>NC_135169.1:21680351-22007851 GCF_041146795.1 Maylandia zebra | reverse complement strand
GATGATGATAGAAGCTATCATTATCATTATCATTATTGTTATTATTATTATTATTATTTGAAGAAATTTGGATTAGAAAATTTAAAATAAATGAAAATTAAAAATTAAACTAATGTAGCTCCAAGAAATACTTTCAACAAAGGCAGGCATAAGAGAGGGTTTGCATGGAAGGTTTGAACACAAAAAATTGTAAGGCTTACAAAACCCTACAGAAATCATGTTACATATACATGGTCACTGCTAGTACAAGTAATAATCATAGTCATAATATTATATCTGTATTTATAAATGGCATACTAAGGAGGAGTAATGCTGAAAACTACGAAACATTTTTGTAATATTTATTGAGAAGGTTCAGATACATTTATGGGAAATGTTTGAAATTTAACTGATGAGTCAGATAATGAAAATGTGTTTAATCCTATTTGAATTAATTAACCATTAAGTATTAACTGTAGGGTATTGCTGTTTAATGCTATACCATCAAATTGTATAATATATTCAGTAGTACAAGATGGTAGCTATGTATTCATTTTTTCCCATTGCCTTAAAAAATGTACTTAAAACTAAGGGTTCTCATATTATACTAAACTACATTTTTAGGGAAATAAAATGTCTTAATATTTAAAGTAGAAAACACCATATTAAAAAGTAGAGGTTGAAAATGTGCATGTAGGTACAGTATGTAAGAGTCAGTTGTTAAACTGTTGTATTCTGTCAAAATGAATACTTAACTATGGTAATGTGGGGTTTTTTTTGACATTTTTATCTCTATAAAAAGAAAAATGCATTTTATTTAATTCTATCCTAACAGAGTACCTGGATCAAGTGAGGAGAACCAGTGCTCAAAGGCTCTCTCAGCAGCAGTTGTTGCTGAAAAGAAAAAAAAAGAATTAATTGATGTGGAAAAAAACATGCCAGTATTTCAATCAAATGTAAAACAATTTTACAAATGTGCACTAACCTAAATACCAAACCTGAATAAATATTGATCATTTACATATATTTTTTTTAACTTAGCTTTTTAACTGTTAACTTTTTAACTATTCTGATCATTTTCTCTTATTAGAAAAACCTTCCTGTGCACAAAATGTCTAAAAGTACACGTATAATCGCTTTTACTCACTCAAACCTTAACAGCAGCCTGACATTATTGTTAGCTTACAGAACAATCCTGAATATTTCTGCTCTCAGCTAATATCACATTAGATAACCCTTGAGATGGTCAAAAGTGCTTAGACTGACAAAAAAAACTTAATAATTTAAGTGCAATAAAATTATGCTTTTATAATTATAAAAAATTGAATAATCAGAATAACTTGACTTCTTGCTACTGGTGGACTTGGTCTGTAGCTTGCCTCTTGTGCAGCTAAAAAGTTGAAGGAAAAGAGGCTGGCTGACAAAGTTGAAGTGAGATGGCTCATAAACAAATGGGCATCTTCTTTAATAGGCCACGGTACTGTATCTGAGATAGCAGCTGCTCTGTATCTAATGCAATTGCTCAGAGTGGTCGTAATAATTTCTGACATCCAAATTTGTGTCATCAAAGTGTAGTCACCCTCACTGTTTCTTTATCTTGATGTAGTAAAGCTGTCCCTGTGCAGTATGGACTCATTTTATACAGGAAAATGTTTATAGTTTTCTGAGACTATAAGGAGAAATTTTTTTTGTTTGTGTGTGTTAATGTGTCACACATAATATAGACAAAGAAAATGTCATTGTGTTTACGCTTGTGGATCATATTATACACATTTGTAACACTTTGAGACATATTTCTGTGCATAAACAAAAATATGAAATATAGAAAAAAAAAGTCTTAAACAGTTAAAGTGTTTTTGTTAAATCTCTAGAATTAAAGCTAAAACTTTCGGTGGTGTACAGAGTCATAATTACCAAAAAAGCAAACTCATGCTATATTTAATGTCATTTTGGTGTAGAGTTTTTTTAAGTATTTAATTTTTTCAGTGAGAAATGTAAATATCTGCATTTAGGAAGAGAAAATAATGAAATAATAATGAAAATAATTTTTAACAATTAAAAGAAAACGTCATGATGAATACTACTCGTTTTGCATTGTCTTTGTTTGTGCTGCTCACCAACATTATCGCTCCTGTGACGAGTAGAAGTACCACGGTGTCTTGAAATGGACTGACGTCCAGGGGGCTTCCCTCTCTGTGGTGCTTCACTTTCCTTGGGTTTATGAAGCACATGTATGGTCTCTCCCAGAGGCTTTGTGACAACCATAGATGTGAGCGGCGTCACAAAGCTGTACTTCAGTGAGAGACTCAAAGCCTCCTTCTTCACTTGCTCTTTCTCAGGTCCAGATAACTGGAGCCTGTGTCATAAAGCATTAAGTAAATATAATGATTGATTTAGTAGTAATATATGATAAAGTAATTTACACATATTTATGTATCTTTAATTCTTCCATGTCCCCAGGTATTCCCTGGCAATTTAAAATTACAGTTTGAGTCCCAACTTTGGAAAATTAAAGAACATTTTAGTGGAATCTAATATGGACATAGAAACATGGGAAAAAATAGATAAACTCATTGTTATGTAAACATCCTGCCTTCTTTTTATGAGAACATATTTGTGGGAGAGTTGACTTTAGAGCCAAGATGCCGAATTTTAACTGTATTCTGCTGCTGTAGTAAACATAATTTCCTGTCTTTGTTGTAGCTTTAGATTTTTAACTTGTTTTGTAAATTGCAGCTTAGTTGTTGAGACCGTGGGATGCCATCTATGTCATGAATAAGTACACAACTTCGAAAGCAGATTCAAAACTCTATAGTGGACAAATTGTTTCTTGCCAGGGAAAACATTTTAAAATGGTTGCTGAGTTCTTCAAACATGATCAATCTTGGATGGAAAGAAAGGAAACTACAACTATCCTTCTCTTTGCCCATAAATTCATGCTACATTGTAACTATTAATGTTACTTTTGACCAAACAAACTTTTGCCTTTTGGACTGCAAGTCACATCAAATGATCTAAAGACGTTACCTTGGGTTTCAGGGAAATATATGATGGGCCTTATCCAATATCCCAGATTAGTTATGCACTCAACAGTTAATGAAGAGAAAAATTTGTGTTGCTGCCCTTTAAAAAGTAGCTGATTAGGAAATAACACAAGAAGAAAGATGTCACAACTGGGACATCAGCCGTGTGATGTGTGGAAACGGAAGACTCGAATGCAGCACTTACTTGAGATGCAGGGTGATTTATTTACAGAAAACAGAACACAAAGTGGGGATGGCAAAACAGAACTAAGGATAAACTAAACTGGGGAAAACTAAACTATAGAACGGCAAACCTGAAACACAAGAGGAGGACTGCAGGGAGAGCACATAGAGGAGTCACGGAGAGGTTAATGCAGAGTACGCAGGGTAACACAGAGGATGAATACAGACGACGCGACAAGGAACACAGGCAGGCACACACTATGGCTGTGTCCCAATTAAGAGACTGCACGTTTGAAGTACGCATTTTAAGTGTGGTTACGTCACCGCCACGCGACGACGGCTGTCCCAATTCTCCAAATGCGCCGTCGATTTCCCCAAATATCAAGTGTGGTCCGGTGCACGCTTCGTGGTCCCATATATCCCACAATTCATAGCGCGGCGGTGGGTGTGGATAATTTTGCCGCAAAATACGGCAGAAGGGAGCGGCCGAAGAGGTTGTTTTTTTTTTCCCAAACTTTATTGAACTTATAAAGCGAACAGTCAGTCATTCCAGTTCAGTTTGTACAGTAGACATACAAGGCAAATAGGAGTAACAATATACAGTACAATGAAATAAGAAGGATAAATAAATAAAGGATAAAAAAAGAAAAAAGGGGGGAATGTGACAGACTTCATAACAACTTTTTATTTGAAAGTTGTGACAGCTCATTCGTTAAACATTTCTGAATGAATTTCAATCAATGATAAACCTTTTTTATTGGAGGTTAATTTAAGAGAGTTTAAGTAATATTCAATTTCAATCAAAAACAAATTAAATGATGGGGTTGAGTTTTGAAATTTACATTTATGTATGTGGAATTTCCCTAATAAGATGGAGCGGCCGAAGAGTGAACTGTCAAAAGTACTGAATATGACGTCACTTATTTATGTGCGAATGTGTAATAATTAAAGTCAGTCATATATCCACAAACACAACAAGCTATATGTGTATGTATATATATATATATATATATATATATATATATATATATATATATATATATATATATATATATATATATATCATAATAATCTGACAATACTATAATATTGGCCATATTATATTTACATTGCCACAGTGAGATGACTTTAGTCTCATGAACAACATTAACTAATTGTTACTTACTAACTAATCTTAAATGACTGTTCAGTACAGAAATGAAGCCCAACAATCATGTTTTACAGTCCCGTGGTCTCTGCCTCAGATACTCAACTAATCAAAGTGATGTCATGACAAAAATGAATGACCAACAAAACATTTTTCTCCTTCATTTCTGTCAAACAAAGCTGTATGTAACGTGTCTCGTTAGGTTAGTATCATGGTTGCTAGGCAACCTGAACAGCGCAACAAAGCGTATATCGTCCCATTTCACAAGCCTCTCACTTCCGCACTTCTCGTACTTATAGTACGCACGTACATAGTACGCGTAGTGCGCGTACTTCAAGCGTGCAGTCTCTTAATTGGGACACAGCCTATAAATACACAGAGGGACACTGGGAAATCACACACAGGTGGGAGACACAGCTGGACCTGATTAACCTGACGAGACAGGGGAACACTAACACCAGGGACCAACAGAGGGAGCACAAACCCAGAAACCCAGTATCCAAAACACAAACCATCCCAAAACAGCCCACAAATAATAATAATAATAACATCAATAAATACACTAAACACAAAATCACTGAGTCACGGACTCAGGACCATGACAAAAGATGGCATATATGGTACTTACTCTTTGTCCAGAAGCTGTTTAACTGTGAGGTAGGCCCAAACTCTCTGGATAAGGTCATCAGACACACTTCCACCAGATTCCACAATGCCATTTGGGTCAGAAAATACTAACCTTCTATTACTCTGTCATAATTTAAATATATTGTAATGTCAGTATGCAGGGAAAAAAAACTTTCACAAGATTACAGCTGATAAATATCTTAGATCAAACATTACCGAAATAGCCACAACTTGAGGTGTGAAGGTTTCAGTGTCATTGTCTGTGATCTGTCCGGCCACCACAATCTCAGAACCATTATAATACTGACTGAAGTTAGTCTGGGTTAGATTGGTCCCACCCACATAGATCATTGTCACATCTGTCAGCAAAGGAGTTGCCACCTCTTCATAGAAACCCTGTTTACATACAGTGTGGACATGATGCAAATCATGCTAATTTCTTCCTAAATCTGTAGTGATTTCAAATCATGTGGTTGGAAGAATACAAAATACCTTCAGCTGTAAATCAGCATCTGAGTCTACATAAATCCGTCGTGCCACACCGTTATTTTGCAGCGACATTTTCTTAAGGAACTCAAAATCAACATCAAAACCAAAACCCAGACAGTAAACTGGGAATTTGCCTGCAACAGCCTCTCTTACATTTGACTGTATTTTCCCCAGATTTGTCACCCCTGAAAATACATAAGACACAGTCAGTTCAGCTCAAAAACAATGGAATCCCACACTTGATAAAAGAAAAACCTAAAATGAAAAATATTGAATAGCTGATCTGTGCTCATTAATCTCCCTGCATTCTTGAGTGTTGTGCTGCAAATGTATTCTTTACATCACACATACTGTCCAAACTCCATGTTGTCATCATCACTCCAGCCTTGCCTGCCTTCTACAAGTGCTAAAGCTCTCAGTGCTCTTCTATCAGCCTGCCTTTCAGACTCATTTGTAGTACCTCCTCATTTGTACCTAGTTGGAGATCCTACATCTACCTCTGCATCTAGACTCTGAGAAGTCCTGTCCTACCGTTACTGGACTCCACTCTGCCATGTTGATTTGTCAAAGTCTTATTGCCAAATCTCAAACTGTTCTTCATTAAACCATGTTCAGGTCTTTCAAATGATCTCTCCTTATTGAAATCACAATAAAATCATTGACTAAAATCATTAAGTCCAGAAGTATTTGTGCACATTTTTGTACAGGTGTCATTTGTTATAACCTTTGGTTGGCTGTCCATCTGTGAGGAGTATAAGGATTGATGCTGAACCTTCTCTGTCATGCGTGTTCAGCATATTTGCTCCTTGCAGCAGTGCTTGATTGATGTCTGTGTCTGAAAGTCAACAACAAAGTTTCAGTACTATAATTATTCTGTTAACTGTTTGATATTAAAAGATATATACTGATTTCTGCAACTCCTCACATCCTCCAGCTTGAATGTTGCGTGCAAAGTTTTTGGCGCTTTCCACGTTTTTACTGTTGCTCTGAACAAGTTCCAATTTCCAGGGAAAAATGTTGCCATCAAAAGTGATCAAACCAAAATGGTCATCTTCTGCCAGGTCATTCAAAATATGGATTAACGCGATCCTAGTCTGGGCAAAAACAGCATTTACACATTACAGACTTTTATAGAAGATTTAAAAAAGACATTAAAAGAAATAGTGTTTTCGTAAATGATAGACATAGCAGACCCTTTAAACCATTTACCTGCTCTATTTTTCTGCCTTGCATTGAGCCACTTTTGTCAATAACAAAGACGACATTTTTGGAAATTCGGGGAAGATTGGATGGAGCAAAGTGATGAACAAAGAACCCAGCAAATTTCTAAAGAGCAGGAAAAAAGATTGCTTTAGTCAAATTTTTATTTAATAGCCAGACAAAGGATATGGTACTGATTTGAAAAACCTTTTCTGGCCCATGCAGTTTTATGTTGTGTGTAAATTGCTAATTGATCAGGGTTTACCTTGATGTCTCCCAATCCATTGTTCCTGTTGACATCATAAACAATAACCAGATCTCCATTCATACCCTGCTCTCCACAGTTGTCACACATTGTCTGTTGATCCACTGTTGGATAGAAATACACCCATGCCTAGAAACAGAAAGAATTGTATTCTTTAGACTCTTCATCGAGTGAGAGGTCAGTGATTTTAATTTCTGTCAAAACACTGTCCTGTACTTCTCATTGCTTTGGCTTGATAAATCTAAAAGGTGCATATACAAGTCATTGTTACCAAAAGGTTTGGACACTGTAGATTAGAAATAAAGAGAAAATGCAGTGATTTTTAAACAATTTAAACCATTGTCTTATCTCATTAAACTCCCGAGTTTTTTGTCTGAGGTTCAATAAAAGTCTTGTAATGTGTTTAATGCATAAAATATTAAAAGAAAATCAGAATTCATTATTATGAGTAAAAGTGGGGAATTGCTCAACATTCTGACATATATAGCACAGGAAGACTTCAATAGTTCAAGACTAACATGACCCAAAACAACAATGCAAATACTGTAGGATTCGATTACATTATGTCACTTAATACCAGAGATATGATACAGCACACAGGGACAGTTGAAATCAGTATTTAACAGATGTGATCATTGGGCATTCAGTTGGTACTGCATTAACAAAATTTGTAGTTGTAATCACTATCTTCTTCTATCTCCCATTCACACACATGCATTATGTCATGGTTCTTGTTTCTACCGACGTTCATTCCTCTTCTCCACCTTTCCTCACTACAAATCTGTCACTTCAGCGACACACATCACTGTTTCTCATGCAGTCCCACAGTTCTACTTGGCAATCTATCATACGTCATGTGAATCAACTGGCTTTTTACTCTTTATCCTCTTCGTAGCTGCCCTAACTTCCTCCTTCATAATCCTCTGCACTTCATGATTCACTGTCATTCCTCCATCTGTACTCCTTTCTGTCTTATTTTCTTCAGTTCCTCAAATTATTTATTCAATTTTTCAACAAACTCTCTTCATTTGTTAATACATTACCATTACGTATTACGCTAACCTGCTGCACATTCTCTCCAGTTTGATCTCTCAATCTCAAAGTCCTTTTCTCCTTTCTTAGTGTCCAGCCTCACATGCAACCCACTAAGAGCCTTTTCCTTTGCCACATCTCTTTGCTGTATGCATAGATTTTTTTTCTAGGCTTCCTCTTATTGCTGTGACTCTTAGTGTTTATAAAACTGACATTTGTGTTATAACTGTACCTGTTTATTAACATGTGTTTTGGTGATGGCATTAGCGAGGGCTTTGGTGCTCAGGCCTCCTTTCACATCGATGAAATTGATGCCGGCTTCCTCGTGAATGTACACATCCACCTGGGAACAGGTATAATAAAATAAAACAGAAGATCTGATCATGTGTGGTCTTATCTCAGCATTGTTTTCCTAAACAATCACTGAACAGATACCAAGATGGAAGTCACCTTGAAGTCTCTGACAGGCTGCATGGGTCGAGCATGAATTTGCAGCTCATACTTGCCATGTGTGCGTTTCATTAATTCCTCATATGTGAGTTCAAAAGTGACCTTTTTGTGAGCAGCCACAGTTACAGAGGTCTTAAATTCCTCCAGAGTCCTCCCTACAGAACTGTAGCAGAAACAATAATTATTTCATATAAATGCATTTAAAAATCAGTTATTCCTGAAGAACAAACTTGATTTTTGAGTAAACTGACTAAAAAGCAAGGATTAAAGTGATATTTGGCAGGTGGGGGGACCCCTAAGATCAGGTAGTATGCAGTGTAGTGTGGGGAAAAGAATTACTTTGTAATAAGTCACATACTAATCCCTTTTTGTGAGCTTTTTTTTTTTTTTTCTTTGTGTAAAGAGTGTGCTCAGCTAACCTGCGCTACTATTCCAGTTTTCACTGCTCTTTGTGGATTTGGACAACTGCATTCAAAAGTGTACAAACTTATGTAAGCTATAGTGTCACGGTCCCCGTGTCTCTCTGGCTGGCCCACGCTGGCTACACGTTTTGTTGTTGTTCGTTTTGGTTGTCTTTGTCTCTCCCCCTCCTCTCTGCCTGGGTGGAGCTCGTTACGGGCTCTCGCTCTTGGCCCACGCACCCGTGTGATGGTGTCCACCTGCGGCTGATCTGGCTGATTTCCCCAGCTGCTATTTAAGGCAGTGGCACAGAGCAGCTCACCGCTGGAACGTTGAACCACCTGAGTTCGTGCTCGCGGCATATTCAAAGAAGAGTCTCTTACATGTATTTTGTTGTGGAACTAACCTTGAACTTCTGTCTGTAGATATCCCTCTTCTGGACCGAATCACCGGACGTCCAAGTGGGGCAGTGTGTGGAGTGTTGGAGCGAATGCGGCTGAAGAGGAAGCGTGTGTGAGGATTCCCCCCCCCCCCGGTCTCTCCCTGGAGCCCTGGACCCCCTCCCAACTCACTGTACATTTATTTTGCACTAAGGTGATCCGTATTGTAAATAAATCCCCTTCTGTTTCCTTGAAAAGAACTGTCTGCGCATGAGTCCGTTCAGTAGCCATGACATATAGCCTGTGGCTAATTTAGTAGACTTAAATTGTTGTGTACACTCCTTCAGAAAAACAGAATTCAGCGAATCATGCATTGGTTCAATATCTGATTTAAAATATCTACAATAAATGAGGATATGACATGTAAGATTTAACTTTTTAATCTAACCTACTGAGCTGTGCAACCCGGGATGTCATTGTTTCACTTTAATCCCTGCTAAAAGGTTTTTTCCTCCTCACACAGTTAAACAAAATTAATTTTAGAGAACTGAAGATACAGAAAAAGACATTAAAAACAATGTTAGTTAGAATTTTTTCACATAAACCTGTAAGTTAATTAATGAATTTAAATACCTGACAAGCCCAGCACTTTCACCACGGGACACAGCTTCAGTGTACTGCTGCTGAGCTTGCTCCTTAGCTTTCACAACACCATCATAAACTTGGCCATCGATAAACCTGAAGAGGACCAAGAAAGCCCTTGTGTACAAACTACTAAATATCAGGCAATTTGTTCTTCAGTGTAGAATTTACAAATGTCTCTGGATGGTTACAGATCACTTTAACTTCACATACATTTGGAATTTACTGATGAAGGCATTCTTGGGAATCCGAACATGGAATTCAATTTCCTTTGACTCGTCCATACGATTGGCCACACGGCTTGTGATGACAGTGGTGGCGTAACGACTGGTCACTGTGGAGTTGATGTGAAAGCTGTAGACGTCCCAGTCATCCTGAGAAAAAAACGACAGGGTTAACCGATCTCATTGGCTGGTTTCAGTGGAATTTTATTGGTCTCCCTGCAAAAACCCTAAAATTAGTTTTCATCTAGTGTTCAGGGCACACACTCAAAAGAGGATGACACTCACTTACATTTATACTTTTACTTTTTATGCATCAGAATGGGAGTTGTTAGAAATATCCAACACATGTTTCCATAGTTCAAACAACTAAACAAGCCAAATTTACCTTAACCAATCAACACCATCATCAAATAACAAGCTCAAACAATTAAAATGAGATCTTGATTGTGGATGCACAGAAAGACATACAAACACATACAGTTAGAATTCTTTCACTTCATGGGACATTACATGATGTTATATCGCTTAGCAGAACACTTCATCTTACCCCAATCCTTCTTTTTCTCTCCAAAGTAATGCGCAACTGCCAGTGTTAATGTGTCAGCTGACTTGTATACACACACAGCACATGAACAAAATGAAATAATCCTGAGGATTGTCACAAGAACCTTCAATCCACAGAGTTTGTTGTTGAACTGACAAAAAGATGCTGAGACACAAAATATTCAATCGAACATCTCAGATATCTCATTATCTGTGAAATATTAATTGCAGAGGTACATAAAAAGTTTGTTTTCTTTAGCTTTTGGCTTTTAAACTATTTATTTAACCGTGTATATTTAATTTTAAATTTATGGATCTTTAAAGTGGTGCTATGGCCGTTTATGTATTTTGACCCTACCTTGTTTAGCAGTGTGGAAGTCAAAGCCAGCTGCAGCCCAATGAGGGTGAGCTGCACCACAGTTCTCCCCATGATGCCTCCTAGCAGAGCACAAACACAGCTGAAACTGTCTTTTTAAGTCAAACATGGACAACATTATTGTGTACATATATTTTTTTTAAAGGGCAAACTTCACTTTCTCTCCCTCCTCTTTCACCTTCCACCCACACAAAATACTCCCCCAAAGCAGTAATTTACCAGAAATCCGGCAGTTTCTGTAAACTTTAATGTTGACATTGAGGGTCAAACCTGTGCACATCACAAGGACTTTGTCACCACAAGAATCTTTTCTGTGATAGTGTTACAGGAAAAATGATTCTATGTTTCTTTACCTTCTTTTAAATGTACAAAGATGCCCTTTGTCTATGGTTAGATTAGTTTAGAATTATCCTTTTAGACTTTCCCAGCAAAGACATATTGTTTTGGGACATATTGTTTTAGATTGTTTTATCTCTCACAGCTTTCTCCCAGCTCTCTGCTGACGAGACTAGTACCACATATGGAGTTGTTTATTTTATCTGTTTATTATTTTCTTATCCTGTTCTCACTGTCTCTGTGCTCTGTGCCTATAAAAAATGCCAAGCCACTGTGCATGGTGTGAGTTGTTCTCAGCAGCTCACCCGTGTACACGTTTAGCAAAGAAAGTAACTTTGTCTCATTGTGTCTTTATTTCTCCTGGGTTTTTTACAGAGTTTTCTCCTAACAGATAGGTAATACTGTTTTGGTCAATTTAAATGAAAGAGACAAATTGACAAAAATGTATATACTTCAAGTATTTCTAACTTTTTAAAGAAGAAAAAAATCTTTCAAGGTGAGGAAAGTGCTGAGAAAACCCAAGACAGTGATAGCAAATTTAGAAGTCACATGACAGTTAGTCCAGAATTACATTTATTTGTGTATGTATTTACTTATTTTTCCAGAGTGGATTTCTTATGATTGGATTTGTAATATACTGACTTTCAAACCAGCAAGTCCTTTTTAAAAAATAAAATACTGACAAGACTGACCAGCCTGTGCACTGTCTGGATTGATTACAAGAAGGCCTATGACTCAATGCCCCACATATGGATCCTGGAATGCCTAGAACTGAGGGGATTGAACTACCAGAAGGCAACATTGCAGACAAAGAGGACAGCTACAAGTACCTGGGCATCCCACAGGCAAATGGAAACAATGAAGACACTGCTAGGCAAGCAGCAACCACCAATTACCTGCAGAGGGTCAGGCAAGTCCTGAGGAGTCAAGAACCAGATCCAGGCTATCAACACGTACGCCCTGCCCGTGATCAGGTACCGGGCTGGGATAGTAAGCTGGCCAAAGCAGGAGATAGAAGCCACTGACATCAAGACAAGAAAGCTCCTGACCATGCATGGAGGGTTTCAACCCAAGTCCAGCACCCTGAGGCTGTACGCTAAGCAGAAGGAAGGAGGCCAAGGACTGGTGAGTGTCAGCACCACAGTCCAGGATGAGACAATGTACATCCACGAAAACCCTAATAACGATTAGAGGGCTTGTTGACTCCTTCTTGATGTGCGTAAAACGAGGCCGTTTTCTTTTAGGGTTTCTGTTTTTCTGTCTATTGAGCGTTTCTGCTAATGCTCCCCTGTTGTAAAAGAGAAGCTAAAAGAAGAAAACTCTTTCCCACACAATACCTCTTCCAAGGGTGTTTTAATAAAATTATTTAGGCCTGATTTCTGAATACGGGCGCAGCACTTTTTTCACTAAGGGTTATTTTTACACATACGAGGTGACCAGCCTGTAGGTTACAAGCAGATAGAAACTTCTTCTTTTCATTACAAGCGCTGGTGTAGCTTGCCTCCACCCCGCACTATATAAATGCATTCCGTTACTAGTCGGATAATCTTAAAGGTTTTTATTGCGTCTGTGATAAGATTAAAATAAGAAAGCAAAATTAAACCGCTGTTGGAAAAAACTAAATAGCTCTTTACCGAGAAAATGGTTATCACGATCATTGTCATAATACTGGAACATTTGAACAGAATTCAAACTATGAGTTTTTCTGTGGAAAAACTAACTGCCGCGATCATTCTGTCTCTTGTGAGTACAAGAAAATAATTATTATAATATTATGTGTTAAATTTGTTTAGATCAGAGGAATAAGGAAGGATTTGTCTGTGTGTTTCATTTTGGCTTAGCTGTAGGCCTGAGAGTGTGCAATTGTTTAGAGGGAAAGGAATTTATTGACACTGGAGGTCTGCTGTCATAACAGGAGACAGGAAGCTACAGTTGGGGTTGCTGATGCTGATGCTTGTACCTTTAATAAAAACAAATTAATTGTTATAATTTAGAAGTAGGTTTGCAGGAGACTCGCCACCTTATCTGTAAATGTAAGACAACAAGAGGCCAATGGCCCAGTGGATGCAGAGTGGCGGCCTCAGTGTTTGTAATATGTTAACTCTGTTTTCTATGTTGTCTAAAGTAATTTGAGGAGATTACTTTTATGACCGGCAGGAAGTCACATACACAGAGACACACACACTGCTTTGACTGTTACGACGCACCCACACCTACATGCACACTCAGTCACGTGCACTCACATAGACATATGGGTACGCGCACACACAGGCACTCACGTGCTCGTGCATACACACACAAACACAGAGTTTGCAACACACCATGGGGGTTTTATGATGGGGTGACTTCTATAAAGCTGACTGTAACAAACAAAGGAGTGAAGATCTGCAGAGGGACACCGGCCTGGCACGTCTTCCAATCTATCATCACTAAATTCTAAAGTTTCATTCACAGCCAGACAGGAAGCTTCAGTTCTTCTTTTGTTTTTGTCGCCACACATTCAGCTAATTTGCATACTCTCTCCTCTCAGAAGAAGTTGCCTTGACAAGAGAAATGCATCGTCGGGTCTGCCATGATATGTTTACAATAAGACTTATGGTCCCGAACCTCTGCGTACAGCGTCTGCAAATCGGGGCTTTCATCTTTACGCAGGACTGTAAGCTTTCATCTGTGAGGCGTGAGCGGTGTTTGTTTTTAACATAGTTCACGGTGGAGAATAGCTGCTGACATAATGTGGATCCGAAGATCCATAATTGGGTTGAAAGTCTCGATAAATGCAGGCGTGTCTGCAGGTACACCGGCTTCCGCGAGTGTGACGCTTATTTTGAGCGATGAAAAAATAATAAGATATAATTTTATTTTTATATTTCAATATCACAATAATCTTCCAATTTAGAACTACAAGTTAAAAAAAGAACTAAACACAAATAAAATACACTTCAGCTAAATACTTCTAATTTATTTCCCCAAACCACCTGGAGCCGCAGTATAAGGACAAAAGAGCCAGTCACTCCACCCCGCCGGCCTCCCTTCTCTGCCCACCCTTTGGAAGTTATCCAGTTACCTACATAAGCAGCTCTGTTCCAGCTCAGTCAGTGAAATCTGTCCGTGGATATTGGTGTGTGCAGAATGTGAGTGGAAAGAAGAGCAGACAGCAGCAGGAAGTATTTTATCTGTAACTCTGTTTTTATGTCAAACGTCTCTGAAAGTGTTTAAAGTGAAATATCTGGTCTCATTATCATTAAAAATAATGTTATTATTTTACCAGATGATGTTATTGTCTAAATGTTTATTATTATTATTTATTAATTATTATATTTTGCTGTCAGCTTGGAGGAACCTTGTGTTTCTTTCATCAGTCTCTGCATTTCTGACGAGAAGCTTCTTCAGCAGAAAAGCAGAATGAAAAACACTGATTTACTCCACCAGAACTTATCACAAAATTATTACAACGCTTGATTCCTCTGCACACTTCATTCACAACACAACACAACACAACACACTGCTCCTCTGCAGCTTGAGGTGACTGAGGTATTTTTGACTGCGAGGAGTCAGATTCAATATGATTCTGCAGGTCATGTATATATTGCAGGTAGTCAGAGCCCAGAAATGAACATCAAACTAAACAGTTCGATGTTTAGTGACACATGAGGTCAGGCTGTAGATTTTCCATCTTCTAGCTGTACTGCCTGACCTTTGACCTCATGTGTTGATGACTCTTCACCTCTGTCTCCTCTCACAGGGAGAAGATGATCTGCAGGATCCTGCTGCTCATCATCCTCACCTCATGTGTCTCTGGTTCGTTTACAGCTTCACTTTATGAACTCCAAATAAAGCTCAACAACAGATTTGTTCCAGTTCTCAGTGTGTCTGCTCCTCTCTTTCCCTCTCTGTCTCCTCAACAGGATCATTTGTAGTCAATGTGACACAGACCTGCTATCAGGCAGAGGAGAACCACAACATCACACTGGAGTGGACGTTCACCACCAAACCTGACAGATCCTGGATCTACATTTTCATCATCTGTTACCTGATAAATGCTCATAAAGATTCAGTCCTGTATCAGGTTCATGAAGGTGTTGAGGTGTCAGAGTCTCAGGATGAAAAGTTTTCAGGACGAGTCCAGAGTGACAAAGACGCCCTCAGAGAAGGACGAATCAGACTTCAACTGTCCAGACTCAGGACTGATGACTCGGGTCTGTACCTGTGTGAGGTCAACACTGATTATGATTTAAGATCTGACAGATGTCGACTAAACGTCAGTGGTGAGTTGATTCAGTGAAAGTTTTATGACATGTTCAGTTCACAAACTTATTTTGGATAAGTTGAAACCTTTAAGGAAATTATAATTTTTTTATTAGTGATATTTAGTAAATGAATGTGAGAGACTCAGATGTGTTTGTGTCTCTGCAGCAGTGAGGGATTGTCCTGAACCTGAGAGAAAACCTGAGACATAAAACACAGAGAGACGAGGAAGGATCGCCCGTAAACGCATTAACAAGCTAACTGCGCTAACACGTTAACGCTGTCCAGCCCCACACACTGGGCGATCCGTCATTTTAATGAGATTATAACTGACAGCACTAATTATCATGATTATTATTATTATTTCTAAAGTTGAGTGTATTTATATAGAAGAAGGGGTTAACAAGCTTAAAGGTTGAGGTGAGCAGTAAAAAAAGGGTTAAAAACACAGTTTCACTCTCAAACTGCTCCTCTTCCTGGAGTGAAGCACAGCCTGATAACCTCCCTCTTCTTCCTGCTCTTAAACACAGCACCTCCTCTCTGTCCACGTGTTTCCTCGTTCCCTCCCCTTCAGATCTGCACTTTGAAGATGGGTGTAACCAACATGTGGTGACGTGTAAGAGCTGACAGGCTCCATTCACTGCAGAAACATGTTGTTGAGATCAGAGCTCAGACTAGTTTCAGTTATAAGGAAGTGAAACTCACACAGTCACTGACACTGAGAGGAGAAATGGCGCAGAAAGGAGTTCAGCTGGACCGAGAAACCTTCTCTTGTTCCATCTGTTTGGATCTACTGAAGGATCCGGTGACTACAGCCTGTGGACACAGCTACTGCATGAACTGTATTAAAAGTTTCTGGGATGAAGAGGACAGGAAGGGAATCCACAGCTGCCCTCAGTGCAGGAAGACTTTCATACCGAGGCCTGTCCTGGAGAAAAACGTCATGTTTGCAGCTTTAGTGGAGCAGCTGAAGAAGACTGGACTCCAAGCTGCTCCAGCTGATCACTGCTATGCTGGACCTGAAGATGTGGCCTGTGATGTCTGCACTGGGAGGAAGCTGAAAGCCATCAAGTCCTGTTTAGTCTGTCTGGCCTCTTACTGTGAGAAACACCTCCAACCTCACTATGAATCTCAAGCTTTTAAAAAGCATACGCTGGTTAAAACTTCTGTGAAGCTCCAGGAGAACATCTGCTCTCGTCATGATGAGGTGATGAAGATTTTCTGTTGTACTGATCAGCAGAGTATCTGTTATCTCTGCACAATGGATGAACATAAAGGCCATGAAACAGTCCCAGCTGCAGCAGAAAGGACTGAGAAGCAGAAGGAGCTCGAGGTGAGACGACTAAACATCCAGCAGAGAATCCAGGAGCGAGAGAAAGATGTGAAGCTGCTTCAACAGGAGGTGGAGGCCATCAATGGCTCTGCTGATAAAGCAGTGGAGGACAGTGAGAAGATGTTCACTGAGCTGATCCGTCTCCTCCAGAAAAGAAGCTCTGATGTGAAGCAGCAGGTCAGATCCCAGCAGGAAACTGAAGTGAGTCGAGTCAAAGAGCTTCAGGAGAAGCTGGAGCAGGAGATCGCTGAGCTGAAGAGGAAAGACGGCGAGCTGGAGCAGCTCTCACACACAGAGGATCACAACCAGTTTCTACACAACTACCCCTCACTGTCAGCACTCAGTGAGTCTACACACTCATCCAGCATCAATATTCGTCCTCTGAGCTACTTTGAGGATGTGACAGCAGCTGTGTCAGAGACCAGAGATAAACTACAGGACATTCTGAGAGAGGAATGGACAAACATCTCACTGACAGTCACTGAAGTGGATGTTTTACTGTCACCACCAGAGCCAAAGACCAGAGCTGGATTCTTAAAATATTCACATGAAATCACACTGGATCCAAACACAGCAAACACACATCTGTTATTATCTGAGGGGAACAGAAAAGCAACATTTATGAAACAACAACAGTCTTATTCTGATCATCCAGACAGATTCACTGGATGTTATCAGGTCCTGAGTAGAGAGAGTCTGACTGGACATTGTTACTGGGAGGTGGAGTGGAGAGGTGGAGGGAGAGTTCGTGTAGCAGTCGCATACAAGAATATCAGCAGAGCAGGGAGCTTAGATGAATGTGGATTTGGAAATAATAACAAATCTTGGGCATTACGTTGTCACATAAACAGTTATACATTTCGACACAACAATGTCCAAACTCACCTCTCAGGTCCTCGGTCCTCCAGAGTAGGAGTGTACCTGGATCACAGAGCAGGTATTCTGTCTTTCTACAGCGTCTCTGAAACCATGACTCTCCTCCACAGAGTCCAGACCACATTCACTCAGCCGCTCTATGCTGGACTTTGTCTTTGGAAAAATGGAGACACTGCAGAGTTGATTAAAGTCAAACAGAGAAGACAGGTTCATGTTGATCCCTGACCATTATATGTACTTGTGTAGTTTCTAAATGAGGCTTTACATTTTAGAAGCTGAGAAGTTCAGTGGTCCATTGATGTGTGAAAATAATATTGCACTGATTCAAACTGTACTTACATTTATATACCTTACATCAATATAAATCTGAATTTGTTCTTATGGTTGATAATCATGTGAGTTTAAATGATACTACTCTTCATATTCAGCATGTTTGAAATCTGTCATCAGTCTGGTTAGTGGTTTTATTCTGTAGTTGCTGTAGTGGGTTGTCAAATGCAACAATATATTGGAGCTGCAGTGATTCATCAGTTAGTCAATGATTAGAGAATTGATTGTTTTATCATTATTTTAGTCACATTTAAAGCTGGTTCCAGTTTCTGAAATGTGAAGATTGTTGATTTTCTTGATCATATATGACTGTAAACTTAATGTGTTTGAGGTTTGAACCCTTAAAATGTAATAAAAAATTTAATCTTTGAGGTTTTTTATATTGTTATTATTGTATCTAGAGTGATGACATTTAATGTCATTTTTCAGATACAGAGACACGTGAAGAAGCCAAATCTCACAATAATGAAGTGAACACATTTATAGTCAGTGTTCAAGATGATGGATAGAAATGAAAATCATGGAGCATTTATGCATTTTTACGTCTGTGTCACAGAAACTGTTCAGCTATTCTCTGTTTATTAGTCTATTTATCAGGAACCTCTGTTGATTTTATATGTAGAGGATTTTTCTTCTGTCACTGAACCTTTTAAGGGTTTTCTCTTAGTAGTTTTGGGGAGTTTTTAATTAGATTTACAGCTTCAGAATAACTTTGTGATGTCAGATCAGAAAGTCTGTGTCCAACCCTGGTGTTTGATCAGATGTTTGATCCCTGCAGGGTTGGAGTTTTTTCTATGAATGTTGAATTTGTTGTATTTTATTTGAGTTAGATTTTTACTGATGAATGATTCATTGTAAAAAGTGGATCTACCAACAGTTTATTTCTTTGTTATTGTGATTAAAATGTCAAACAAATATATTTTCCACTTTTTGTGTGACAGAGGCAGGAATTTCTCTGTCCTGCATGTGGAGAAATCTCCTGTTAAATCAGAACATTAACAGGTTTCAGGTTGTATTCAAACACACATTACTGTGTATCATGTGTCAGCAGGCATGTGTTAACAGGGACTATAAGACACTTTAGTGGCTTTAATGCATATTTGTATGTTTAACACAGTCAGGTGCACAGGTTCTTTAGACTAAAAAGAGGGAGGAGATGTGCTTCCAAGATTTATTATCCAGACAGAGAAAGCAACTTCACATTCAACCATACAGGGAAGAGGAGTTCAGGACTGAGGCTTACCAGCAGGTGAGAATGGTCGACACAAGGGGAAGGCGGATCCATCAAATAAATAAATAAATAAATAAGTAAAAATAGATCAACAGTAACACTGTTTCGTCTTCCGTGGACTCTGTATCTCCTGAATCAGATAACTCCGCTACTGTGTGTTTGAACTCTAAAGACATTATTCAGAGCGACCCCTCTGTGTCAAGTTGAAACTGTCTTTGGCACCATTAACCTAGTTTGCCCAGTGACTGTTACTGCTCCTGAGCTCCGCTCTGCACTTCCAGTTCCTGTTCCCAGGGCAGCTCGGGCCCAGCTTTCCCTTGCACCCTTACCAATTCCTTGGGTGGGAGCAGCAGAGGTCCAGCTAGCTCCTGCGCCTACACGGGCTCCCAGAATAAAGACAGGCAGAACACAGCTCGTCCCTGCGCCCGTATCTGTTCCTCGGGTGGGGATGGCTGGTGTTCGGCCAGGCCCAGTACCCATCCCTGTTCCCCAGAGGAGAGCAGCTAAGAGTCAGTTACCTGATTAGTCGCAAGTTCAACAACCATCACAGCCACCAGCACAACCATCATCACAACCACCACTACAACTTTTGTTTCAGCCATTAGCTCATTTATCAGCTCAGTTTCCTGTTTTATCACCAGCTCAGCCTCTAATTCAGTTTCTAGTTCAGTTTTTAGCTCTATTACTTGTTCAGGCTTTAGCTCTGTTTCCAGGTCCCTCTCTAGCCCAGCCCTGTTCACTTCCTGTCATCCTCTGCTGAAAGCTCTGGTGAGCCTGTTCATCCACCACCTGCTCAACCATCAGCTCTATCGTCTGCGGCTGCCACGTTGCCATCTGCTCCAGTGGTTACCACACCATCGTCTGGTTCTGCACCCACCAAGCCTCCACCAGTACGCCCGGTGCCCAAGAATCATCGCCCACGCCCACTTCCAGAAAACAACATGGATGTGCAGTTTTTCACTAAAACATGTTTTTATCTCAGATGTAAATTTATCCAGTGAATCGTTAAAGTGTGAAAAATTAGCTTGTTTGTCTTTTGTGACATAAACACTCAGTGTTCACAACACTCATGTGTGGAAATGTGCTGATAAAGTGTGTTGGGAGCTGATAACAAGTTAAGACAGCCAGCAAATGTGTGCCCTCGATAGTTGTTCTTTTAACAATGCTGGTTAATTCTGTCGTGTTCATGTTGATTCTTAGTAGCAGTGTGTGGTCAGTGTGGTTTGTGCTCGGCTGCAGGGGAGGAGTGCAGCAGTGGGTTCAGGGTGTGGTGTCAGGGGATACTGGTTGTTACAACCAGCAAGCATCATCTAAACACACCTTCCCTCCTTTAAACAGCGAAACAAATGAGATTCATGGTACGATCCAGAGGATTTCTGAAACAGGTTTCCAGCCTTACATTTCCAGTTTGAATTAGCGACACATTAGTGAATGCTCTTTATCAGCTTCCAGGCTCAAGCTGAATAAAGTGCACTTTGTTCTGTGTAACACAAATGATGATGTGGTGCACAATTCCCTGGATCATAGCAAGTCTGTTGCACAAGAGGAGAAACTGTTGATGTGGGAAGCATAAAACAGGCGCGCACTGCTGAGTGTTTTTGTGTGATGGGGATGAAATAAGATGTGTTAACACTCACAGTCTGACCACTTGTGTCTCATAGCGATCGTGGAAAACACATGACATAAATGATATCATGACCCTGCTCAGTTGGTGGGTTTGGGCAGTGTGAATAACCCTCTCAAAGCTGCAGGGGAATAAGCAGGTGTAATGTTGTCACTACTGGAGGTGAAACATTGTCATTGTTTAAAGAGGGAGGATACTTACACACTTCATAAACCAGCAAGAAGACTTTTCCCCAGAAACAGAGTTTTGATTGGTGGAATCGACAAACAGTTTGAGGCTGATTTGGCTGATATGGGTGAATATTGTGCAGATAATGATAATGTGAGACACTTACTGACATGTACAGATGGATTTTCTAAGTATGCATGCAGGTGTCTTCAAACCAAGGCAGCAGCATCTGTTGCATCTGCTTTTGAGGATGAGTGAGGGACGTGTACCTGTTAAACTTCCAACAGATGAAGGCGAGGAGTTTAATAATAAACATTTCCATCAGCTGATGGTTCAGTTTAACATCACACATTTCTCTGCATGAAGCCAGATTGAACCAAGTGTTGTGGAGCATTTTAACAAAAGCTTTAAGGGCCGTATGTGAAAATACTTCACATCTGTTAACTTATGAAGACATGTAAACGTGGACCAGGACCTTGTGCTGTCAAGGCCAAGTGCTGCAGAGAGGGGGTTTCTCCAGGTGTGTGGTGGAGTGAGGAGAAGAACAACATGTCTAACCTTTCCTTTCCTTTTTCAGAGCAGAGGTGCAGACAGGAGGGCAGGCGGGTGAGTTTTCAGACTTACTCCGGGAAGCTGAGAGGAAGAGCAGCAGCAGCGAGCAGGTAAGTTTCCAGCAGGCAGTGAACAGACAAAGAGGACCAGCATCATCTAAGCATCATGAGCTTAACTGCAAATTCATCTCTGCTACACTTGATGTAACCAAACTGAGCATGAAGCCACAGCCACTGTGCAGCAGTCACACACTGTTCTGTTAAATCCATCACAGTGCAGCAAACTAACCTGTTTATCCTGCACTAACCTGTAACTTTCAAATAAACCAGTGAGTCTGAAAGGAACTTTTAAAGAACACCGATCACATGACCTGTTTAATTTTGCCTCATTTATTTTCTGGTGAGAAACGCCCCCTGTTGGCTAATGCTCAACTTATCTGTGAGCTCTGATGAAATGAAAATCTGTTACACTGATATTTAGTTTTTATCTTGCAGGTCAGTGAGTGAAATGCACCGGGTAAAATCAACAGAAAAAACGTCACATGTTCTTCCACGTTCATAGAGAGGAGCTCATGGTTCGTAGAGACAGCTGCCAAAGACGGAGAAACGCAAGGACGGGTACAGATAGACAGCCTGAAAACATCTAAACATGTTACTGGAGTAACAAAACAACACACTTCACTCTGATATCAACAGACAATTTTACATCTTGTAGCTGAAAGTGTGCACAGAACAATGATCATGATTTGGATCATAGACGAACATTAACTCTTCATGTGCTGGTGAGCTGCACTGAAACTGTGGCTGCAAACTCTGCCAAGTGTCAAGTGTCTGTTATTGTCATTACCATGTGCAGTCGTACAGTACAGAGTGAAATGACAGCTTTCCTCTGAGACCCTGGTGCTACATATGACATATAATAGAAAAACACGGGACTACGTAAAGTGCAATGTGCAAAAAATTGCTAAGAAAACAAGACAAGACAGTGCAACACTAGACAGAACAGGGCGACACAGACACAAGACAGTGCAATGGATGTGTGTGTGTGTGTGTGTGTGTGTGTGTGTGTGTGTGTGTGTGTGTGTGTGTGTGTGTGTGTGTGTGTCCAGTCACTGAGTGTTCAGCAGTCTGACGGCTTGGGGGAAGAAACTGTTCCATAGTCTGGCAGTGAGGGCCCGAATGCTCCGGTACCTCTTTCCAGAAGGCAGCAGGGTGAAAAGTGTGTGTGAGGTCCTCCATAGTGCTGGTGGCGTTGCAGATGGAGCGGGTGCTGAAAGTGTCCTTGGTGGAGGGAAGAGAGGCTCCAGTGATCTTCTCAGCTGCTCTCACTATCCATTGTAGGGTATTGCAATCCGATATGGTGCAGTTACCACACCAGGCAGTGATGCAGCTGCTCAGGATGCTCTCGACAGTCCCTCTGTAGAAGGTGGTAAGAATGGATGATGGCAGATGGGCTTTCCTCAGCTTCTGCAGGAAGTAGACACGCTGCTGGGCTTTTTGGTTATGGAGCTGGTGTTGAGGGACCAGGAGAGGTTCTCCACCAGGTAGAGACCAAGGAATCTGGTGCTCTTGACAACCTCCACAGAGGATCTATTGATGTTAAGTGGGCAGTGATCTCTCCGTGCTCTCCTGAAGTCAACAATCATCTCTTTTGTTTTGTCCACATTCAGAGACAGGTTGTCAGCTCTGAGATGAGTTTGAATCCCTGTGATCTTGACCTCAAGTTCAGAGTCAACTTTTCTGAGATCACCTGTGATTTTCACATTTACTAGAAGTGCAGCTGCGGAGAGGCTGAGGGGTAGCTGCCAAAATGTTTTAGAAGATGAGAAAGTTCATGTGAGACAGGATTCAGCTCTGCTGAGTTTTTTATACTTTTATTTAAAACATATATAAATGTGTGTGAAAAGGTTCTTCCTCAAATCAAATTTTATCGTCACAGGGAGAAGATGATCTGCAGGATCCTGCTGCTCATCATCCTCACCTCATGTGTCTCTGGTTAGTTTACAGCTTCACTTTATGAACTCCAAATAAAGCTCAACAACAGATTTGTTCCACTTCTCAGTGTGTCTGCTCCTCTCTTTCCCTCTCTGTCTCCTCAACAGGATCATTTGTAGTCAATGTGACACAGACCTGCTATCAGGCAGAGGAGAACCACAACATCACACTGGAGTGGACGTTCACCACCAAACCTGACACATTTATCCTCCTGAGAAGCAGCATTTATGTCCTCTGTAATGGACATTTGTTTTAAGTCTATATATTTTGCCCCTTTTTAGCTAAGTCCTCATGTACTAAATAGAGGACGTCCTGGGATTTCCATTGATATCTTGTGTGTTTAGGCCTCTTTTATATTCAAACAGAAAGGAAATAATAAAAAAAGTTCATTTTTTCTCAGACTCAGTTTGACAAAAAGGCTGAAGCCATAATCAGTGTTCATCTGACACAGGTCCAGTCCCGAGTCATCAGTCCTGAGTCTGAACAGCTGAAGTCTGATTCGTCCTTCCTGAGACTCTGACACCTGAACGCCTTCATGAACATGACAGGTGTTGAGGTGAATACGTTGTGTTAAATGAAACCAGATTTCTGCCCAAACAAATTGTCATGGACATAATACAGGACAGAGATTGTTTGATCTGTTATCTCTCCACAGAAGATAAAAATATAATTCCAGGATCTGTCAGGTTTGGTTGTGAACGCCCACTCCAGTGTGATGTGTGTCATGTTTTAGTCTCTAACACAGGCAGGCCCAACAGAACAGGGGAAACAGTGGATTTAAACACCTGTTGTTGAAAACTCAAAACAGATTTTGGCACAAAATGGAGAATCCACTGTGTGATCATGTAGTTCAAAGTTCAGGCTGGAACTGAAACAACAACAAAAGTGAAGAATCAGGAACAAACACACACAAACACACAGACAGTGAGCACACAATAAGTAAGAAAAATCAAGTTACAGAAATAATAAAAAGACTCATTTACACCAAAGAGTGGGGCTGTTACTGAGATGGTGAGCTCAGGTCGAGTGAAAGAAAACTGCGTCTGAGCCGATGACCTGAGATTGGACACTGAATTATTATTAATATTAATACATTTTCCAGTTTACCTACATTAACACTTCTAAGTGTGCCAAAGAGACACATAAATACGAGTTCATATTAGTTCCTATTACAGAGGATCATATTTTTTGTTTCAAGGTCAACACACACAAACATAATTATTGTTATTTTTTACTCCTGTTTTACTGATGTCTTCAAACATTACTCATGAAACCAAACCCAATAATATCTGTGTGTTTCTTCGAAGTTGCTGAAAACTGAAGCTGTAGTGAAAACAAACAGAGGAACAAACTCGCTGATGTAACCTGACCTCAGGCAGCCAGGCGTGACGGCTGTGTTTGCATATGGAAATACACTTGGTTCTTTGTCCTGTAAGGGCTGATGAAAAAAGTACAGAGTGACAGAAGGACACACGGCAGATGTACGTATTTTATCTTTCATTTATTTTTACTGTAATTCTGTGTCTTCTGTCCTGCTACCAATGAATTATTAGCCAGTCAGCTATCTGGTGAACGTGGTTAAATATTTCAGTCAGTGCACATCATCATGTGAAGCTAAGACCAAAACAGCTGATTATATGGGATAATGTTGTCCTCTGAAAGGGACCACAAAACCTTTGAGAATCTTTTTACTGGACTGAGGAGGCTGAAGGTTTCCCACTGCAGGCAGAACAGACTCTGTTGGAAGGACTAAAGGTGAGACATGAACCATGAATTAGGTGTTTTGTGTTTTCAGACAATCAGATGATGGTTTTATGTGCTTTGACAAAACTGTTAATGCCTCTGGGTGATGAGCTCTCTGTGTAGTTTATCATGTTTTTGATTCAGGTGGCTGGATCATTTCTGACTTTGTCAGGACGCAGAGCCCTACAGTTCTTAACATAATTATTATTCAATTAAAATGTTTTACGCCATTTAGTAACTGCATAATTTATGTTTAGTTGTTCAAACCCTTTACTTGATGGATGAAATTCAGTAGCCAGGGGCAGGAAATTCAGCAAAACACCAGAACAAGGCAGTGTTTAACCAGTTTAACCAGTTTAACCAGTCTAACAGTGTAGGCGTGTCATCAGTACAGTGAGCACCTGTATTCAAAACAATAACATATAAGAGAAAAACAAGGAAGTGAGCTACAGAATAGTTTACTTAAATACAGACTCAAACTCCTGAAGGATAAAGTGGTGAAAGTAAGACAAAACCTTAATGGAGAAAGAACAGAATCAGATCTTCTCCCGGTGCAGACAGCAAACAGCTGCAGACAGACAGTGTTCAGGAAGATGATGAAAAAGTGAATCTTTGATCTGATTTATATCATGTAAGTTTTTTATGCTTTTTTAAATTTGTTTTCTATGTAATCTCCTCTTTAAAAAGTTTAATCATCACAATGATTGTTTGTTGACTCTTTCAGATTTCAGATTTTTGTTGACAAACAATGAAACCTTAATTATAATATAATATAATATAATATAAAACTATTATTATAATTAAACAGGTATTTGATAGCGATACCTTATTGCTATCAAATATCTCAATAAACAGAAAAAAATAAAATCTGTGTTTTATTCTCACTTTTCTCTCCCATCAGGTGACTGCAGGTTTTTACCAACATGGAAAGGTATCACACATAAAACCTCACATTATCGTCACTGCTAAAAGAACAAATACAGAAATGATTTCATACCTGCAGTAACTCTCTACAAAAAAACTGCTCTCTGTTTTGTTCATTCAATTTAACCCTGCAAGGTTTTTCCAGCGTATGTTCCACCTGGAGATTAAAAAAGTGTATATATATAACCCTGCCTTATTCTTTTCCTCACTCCTCAGACCAGACTCTCCTGAGCCTGAGACCAGACTCAGCTCTGTAACAATGAGGGAGAGAAGCTCTCCAGAGAAAGACCGTCCTGACTTTAAAAGAAGGGAACTGACTCCTGATGAGAGGTAAGAGTTAACAAAATGTTAAACGTATCTTAACTCCATGAGTAAACAGTGAGAAGGTTTGGTTTAGTCATTTATTTATTTATTTATTTATTTATTTATTTTTAACTTTGTTCACAAAAAGAAGAAAAGACAGTTGGATAAACAAACAGACTAAAGAGAACATTGTGAAGAGCATCAAACTTTTTAGCCTTACTGTAATATTATCACTGTGACTAGCTCCAAGTTTATCCTACTTTTTGTGTCAGAAGGCTAAAAATTTAATTTCTCTGTTCACCAGGATCACTGAGACACCAGATGCGCTTGAACCTGAACCTGGACCCAGCTGTGTGTCTTTGAAGAGTGATCGGTCAAAATATTTCATCTTTAACTTTAAAGGAACAAAGTCTGCTGCTGCTGAGGAGTAAGACATTTCACATTTACCTTACAGCTCTGTGGTACACCTGGCCTCAGTCCTGAGATTGAAGAGCTCCATAAGTGAGGCTGCTAACTTAAAAGAAAAATAAATCTATTTTAACAGTCCTGCATTCCCTGCACTGGGCATCACACTGATTATAATTTATGTGGTAATCAGCAGGAATGTGTCAGCAGTTAGTTTGACTCTTTTGACTCTGATGTGGTTGCCAGTTTTGCGTAGGAAGGTGAAATGATCTGCAGCTGTATGTGTGGTGCTGGATGCCACCATATGAGCTGATGGATTTCTCTAACTATTAAATGATTCTCATAATTCATAGTGACAAACCATCACCATGACAATCGTCAACAAAACTAATAAGGACAACAGCAAATCTTTTTTTTTAAACTTGATATTTACATTACATTCGATTGGGGTGGCTGTAGCTCAGGTGGCAGAGCAGGGCAGCCACTAATCAGAAGGTCGATGGTTCGATCCCAGGCTGCCTCCTGGCTGCATGCCAAATATCCTTGGGCAAGATACTAACCCCATGTTTGACTACTGGTGGTGGTCAGAGGGCCCGGTGGTGCCAGTGTCCGGCAGCCTCGCTTCTGTCAGTGTGCCCCAGGGCAGCTGTGGCTACAATGTAGCTTGCTATTGCCAGTGTGTGAATGACTGAATGTAGTGTGAAGCGCTTTGGGGTCCTTAGGGACTGAGCGCCATACAAATGCAGGCCATTTACCTTTTACATTACCATACCATTTACATTACATTTTTCACCAGTGGTTCCTTTTTATATGACCTCCATGAAATAACATGACAAAATGGGTCATGTAGTAAGATGATCATTTTGTTGTTCAGCATCTGGACACTGAACACCACAGATGTAGCTGATTCAAAGTGTCATCTTACGATTTTTTAATTTGTGCATTTTAAGTTTTTTTACTCAGAAAAAAGCGTCAGCTGCTGTAAGATGCTCTTCCCTGGTGTTTGTATTTTTAAAAACGGTCAAATTTAAAATGAAACACTTCAACACATCAACACGAATCTGACTTTTTTAATGTGATGATGCAATGTGCAGGAAATATCCATAATATGGTCATTACAAGAACACTGGTACAGAACCATCACTGACCTGTTAGTTTTGGACAAGTGGAGTCTAATAAATAAGTCTATAAATTAACATAATAGGTTTGTTATAGCACAGTTGTGCTTGTTTTAATCAGGATGATCATCTAACAGTAGAAGAAGAAATCTGTGGCTTGTATTTATGTGGTAAATGGTTCTAATTTCTTCATGCAGATGAAAATTAGCCCAAGGCTATAATCTGGCATATTTAAATTTGTTAAAATGTTCATTAATATGTATTGCCCCTCTTTCTAAAAAAAATAAAAATAAATAATGATGTCTCCACAGAGCTGATCAGGAGAAACTGCAGCATCAAACTGATCTGGACTCAATATTTAAGGTTTGTACATGTACACCAACCTCTGTTTGTAATTGTTTTCATGTTGCACAGTACAATATTCGTCATAAAATTATGGCAAAATTCCAGAAATAATTCAACAATGAATTAATTTTTTACTTTATTTTTATTTATGAAACACTTTTCAAAGCAAAGCTTCAGCATAACTTTATAACACGACCTGAAAATAAGGCGCAAGTACCCTTTACTTACGTGGAATTTGCAGGAAACTACAGGGAACATAAGATGTAAGATGGGGAAATAACCGAGTACTTAGAATTATTTAATTTAATTTATGTTATTATTTTATTGTTTCCTGTAAAATGAACATAAGTACAGGGTATTTTTTTTAAATTGAAAACACACACAAAACAAATCTGTGAAAAATTATTTTTACTATGAAGATCTGATTTTTGTGAATTCAGATTGTGTTGCTTATTTTCCAGATACTGGAGGGAAACATTATCATGTTTGTGAAGGACGAGCTAAAGAAGCTGCAGAATGATCTGAATCCAGATTATTCAGAGTGTCAGAGGGATGAAGAGGAGGTGTTGGACAGTGAGGAAGAGAAGCAGAGAAGGAGCAGCAGACAGGCATTTCTGAAACTCGCAGTTAACTTCCTGAGAATAATGAAACAGGAGGAGCTGGCTGACTGTCTGCAGAGCAGTGAGAGGATTTCTCTTCATAAATTCAGTCTTTACAGGAATGAAATTGTCACATTTTCATAACACTCATGTTTCTGGTTCTTCCCTGTAGAAAATCCTGATCCACTTTGTGAGAATACATTTAAATGTAACCTAAAGAAGAAGTTCCAGTGTGTCTCTGAGGGGATTGCTAAACCAGGAAACCAAACCACTCTAAATGAGATCTACACAGAGCTCTGCATCACAGAGGGAGGGACCGGAGAGGTCAACACTGAACATGAGGTCAGACAGATTGAAACGTTCTCCTGGAAACCAAACAGACCAGAAACAACAATCAGGTGTGAAGACATCTTTAAAGCTTCAACTGAAAGAGACAAACCAATCAGAACAGTTCTGACCAAAGGAGTGGCTGGCATCGGGAAAACATTCCTGACACAAAAGTTCACTTTGGACTGGACTGAAGACAAGACCAACCAGGACATCCAGTTCATGTTTCCATTCCCATTCAGAGAGCTGAATTCACTGAAGGATAAAAAGTTCAGCTTAGTGGGACTTATTCATCACTTCTTCACTGAAATCAAAGAAGCAGGAATCTGTAACTTTAAAAAGTTCAAAGTTGTGTTCATCTTTGATAGTCTGGATGAATGTCGACTTCCTCTGAACTTCCACATCACTGAGATCCTCACTGATGTTACAGAGTCCACATCAGTGGATGTGCTGCTGACAAACCTCATCAGTGGACAGTTGCTTCCTTCTGCTCACATCTGGATAACCACACGACCTGCAGCAGCCAATCAGATTCCTGCTGAGTATATAGACATGGTTACAGAGATCAGAGGGTTCACTGACCCAAAGAAGGAAGAGTACTTCAGGAAGAGACTCAGAGACAAGGAAGAGGCCAACACCATAATCTCTCACATCAAGACATCACGAAGCCTCCACATCATGTGTCACATCCCAATCTTCTGCTTGATCACTGCTACAGTTCTAGAGAGTTTGTTAAAAACCAAACAGGCTGGAGGAAAGCTGCCCAAGACACTGACTGAGATGTACATTCACTTCCTGGTGGTTCAGACCAAACTGAAGAACATCAAGTATGATGGAGGAGCTGAGACAGATCCTCTCTGGAGTCCAGAGAGCAGGAAGATGATTGAAGCACTGGGGAAACTGGCGTTTCAGGAGCTGCAGAAAGGAAACCTGATCTTCTATGAATCAGACCTGACAGAGTGTGGCATTAATGTCAGAGAAGCCTCAGTGTACTCAGGAGTGTTCACACAGATCTTTAAAGAAGAGAGAGGGCTGTACCAAGAGAAAGTTTACTGTTTTGTCCATCTGAGCATTCAGGAGTTTTTAGCTGCTCTTCATGTGCATCTGACATTCACCAACTCTGGTATCAACCTGCTGGAGGAAGAAGAAACAGCCTCAGTGCAGACTGATGAGTCTTCAGTAAGACATTTCTACCAGAGTGCCGTGGACAAGGCCTTACGAAGTCCAAATGGACATCTGGACATGTTTCTCCGGTTCCTCCTTGGTCTTTCACTGCAGACCAATCAGAATCTCTTACAAGGCCTGCTCACACAAACAGGAAACAGCTCACAGATAAATCAGGAAACAGCTCAGTATGTTAAAAAAAAGATGAATGGCGCTCTCTCTCCTGAGAAAAGCATCAATCTGTTCCACTGTCTGAATGAATTGAATGATGACTCTGTAGTGAAGGAGGTCCAGCATCAACTGAGTTTAGGACAACTGTCTAAAGTTGATCTCTCTCCTGCTCAGTGGTCAGCTCTGGTCTTCGTCTTACTGTCATCAGAAACAGGTGTGGATGAGTTTGACTTGAGGAAATATTCAGCTTCAGAAGATGCTCTTCTGCAGCTGCCGCCAGTGGTCAAAGCCTGTAAGAAAGTCCAGTAAGTATCCAGTTTAATCCTGGCAAGAGATTGCTTTAAAGTATTTATTTCAAAAGTTTGGAAAGTTCACTGCTATTCATGTCTGTCTAGGTTAAGCGGCTGTAACCTCACAGAGAGAAGCTGTCAAACTCTTTCCTCAATTCTAAGTTCTCAGTCCTCCAGCCTGAGAGAGCTGGACATGAGTAACAACAACCTCCAGGACTCAGGAGTGAAGCTGCTTTGTGTTGGACTTGGGAGTCCACACTGTGTGCTGGAAACTCTCAGGTTAGCTGACTCTTTGTTTCAGGAGATTTGGATATTTCACAACAACTGTCATTATTTTATAGATTTAAGATGTTGTTTCTGTTCTGGTGTAAGCTCTGAAAGAGCACAGTAGAAGAGAAAGACACACACACACACACACACACACACACACACACACACACACACACAAACAAACATAACTTTATTTATGTCTGTCCATCATAGTATAAAATAAAATGTAATAATATTTTTTCCATGTTTTTAAACAGAGTCCTTAAAAGCCTTTTTTAAAACTACTTTAACTGAAATCAGAATCTGTTCATATGACTGCATGTGCATCATCAAATGCAGAGCAGTTCCTTACATTGTTGTATGTGTTTTAAGGTTGTCAGGCTGTCAGATCACAGGAACAGGCTTCACCTCTCTGGCCACAGCTCTGCGCTCCAATCCCTCCTTTTTGAAAGAGCTGGACTTGAGCTATAATCATCCAGGAGACTCAGGAATGAAGCTTTTGTCTGCTCAACAGCAGGATCCACATGTGAAACTGGACATACTCTGGTAGGAAAACAGGAAATAAAGCTGAAAATATATATTTTTTTCCAACATTTTGTAAGGAAGAGCAGATATTTACTTGAATTCATTTAAGGGTTTATTGTAACCACTGACCTGATGGCCCGTAATATAGTCTGTATGTCCAGTCAAATGGGCAACTGTGTGGCTGAATGACTCAGAACCAATCACAGTAAAGCTCATCTGTGAGTCAAAATCACAAAATCAATCATCTCTAACATTTTCTTGTCTTGCTGGTCAAAGGTGGTGCTCAAACATATCCCAGCTGTCACAGTCTTTGCCAAGCAGTTGCATACTGTGATATCATTCACAATAAGGGGTCATCTTGTTGATCTACTTGAGCTCAGTGGGTGAACAGGCGACCATATGCCGTATGGCCGGAGAGCAGTAGGCCTGGGTTCAAGCAGCCTTTTGCTGCATGTCTTTTCCTCTTCCTCTCACCACTTTCCTGCCTATCTACAATATATCTATCCAATTATGGACAAAAAAGTAAAGTAAGTGATCAGAATCAGAATCAGAATCAGAATACTTTATTGATCCCTGGGGGAAATTATTTTTTGTTACAGTGCTCCATTTTAAACCAACATTAAGACAAGACAGACAATACGCTAACTAAGAATAGTACAATATATACATATATATACATACATACATACATAAGTCACTTATAAATAAATATTTGGAAAAGAAACATGTGTAGTTGTAGCAGCAAACAGTGTGTTAAGTGGATGCGTTGTACAGGGAGATGGCCACAGGCAGGAATGATTTCCTGTGTCGTTCAGTGGTGCTTTTCGGTAATCTCAGTCTCTCACTGAACGAGCTCCTGTGACTGACCAACATGTCATGGAGTGGGTGGGAGGTGTTATCCAACATTGTCTTTATCTTGGACAGCATCCGCCTCTCCGACATTACACAGAATTTTATACCATTGTTTTCTGTTCATTTATACACACGTTCCTCTTTCCTTCAGTCATTCCTCTTGTGACAAAAAAACCATCATATTCAATCAGGTTCACATGTTAAACCCACTTGGTCGCATTGTTTTTTTCACAAGTATAGATCTACAAAATAATTTAATAATTATTTACAATAAATCTGTAACTAAATCCTGCTGCTGTCCAGCTTCAACAATATCTCTGTGCAGTAATATTAGCACTGCGAATAACCTGCTTATTATAACTGTTACAAACTCTTTATACCTTAAAAGATTAAACACTATATTTGCAAACAATAAACAAACATATTCTATAGTTGTCCAAAAGTAAATATAAACCAGTCTATTTACATTTAGCAATATAATGAGTAAGAATGAGGTTATGTTGAAATCATCAACTGTAAAACTTCTACTAACATCAGGTTAAAATTATGTCTCAGAGCTACATGTGCTACGAAATAAAACAGATGTAGTAAGACCCACCACGTCTTTACACTACAAGTGGAATTGTGGCGACGCCACGCAATTTTCATAACCTTAACTGAAAAGTGCAATACAGCAGTGAACCAAAGGCTTTTACATCAGTAAATGTTTCCAGCAGATTACAACTGTTACCATACACTTGTAGGTGTCACAATAGCTAAGTGTGGTTTTGATGTGTTTAACCCTGACAAGTTCTGACAAGTGTCTTTGTCATAGTTCTTGGTCTGCGATGGGGGGTTTGAGTTTATTTTGGGATTGTTGACACTTTACTTTATTAACCTCTTAAGCCCCTTAAGCCTAACTGATCTCCTGCCTTTTGCCCCTGTATCAAGGGACGTTGGGGTTTAAGAGGTTAAGATGATTTAGGTTTGGGTTTTAGTTTTCCTAATGTCTTTAAGTTTATTCATGTGTCCCCCAGTCATGTCTTTGTGTTTCATCTCGCTTTTCTGTTCCCGTTTTCCCCTCCATGTGTTTCTTTCCATGTCTCCTCTGTCTGTCATGTCCATCCATGTCTCTTTTCCTCAGCCATTATGTCTCTTTGCCTGCTCTGTGTCCCTCCGTCCCCCCCTCTCTGTCTCTCGCTCACTCCCTCTCCCTCCAGGCCTCGTCTCCCTTAGTTGTTCCCATGTTTCTCTCCTTGTGTTCAATCCTTTCTACCTAATCTGTCATGTCCATCCCTGTCTATTTCCTCCCCCTGCCCCTTTGTCAAGCCTTTGTCTCTTGGTCTGTGTCTCAGTGTGTTTCCTGTTTTATTTTGACAATCTCAAGTTCTGTGTTCAGTGTGTGCAGTCCTGCTTCCTCCTGTCAGATGACACCTAATTCGTTCCTGCTGTGTTCCCCATGTTTTTCCACTAGAACAAGTGGGCTTTTTTCCGTTATTTTGCAAATGTACACAGCAAATCCAGCATGTCCAAATTAACACTGTTGGATTTGATTTCAACACTATTAAAGTGTCTATATGGGTCCACACCAGAGAGTGTTAATTTAACTTTTTTTGGAGAGTTGGTACGTTAACTCTGATTTAGTGTTAAACACCAAATCTGTCTGGAGTTGATAATTTAACACAGGGTATTAGCCAAGCTTTTTTCAAGGCTGTGGTATTTGCCCGCAAACAATACCTTTCAGCTAGCTAAAACAGAATGTTATGCTATCAGCGAGCAACATGGCTAATGCCTTTCACACAGCTTTGTCTCAACTCCAAAGAGCCACAGAAGTAAAAGCTAATAGAAATAATTGAAACAATCTTTGGAAAAATGACTTACCAAGCATGGCAAACAACTCAAATATGTAGAGCAAAATGTTCTGAAACGGCTTCACTTCAGCTTCGATTGGAGCCGTGCTGGGGGCGGAGTCTGTGAATTTACTCTGTTGGTGTCGTAGCCCCTCTAGGAGTTCAGAGTTAAGAGGTCAAGAGTTAATGTTTCCATTGTAACACCTCCAGATTTGACATAGAAACACTCATTTTTAACACTCGATTTTAACTACTATCATTTTACACCTCAGAGTTACATTAAAAGAATGTGACTCTACTTAGAGTAAAATTAACTCTACTTTTGCAAGAAGACTATTAACACCAAAACATTTAACACTTTTGAATTTGCTGTGTACTGTTTATAAGGTTGGTGAAACCTGCAGTCAGCTGAGCCTGAAGAAGTCACATGGATGGGTGACAAAACGTTTCTCCCACTGAAAATGCAAAGTCCAGATAAACAGAATTGATTTTTTGATATTATGTAACCCTTTTGTTTCATTTCCCTTTATTACCAGATGTATTGCCATACATGCCAATGTTTTGGGTCAGATTGTTTTCTCAGACTTAGTCTCAGTCTGGAGCCCCAAAAGGTTGATTCTGTTCACCTGGATGTAATGTTTTCAGTGGGACAAACGTTTTGTCACTCATCCAAGTGACTTCTTTAATCTGTGCTGATTGCAGGTTTCCCCAACCTTATATACAGTTCAATGCGTAATGACTGAAACTAGCACATGTGAACAATAGGCTGTGAGGAGTTTCCCACTGAAAACGTTACATCCAGATGAACAGAATCAACCTTTTGGGATTTACTTACCTGGATGATTGAGCATGCATCAAGACATCTCAGTCTGGAGCTTACGTGTACCGTTACACCAATAAATGCAGAACCACCCTAATCTTTGGAACAGGATTTTGACTTTCCTATTGTAAAGAAAAAAAAAAGTGAAGCAAGTAGTTGTTATTTATGCAGAGCAGATATAGTCATGTGAGAAAATTAAGAATTCTTCTTCAAAGTTCCTCTTAAGTTATTCGATTCCTACTCATGGCTAAGCGGATGCTACAAGTGTGAACTGTTTTACACAGCGTCATTTATACAGGATTTTGGCTTTTTATTTACATGTCTAATTCTTTTCAATTTTCTCAGGTTGTATTTAGGTAATTTAAGAACCTTGTACAGACCAGTTGGTTTCTTTTTTTAAAAATTTACTTTGATATATAAATCCATAGAACTGGAAGTGCATTATCGTTTTCATTTTATTATGGAATAAAAGGAAACAAGATTATTTCTCTAGAAAAGATTACTCAGACAATATAAAGGCATGTTTTCACACTAAAAGATAAAATTCTCATTTCAGTGTGGAGCCTCAAGGAGTCCAGTGGATGAGACCAGGTCTAAGGAAATGTGAGTATTTTTGATGTATCAGTTCTATTTACACCATGTTGTACTGTGTTCACATTTTTTACACTTTAGTTGTACCTCTGTCAAATATATGTAATCATGAATTTTACAAAAAAGTTACATATCTTCTTACTTACTTACTAAGTAGAAACCAATTTCTGATGGTAACACACTCTTAAAAAATCAAAAACTTTTGCATACCGGATCTTCTTCATACATTAACATGAAAACCATGCAAATAAAATTAAAAGTGTTTATTACAGACCATTTGCACTGTGTCTCATTGTCCCCTTTAGATTTCTGTGACCTGACGCTGGATCTAAACACAGCACACAGGAACCTCAAACTGTCTGACAACAACAAGAAGGTCACACACGTGAAAGAAGACCAGCTGTATCCTGATCATGATCTTAGGTTTGATCACTGGCCTCAGCTGCTCTGTACCAACAGTCTGACTGGTCGCTGTTACTGGGAGGTCGAGTGGAATGGAGAGGTTCGTATCAGTGTAGCTTGTGTAGGAATTGGACGGAAAGGAGACGGCGATGACAGCAGGTTCGGAAGGACTGATCAGTCCTGGAGTCTCTACTGCAGTAATGATGATGGTTACTTTGGAAATTACAATTACGCATCAATAGTGATCGCTGTCCCCTCCTCGATTGTCTCTCACAAATTAGCAGTGTATGTGGACTACCCTGCAGGCACTGTGTCCTTTTACAGTGTCCTCTCTGACACACTGATCCACCTGCACACTTTCAACACCAAATTCAATGAAGCACTATATGCTGGGTTTCAATTAAAGTCACCTGGCTCCACTGTCTCTCTCTGTGACGGCTCAGAGTGAATTTACTGCGACAAGACACATTCTCACATTAGTGTGGAGCACCCATAATTTAGTAATACATGTACAATGACAATAAAGAGCTATTCTACTCTATTGAGCTTCATTTGTTTACCAAAAATGCTTCTAGATAAATTATGACTTTGTACTTTGTTTAGTTTTTTTTAACTTTCATCTACTGAAACTACTTGACCTGTTAAAGGTTAAGTTTATCTTTGGGATGGCGAGCGAAATGCATCTCTGGATGCTCCAGTATGGTGATGCTAGAGCAACCAGGTGTTTTTTGTTTTGTTTTGTTTTTTTAATAATAGGCAGTGAAATCTCAGAGCATTCTCATTCCCAACACACAACATACCGATGATTTGTCACATAGCATTGATATGTTACGTGTTGTATAAATGCACACTTCATGTGTCAATTTGTATTTTATTCATACATTTGTTATCACAAGAATAAAATCTGTGACAGAGTTTCTATTTGTGTGTTTAATTTTTAATTTATCTAAATAAAGCAAACCCTCACATATTCATGGAAATGAAAAACTAGAAAACAGCTGTCAGTTTAGAAAAAAAGAGAGAAGCTACTTGTTCCTCTGTTGCCAGAAGAGGTCAGTACAGTGGGTGGTTCAACATGTTTGACTTTGCTGAGTTTTACACATGATGCCCTCCCGGACCTAAAATCAAAAACAGTTTCGCACTAATGGTAAATGGACTGATTGTTACACAGCACTTTGCTACGACCCCAAAGCGCTTTAAACAACATGTCCCATTCAACCAAACACTTTCTTCTATGCTTTTATCTAACCCCTAACACGGAAGCATTGGAGAGCAACTTGGGGTTAGTATCTTGCACAAGGATATTTGGCATGCAGACTCGTGTAATCAGGGATCAAACCACCAACCTTTCAGTCAGTAGACTGGCTCTACCTCCTGAGTTACAGCCACCACTGAAGCCTAATAACCTGTTTTAGAAGAAGCTGGTCAGGATAGTATGGATTTGTTGGCATCTTCACTTAAAAAAAAGGTTGGTTTTATAAATGTAAATGTAGAGGAGTGGAGGCTGATGTAAAAGTACACTGTGATACAGCTCTGAGGTATTTTAAAAGCAACTTATGTATAACAGTAGCAGCAATCTGCAATGTGCACCTACTTTCTATATGTACATAACTGGCCTATTATTTACCAAACAGATTGAGTGAAAGTGCTATAAACAAACCCAAAGGAGCTAGTATTGTTATCTTATCTGTAACTTTGAGGTCACGTGATTTGACCTATGACCTATTTTTTCTCTTAAGGATAGCGATGCAGTGATATGTGCCTGTGTCGTTGAGTCTCAGATGACTTAAGAAGACACTCAAGCCATCCGTTCCAGGTGAACTGAATGATACTGTCATCCTCTGTAGTGTTCATCTGGATACGCCTCAGTGTTAGTCTCACTGTTATAGAATAAACATGTGTTTTCCTTTTCATATTCATTAGGTCTTTTTGCAGGAAGTCAGGAGGCCTGTTAGTGTTGACATTTTGAGCCATGTTATTGTGATGTTGCTCTTTTGCTCGGCTTTGTAGACCTATTCTGCACTCAGTGAAATTAGCCTGATCTGCAGAGGTTAAACGGAAATATATAAACAGAATAAAATGATAATTATGATAAAAGGCAGACAGAACTTATAAATAAATGAGAAATAATGAACAGGTGAAGCCTTTAAAGAGAGCATTTAAACTCAGTATGCATAATGTCATTTGTAAGTAGACTCAGAACTGAAGAAGCTTCTCAGATGAGAGGTGAGACGTCTTCAAGAAACTTAAAGAAGTGCAGACGCTTCTCTTTCCAAGCTCCTTAGAGTAGACTCATTATGCGTTTCCTTATTTCCTGTCATGTAGAGCTATATTGTTTCAGCAATGGATGAGATGCATTAGATATGACCATAATATTTAACAATGTTAAATAAAAAGGTGATTATGTATAGAAGTAATACCAGTGAGCCGGAGCCTCAGGCTTCTTTTCTACTCATACTCTCTATGATATCATAAAGACAGGATATCCTTAGTAAAGGTACCTAAAGCACACATGCACTGGATGTGAGCCACACACACATGCTGTTTAAACCTTCTATTAAATGGGCCAGCCAACCAAAGAAAGTTAGCTTAGATGCAGAGGAGGAAAAACACAATACAAAATTATAAAGACACAAAGAATTCAAAGTGCTGGGTCGAGTGACCCAGGATCCTGACTCTGTTGGTAAATGGAGATGTGTTTGTTTAGTAATGACAGAGTGAGAAGTGATTTTTAATATGTTTGATTGAAATATCTTCTGAAATGAACTCTTTACCAGAAACTTGTAAGATAATTGAAACCACTGAACAGGCTTTGTTGTGTTGAATGTCTGAGTGAACTGTCAAATATGTCTTGATGCATTCTCAATCATCTCAATCAAGTCTATATCATAATGTCTTCAGTTTTTGTGTTTGTTGTATGACTGTCAACGTTAACGCTGTCATCACGGTTAACGTGATTACAATTTTTAACGCAATCAACCCCTCTGGAGCGCAAAATGGACAAACTACCCGAAATGCGTTGACAGAGACTTTACAGGGATTTTGAGTCATTCTACACTCCAGATTGATTAATTGCGTTAAAAATTTTAATTGCATTAATCGTGATAACAGCGTTAATGTTGACCGCCCTAGTTTCTTGCTTTCTTTTTATTATGTTTTATTTGGCGGTTTTTATATATAGTATATAATATAATATATTTGAGCTGGTTATTAGATGCTGCTCCAGCCACTCAGAGAATCCGCCGCAGGCCTGCCCCTCTCCTCCCCATGTGGCAAGCAGCAGGCGCACCTCGCAAGTGGAGGGCGCCTTTACACCCCACAAATGGGTGATAGAAAACCGGTCGGTGCCAATGTAATCTCCAAAATGCGGAGGCATGATGTCGGGGCAGTATGGGTGCAAGCAACTTTTCTATAATTTGGTTTGATTTTCTGACATACTGTATGAAGTGCCATATATGACAACAAAGTTAATTACATCATTAGTTAGGACCACTAGGTTCTGGAGTCAGTTCTGCAAAAAGAAAAAAGTATGTATTTAATGAGTTTTACAGAAGCTGCTGCTCAGCTTGAACCTCAAAGACCAACCTTAAGTTTAAAAGCAGAGAACTGGGGATGACCCGCTTTATGCATTGTACTGAGTCTGGTACCAACATCAGTCACAGCTCTGCTTGTCTGTTCTCATTTGTTTTATTTTAAGGGAAAGAGAAAAAGAAAAACAAGAGAAAAAAAAAACCTCCAGAAAAACCTTTGGCTTTTGGATGAGACAACATCAGACTGTAAGACTCTCTTCCTGTAACATCTGTTTTATTGCCTTAAAATAAATTGTTAAATAAAGTGTGGAACTGTCCAGCTTTAAATTATTTTGATATTCACTGAGAATTACTTTAAATTGTAAATGCAAAGCTGTAATGCCACTTTAATAATCAGTGCAGTTGTAAACATGGCTTCCGTTTTGGAAACAAAACAAACAACAATCTTCTAAAATCCCTTTCGATTTTTTGCAAAAACAGACAGTCTCCATTAAAAACTTCAGCTTCTTCTCATACAATCACCCTATTTTTTCATTTTTTAATTAACTATGATTATGAGGAAATTTTTTCTGACTTCCTGTCTTTATATTTGTCAGAGAGCCAGAAATGTTGAAGAGTTTAGCAACAAATTAAACAGCCATCACTGAGAGCACAATTCTAAAGAATAAACAACGACAGAAAAATATTTCAGTGTATTCCTTGTGACCTGTGTTGGTCGAGTTACTTCTCCCCAAAAGTAAGGTGAAGAGTCATCAACACATAAGGTCAAAGGTCAGGCAGTACAGCTAGAAGAAGGAAAATCTACAATCTGACTTCATTCACTCATTACAACATCTGATCCTGTTCATGATCCTGATTATTACACTGACTGACCAAAACTACAGGAACTACAACCACTGCAATGGAAGCAACCAGAAGAAAAACCTGCACTTTGATTTACTCTGATCACTGTGTACAGATCACAAGCAGTACACCACTAAGAGACAGTTACAAAATCTTTTAGAGAACAAAATAGAGAGTGAAATAAAGCTTTTTAATGACTTTCTTTCTAAGGTTGTAGCTCATGGACATCCTTTTTAAGTATAAATATAAAGAATCTAATGGTTCATATTTGAGCGGGATATGCCTGGGCTCTGACAGGGAATTGTTTTTTGACCTTTAACTTTAGTATTCTCCCTCTCTCCCGTCCACCTTTCATTTAACAGTCTGTTACATCCTGTGAGGCTGTGGGTGGGGTGTTTGCCCGCTCTCCCCGCCTCCTCCTCTCTTGCCACTCCTACCCCCTCTGTCTCTCCCACTCTCCTCTCTCCCCAGGACACAGCTGCTTTTGATTAGCCTCGTTTGCCACCTGACTCCAGTCAGCAATCACCTCTGAGGCTATTTAAACTAGGGATGAGCTGTGAGGTTCTTCTTCTTCTTCTTCTCCTCTGTGGTGCTACACGGTTTTTGTGCTAGGTTTTGGACAGTCAGCCTCCTTCGGACTAGTGAGTAGATGGGCTTGTGGGCCCTGAGAGTTACTTAAAGTTACCGCATTACTTAAAGTCTCTAGTGACATTATGATGTCAGCTGACTCTGGAGCATCCTCAGTCATGGTTTTGTTGGACTTGACATCTGCCTTTGACACCATTGACTAGTGATGGCCAAATGAAGCTTTCCGAAGCACTGAAGCATGTATTGAAAAATGGTTCATTACTCGAAGCTTTTCAACACAGTCCTCTCCGGTGACATCTGGTGGCGAATATTTTGAAGAGCAGCTTGAATCTGCAAAATAAAACGGACTGCTCAATTATCACTGCTCACTCAAGAGTGGAGTTCTCTCTGATATTGGGCCACCGTTCCGTTGCTTTGAACATGTAATTGGTTTTGTTTTCTCGATTGGGGTTGCCAGACAGTTGGCAAATTAAAAACACTTTTTGTTCACAAAAAGAAGAAAAGACAGTTGGATAAACAAACAGACTAAAGAGAACATTGTGAAGAGCATCAAAGTTTTTAGCCTTACTGTAATATTATCACTGTGACTAGCTCCAAGTTTATCCTACTTTTTGTGTCAGAAGGCTAAAAATGTAATTTCTCTGTTCACCAGGATCACTGAGACACCAGATGCGCTTGAACCTGAACCTGGACCCAGCTGTGTGTCTTTGAAGAGTGATCGGTCAAAGATTTTCATCTTTGACTTTAAAGGAACAAAGTCTGCTGCTGCTGAGGAGTAAGACATTTCACATTTACCTTACAGCTCTGTGGTACACCTGGCCTCAGTCCTGAGATTGAAGAGCTCCATAAGTGAGGCTGCTAATTTAAAAGAAAAATAAATCTATTTTAACAGCCCTGCATTCCCTGCACTGGGCATCACACTGATTATAATTTATGTGGTAATCAGCAGGAATGTGTCAGCAGTTAGTTTGACTCTTTTGACTCTGATGCGGTTGCCAGTTTTGCGTAGGAAGGTGAAATGATCTGCAGCTGTATGTGGTGCTGGATGCCACCATATGAGCTGATGGATTTCTCTAAATATTAAATAATTCTCATAATCATCAACACAACTGATAAAGGACCACAGCAAATCTTTTTTTTTTAACCGTAATATTGACATTACATTTTTCACCAGTGGTCCTTTTTTATATGACCTGCATGGAATAACAAGACAAAATGGATTATAATGTAGTAAGATAGTAAGCGCTATACAAATACAGACCATTTATACAAATACAGACCATAAGATGATCATTTTATTGTTCAGCATCTGGACACTGAACACCACAGATGTAGCCGAGTGTAGGCTGATTCAAAGTGTCATCATATGATTTTGTTTATGTGTATTATAAGTTTTTATACTCAGAAAAAAACTTCAGCTGCTGCTGTAAGATGCTGTTCCTTGTATTTTAAAGGCACAAAGGTCAAACTTAAAATGAAACACTTCAACACATCAACACGAATCTGACTTTTTTAATGTGATGATGCAATGTGCAGGAAATATCCATAATATGGTCATTACAAGAAGACTGGTACAGAACCATCACTGACCTGTTAGTTTTGGACTAGTGGAGTTAAATAAGTCTATAAATTGACATAATAGGTTTGTTACAGCACAGTTGTGCTTGTTTTAATCAGGATGATCATCTAACAGTAGAAGAAGAAATCTGTGGCTTGTATTTATGTGCTAAATGGTTCTAATTTCTTCATGATGTCTCCACAGAGCTGATCAGGAGAGTCTGCAGCATCAAACTGATCTGGACTCAGTATTTACAGTTTTTTCTGATTGCTTAAGCACATTTTTTGTAACTATTGGCTAATTTTGCAAAACTCTACACACAAATAAAAAAACCTGTCACCCAATTATCAAAACATTTTAGTTCCCTTGCAAAAGCGAACACAGCTAGATTAACCCCTCACACCTTTGTAAAAATGGTGTTTTCGTATCAAACAGTACACACAAGCCATCATCTAAGCACACAATGCGCCAACTGCACACTGATGGTATGAATACAAAACACATCTGGCTTTCGCTTTCTCTGTGTACAGATGTCAATTTGAGGTCACACCTTTGTCATAGTGTCATGTAAACATACAAGGATCCAAACGTCAAGTATTGGTGTTTATTCACACTCATCAAAACCAAGACAAAGTCAGAACACAAAATAGGAATGCCACAAATAAAAGGAAAAAAAAAGACAATCAGCCTACATCATGTCGTCTTTCTGGGTCCGGCCACAAAATTTCGTCCACATCGCTTGCGACATCCTCCAGTCCAAGGCACCGGGGAAAATATCTCCTTGCATGCCGTATCCAGGCCTGACATGATGCCTGGTCAATATCTCCACATGCCTCCTCCATTGCCTGTAAAAGGGCTACCTGTTGATGAGGATGACGGTCATACACTTTCCAGCGCCAGGCAGAGAAGAACTCCTCGATGGGATTCAAGAATGGAGAGTATGGAGGGAGGTTGAGTGCCATGAAGGATGGATGGTCTGTAAACCAGTTGCGGACCAAAGCAGCCCTATGGAAACTAACATTGTCCCATATGATGACATATCGGGTCTGCTCTGGTCTCTGAACAGTGAGCATGTCATGCAAGGTGTCCAGGAATGCAATAATGTGTGCAGTGTTGTATGGGCCTATGGTTGCATGATGGTGAACAACACCATTTTGGCTTATAGCTGCACACATGGTTATGTTACCACCACGTTGTCCTGGGACATTGATGATGGCACGGTGTCCAATGATGTTCCTGCCACGTCTCCTGGTTTTACTGAGGTTAAAACCGGCCTCATCTACAAAAAGTAGCTCATGTCCCATTGCATCTGCTTCTAGTTCCATCACTCTCTGGACAAGACAAAACAAATGCAACACATCAGGCCCATGCACAGCACTACAGTATGCACTTCCAAATTCAGAACCAATGACACTAGCTTACCTGCACATAGTCATATCACAGTTGCTTTACACGTTCTGTGTTTCTCTCGAAAGGAACTCTGTAAATTTGCTTCATTCTTATTCTGTGGCGCGCAAGTACACGACTTAGTGTAGAAATGCTTGCACTGTGTATATTTTGAAAGATGGTGTCATCATCCATTATGCGCTGCTGTATTTCACGTAGTCTTATTGCATTATTGGCAATCACCATGTTCACTATATGGGTCTCCTGCTCTGGAGTGAACATTCTGCCTCTGCCCCCAACATCTGGACGTCTAGCAATTCTGTAAAGTAACAATTTCAGTATTTTTGCATGTATGGTACTGTTGTGTTTCTCATTAGAGTATGGCAGTGCTACAAAGTACTAACCGATTCTCATTTCGGAATGTCCTAATGATGCTTGCCACAGTGTAGCGGCTCAGTTTAGGCTGAACACATTGGCCAGCTTCCCTCAGGGTCATCCCATGGTTGATGACATGGTCCACTATTGTAGCTCTGGTGTCATCAGTTATTCTGTTTCGTACTCTTCTTGCCCTTCCTCTTTCCCCTCCTCGTCCTCTTTTTGCTCCTCCACGTCCTCTTCCTCCGTCCTCTTCTTGCTCCTCTACGTCCTCTTCCTCCAACCTCTTCACCTCCACGTCCTCTTCCTCCAACCTCTTCACCTCCACGTCCTCTTCCTCCAACCTCTTCACCTCCACGTCCTCTCCCTCGGCCTCCCCTGATTCTCACTCTTCTCGCTCTTACTGCTCCTTCCATTGTACTCCACATGGACAGCTTACCTGTGGCCTGTTTATAGTGCTTAGGCTGATTGCAAAGTGGACTAATTATCTAAGACAGTTTTCACATGTGGAAGTGTGCCAGACAGTTGGCAAATTAGTGTTAATGATAGCCACACATGTGTATACTTTTGCTAGGAGTGTGTTGGAAATTTGGTAATTGAGTGTTGTGCAGTGAATTGTGCCTACAGTTTTGCAAAGTGTGTGTTACAAAATTGCAAACTGAGTGCAAAGCAGTTTTTGTGCTTTTAGTTTTGCAAACTCAGTGAGTGGTTTTGCTATAAGTCTGAATAGTTTTAGAAATTGTGCTACAGGAATCACAGTTTGGGTTTAGGCATTCGGAAAAAACTGTAAGCAATCAGAAAAAACTGTAATTATGATTGAGAAGAATAATACATGCTCTCAATTCAATTAAGTACTCAGATTCAAAGTGTAATTACAGTTTTTTCTGAATGCTTAAACCCTAACTGTGATTCCTGTAGCACAATCTCTAAAACTAAAAGCCAGATGTGTTTTGTATTCATACCATCAGTGTGCAGTTGGCGCATTGTGTGCTTAGTAGATGATGGCTTGTGTGTACTGTTTGATACGGAAACACCATTTTTACGAAGGTGTGAAGAGTTAATCTAGCTGTGTTCGCTTTTGCAAGAGAACTACAATGTTTTGATGATTGGGTGACAGGTTTTCTTATTTGTGTGAAGAGTTTTGCAAAATTAGCCAATAGTTACAAAAAATGTGCTTAAGCAATCAGAAAAAACTGTAATACCAAACAGGCTAACAGAGATTACATGCACCAAGAGGGAGGGGGCAACAACGAGCAGAGTGAAACACAGACAATATATACACAGGAATACAAGCTGGATACACGTTCTCTCAATGAACTCACCACACACTTAGACAGCTGAATTTGAACACACAATATCCTCATCACATTTACATGATGATGTAAACATCCCAAAACTCCAAACGCTGTGTCCAAAATACATCATCCTGGTCACAAAGAGCCGGGCCCAGCGTATCCAAACAAAGCCGTGGAAAACAAGTCCCCCTCCATGGAGCTTTTCTAATCACAGGAGACAACGCACGCTCGACGTCGCTTATCAGCCAAACCACGCCACCAGTAAAGCCTGAGCTTTACCTGAAAACCTCCTCTTCTCCCTCTCCTTCTCCGTGGTCTAGAGGAACCACCGAAATCGCCTGACGAGGATCCAGTTAATGGAGAAGGGTGAAAAATGCCAGAGGATGACGAGACATCGTGAGGCATCATAGAGGATCGGATGGATAGCAAAGCCAGGCGATCATACACCAGGGCAGCAAATACATCATTAAAACTGAATGAGAACAGTAGAGCAGAAAAAAATAACACAACAGTAGTAGAGCACGACAAACTGCACCTGGCAGTGGTAGAGCCAAACACAGGCGCCATCATACCGGAAGTTTTAGTTTTAGTTCACCTGGTTGAGAAACTGTAACACTTTTGTTTCATTGTCACCCCTTGCCAATGTTTTCTGGTCAGATTGGGTTCCCAGACTTATTCTCAGTCTGGAGCTTACTGTGTGTCTTCATGCCAATAAATGCAGAACTACTGTAAGCTTTGAAACAGGATTTTGACTTTCCTGGTGCCAAATAGAAGTGAAGTAAATATTTGTTATTTCATGCAGAGCTGATACAGTCATGTGAAAAGTTAGAATTCTTCATAAAGCGATTCCTCTTAAGTTATTCAATTCCTGTGCACTGTGTGCACACAGATTTTTATATATTATTTTGACCTTTTTACATGTCTAATACTCACTGTCAGGTTGTATTTAGGTAATTTAAGAACCTGGTACGGACCAGATGATTTTTTTTTTTTAAATTGTGCTTTGATACATAAAACCCTAGAACCGTAGAAAGTGTATATTTGTTTTGACTTTATTGAGAGATAAAATAAAACACAAGGTTATTTCTCTAGAAAAGATGAATCAGAGAACATAAAGGCCATGTCTGCACACTAAAAGATAATGTGCTCATTTCAGTGTGGAGCCTCAAGGAGTCCAGTGGATGAGACCAGGTCTAAGGAAATGTGAGTATTTTTGATTTATCATCTGCATTCACACAATCTTGTACTGTTCTACATTTTTTCTCACGGTTCCTTTTAGATTTCTGTGATCTGATGCTGGATCCAAACACAGCACACAGAAACCTCAAACTGTCTGATGACAACAAGGAGGTGACACATGTGGAAGAAGATCAGCTGTATCCTCATCATGATCTTAGCTTTGATCACTGGCTTCAGCTGCTGTGTACTAACAGTCTGACTGGTCACTGTTACTGGGAGGTTGAGTGGAGAGGAGAGGTTCATGTTGCTGTAGTTTATGGAGGAATCAGTCGGAAAGGAGAAGAGGATGAAAGCAGGTTTGGAAGGACTCATCAATCCTGGAGTCTCAACTGCAGTGATGATAAGGGTTACTATGCTAGTCACAAATTTGATTTAAGAGCCATCCCTCTTCTCCCCTCAGCTGTTTCTCACAAAGTAGCAGTGTATGTGGACTGTTCTGCAGGAACTGTGTCCTTCCACAGTGTCTCCTCTGATAAACTGATCCACCTGCACACCTTCAACACCACCTTCACTGAACCTGTATATGCTGGGTTTAGAGTGAAGCCTGACTCTAGTATCCACCTCTGTGCTGACTCACAATAATGAACTTACTGTGCAGAGAAATATTCTCACATTGGTGTTTCACACTTTTCCTCACTTAGTATATCAGGTAACTGTCTCGTACATATATTCGTTTGTTTTTCAGTCGAGAGATGTTGGATAAGACTGATTCTCCTGAAATTTTTTTTAATCATCTTATTGTCTTTGGTGCCTTTTTAAAGAGCAGATATCAGTTGTTACTTCTATACTGCAGTTTAAATACCCACAGGACTTTTAGTGCTGAGGAAAGAGGAACTGTATTTTTAAATCTGTTGCATTATACACATTTTAATCATGCTTAGACTGATGGATGAAATCTTTGGAACATATAATTTAGACATTTTAAACGTTGTTGGTTAGACTTTGTGATGATGAGCGCTGCAGGCTCTAAATAATTTGTGTTTAGGTGTCTTTAATTTTTTACATTGCATAACTATACGTTTGTGTCTCTCTCTTGTTATGCAAATTAAGTAACATTTCACTACAATTAGTTCCTGGAGAAAAGCAATATCACCACTGTGTGCCCAGTTTTCACAACAACTGATCTGGATGGTTCTGGATCCATTTATTAGTCTGTGTTGATCTAAATGTAGCTTCTAGTACTGCTGATACAAGAAGAGCAGCTTATGGCTAACTGGAGGCTGTGGAGACGTCTCTCTTCATGGAATAATCAATAAAAACAGTCTGACTTATAGATGACCTACAGTCTGTGTTTCTTGACTGAACAGAAACAGTTTTACAGGCTCAGATTTGGTTTTTATTCCGTGTTAAAACAGACTCATGAATTGTAACAGAAACGGAAAAGTGAAGACAGTGGGTTACTGTGGCCAGAGGTGGAAACACAAATGAAAGCAAAGCACACATACACAGCTCCTTCAAGTTTGGTGAAGTGTGCAGCTCTCTGAACACATGAGGCAGAGTTCATATCACAGCCACTGCTGCAGCAGCAACAAAGTGAGCCACAAAAGACAAGAGCTGTTTCTCAACATCAAATACTCCAAGTTTGTTCTTCCTTAGTTGCTAATTCAAACTTGGCAAATTAACTTAAGCACCCACACTTCTGAGCATGGGAGGAAACACACACACACTTTCACTGTGATTAATATATAAAATATAAATTAGTAGAGACCACATAAATGCCTCTTTCTGCATCATGTAAGAAGGGGGGGAAAAAGACACAAATGTGTTGGCTGGATTAGTATAAAATGAAATGTCTGGCAATGGACAGAAGCAAGGATATCGATGTTTACACCCTTGTGCAATGAAGAGGATGCATGTTGTATCACAAGACACGATGAGCCAGCTGATTGATTTGTTTCTCTGAGGCATTTTGTGAGGGTATAGCTGCTGTGGCATTTGTCTGGCTAGAAACAACAACTGTAATCTCCACATTTCGATTTTTCTCAAAACACTATTTCAAGTTTAATCTCAAAATGGACTCATTTTTTTCCTTTCATTAATGTGACCTTAGTACTCTACCTACCACTAATTACCCAACTTCTAAAAAAAATATTTTAACAACATATTTAGTAATAAAAAGACCATCAACAGGAAATAATTAAATAACATCAATAGGAAAAGTCATTTGCCCCCCCTTTCTCTTTGCCCTCACTTTCACTATCCAATAGGAGCCAAGGTGCCTTGTTTGTTTGAGGATTTCTCCAAAACATGTGATGATCACAGTTGTTGATGGTCTGGTATAATAAGTGGTTTTGTTTGAAGTTGTGCAGAACTTGTCTGTGTCACCATTTCACAGAATGTGATCAGGACGTGACAATAGCCAAATTGTCCAGCAGGGGCCACTGTGGAGATGGTTTCAGATTGTTTGGAATCATCAATACAAGCACAAAGACTTCAAATGTTTCACGAAGTCTCGCTTTGCTCATCACTAGTATGGTGACAACTTCACAGGAGGTCCGTATCTCAGCACTGTCATAGTTAAAGGTGACCTTCATAAACCGAGAAACTGACATTCATGTTTGCCACAGGAAATCCACATTTACTCCTAACTAAGCGTTTAAATGTACAAAGAGACAGACACTGAGACAGAGACGAAGATAAAATCAAAACTTTTTTGTTGCACCATATTTAATGAAGCCATGCAAAACGTTACCTTCATAGTATGAACTTAAAGAGCAGCGTTATAGACCCTTGAAGTTCACTTGTCTTATTTTTTGAGGCATTTCTCAGGACTCACAGCTAGAAGATGAGCCTGTATATAAAAAAGGTGGAGGTTTCGGATCATTATCCTCCTGCATTGACTGAAACTGAAGGACTGTTCGTTAACTTCAGTGAGAACTCTGACATTTCTAAACTGAAGTTTATTTATATAGAAGAAAGTGTTAACAAGCTTAAAAGTTGATGTGAGCAGTAAATAAAAGGGTTAAACACACAGTATCGCTCTCTAACTGCTCCTCTTCCTGGAGTGAAGCACAGCCTGATAACCTCCCTCTTCTTCCTGCTCTTAAACACAGCACCTCCTCTCTGTCCACGTGTTTCCTCGTTCCCTCCCCTTCAGATCTGCACTTTGAAGATGGGTGTAACCAACATGTGGTGACGTGTAAGAGCTGACAGGCTCCATTCACTGCAGAAACATGTTGTTGAGATCAGAGCTCAGACTAGTTTCAGTTATAAGGAAGTGAAACTCACACAGTCGCTGACACTGAGAGGAGAAATGGCGCAGAAAGGAGTTCAGCTGGACCGAGAAACCTTCTCTTGTTCCATCTGTTTGGATCTACTGAAGGATCCGGTGACTACAACCTGTGGACACAGCTACTGCAGGAACTGTATTAAAACCCACTTTGATACAGAAGACAGGAAGGGAATCCACAGCTGCCCTCAGTGCAGGAAGACTTTCATACCGAGGCCTGTCCTGGAGAAAAACATCATGTTAGCAGCTTTAGTGGAGCAGCTGAAGAAGACTGGACTCCAAGCTGCTCCAGCTGATCACTGCTATGCTGGACCTGAAGATGTGGCCTGTGATGTCTGCACTGGGAGGAAGCTGAAAGCCATCAAGTCCTGTTTAGTCTGTCTGGCCTCTTACTGTGAGAAACACCTCCAACCTCACTATGAATCTCAAACTTTTAAAAAGCATATGCTGGTTAAAACTTCTGTGAAGCTCCAGGACAACATCTGCTCTCGTCATGATGAGGTGATGAAGATTTTCTGTCGTACTGATCAGCAGAGTATCTGTTATCTCTGCACAATGGATGAACATAAAGGCCATGAAACAGTCCCAGCTGCAGCAGAAAGGACTGAGAAGCAGAAGGAGCTCGAGGTGAGACGACTAAACATCCAGCAGAGAATCCAGGAGCGAGAGAAAGATGTGAAGCTGCTTCAACAGGAGGTGGAGGCCATCAATGGCTCTGCTGATAAAGCAGTGGAGGACAGTGAGAAGATGTTCACTGAGCTGATCCGTCTCCTCCAGAAAAGAAGCTCTGATGTGAAGCAGCAGGTCAGATCCCAGCAGGAAACTGAAGTGAGTCGAGTCAAAGAGCTTCAGGAGAAGCTGGAGCAGGAGATCGCTGAGCTGAAGAGGAAAGACGGCGAGCTGGAGCAGCTCTCACACACAGAGGATCACAACCAGTTTCTACACAACTACCCCTCACTGTCAGCACTCAGTGAGTCTACACACTCATCCAGCATCAATATTCGTCCTCTGAGCTACTTTGAGGATGTGACAGCAGCTGTGTCAGAGACCAGAGATAAACTACAGGACATCCTGAGAGAGGAATGGACAAACATCTCACTGACAGTCACTGAAGAGGATGTTTTACTGTCACCAGCAGAGCCAAAGACCAGAGCTGGATTCTTAAAATATTCACATGAAATCACACTGGATCCAAACACAGCAAACACACATCTGTTATTATCTGAGGGGAACAGAAAAGTAACAAGAATGAAACAACAACAGTCTTATTCTGATCATCCAGACAGATTCACTGGATGTTATCAGGTCCTGAGTAGAGAGAGTCTGACTGGACGTTGTTACTGGGAGGTGGAGTGGAGAGGAGGAGGAGTTCGTGTAGCAGTCGCATACAAGAATATCAGCAGAACAGGGTTGGGCGATGAATGTGGATTTGGAAACAATGACAAATCTTGGGCATTATATTGGGTCACAGGAAGTTTTAAATTTCGACACAACAATGTCCGAACTGTCCTCTCAGGTCCTCGGTCTTCCAGAGTAGGAGTGTACCTGGATCACAGAGCAGGTATTCTGTCTTTCTACAGCGTCTCTGAAACCATGACTCTCCTCCACAGAGTCCAGACCACATTCACTCAGCCGCTCTATGCTGGACTTTTTCTTTATGGACTTGGATCCACTGCAGAGTTGATTAAAGTCAAACAGAGAAGACAGGTTCATGTTGATCCCTGACCATTATATGTACTTGTGTAGTTTCTAAATGAGGCTTTACATTTTAGAAGCTGAGAAGTTCAGTGGTCCATTGATGTGTGAAAATAATATTGCAGTGATTCAAACTGTACTTACATTTATATACCTTACATCAATATAAATCTGAATTTGTTCTTATGGCTGATAATCATGTGAGTTTAAATGATACTACTCTTCATATTCACTATGTTTGAAATCTGTCATCAGTCTGGTTAGTGGTTTTATTCTGTAGTTGCTGTAGTGGGTTGTCAAATGCAACAATATGTTGGAGCTGCAGTGATTCATCAGTTAGTCAATGATTAGAGAATTGATTGTTTTATCATTATTTTAGTCTCATTTAAAGCTGGTTCCAGTTTCTGAAATGTGAAGATTGTTGATTTTGTTGATCATATATGACTGTAAACTTAATGTCTTTGAGGTTTGAACTTTTAAAATGTAACGAAATTTAAATACTTAATGTTTGACATTTAATATTATTTTTCATATGAAAACTTTGATCACACTCGATCGTTTATACATTGAAATATAAACACTAAATGATTCAGGCCTGTATATTGTGGAGGATAGACATGTTTCTTGCCCTGAGCGGTGTCTGGCAGGCAGAGCGTCTCCACAAATCTGAAGCTTCTGATTTGGAGAAAATGATTTGAGGGAGACACCTGGTGGACAAACACAGACATGACAGGAAGAAAGACTAAAGTGCAGAGTGGAGACAAACAGCTGGAAATACTTGTTGGAAAGGATTGTCATGCTTCAGAAAAACACACAGCACACACTCTAACAGTCCTTTATTTGCACTGAAGGAGACACGTGAAGAAACCAAATCACACAATAATGAAGTGAACACATTTATAGTCAGTGTTCAAGATGATGGATAGAAATGAGAATCATGGAGCATTTATGCATTTTTACGTCTGTGTCACAGAAACTGTTCAGCTATTCTCTGTTTATTAGTCTATTTATCAGGAACCTCTGTTGATTTTATATGTAAAGCATTTTTCCTCTATCACTGAACCTTTTAAGGGTTTTGTCATAGTAGTTTTGGGGAGTTTTTAATTAGATTTACAGCTTCAGAATAACTTTGTGATGTCAGATTAGAAAGTCTCTGTCCAACCCTGGTGTTTGATAAGATGTTTGATCCCTGCAGGGATCCCTTCCGTGGACTCTGTATCTCCTGAATCAGATAACTCCGCTACTGTGTGTTTGTATCTGAACTCTAAAGACATTATTCAGATATTTTTTGTACTGGAATTGAGTTAGATTTTTACTGATGTATGGTTCGTTGTAAAAAGTGGATCTACCAACAGTTTAATTCTTTGAACAAAGGTTCTTTACACTAAAGTGAGGCAGGAGATGTGCTTCCAAGATTTATTATTCAGACAGAGAAAGCAACTTTAACAAAAAACAAAACTACAAATTCAACCATACAGGGAAGAGGACTTCAGGACTGAGGCTTACCAGCAGGTGAGAATGGTCAATACAAGGGGAAGGCGGATCCATCAAATAAACAAACAAAAAAAAATAGATCAACTCAGGCGCTTTTGAACGTGCACTCAATCGTGAAGGGAATCTGGTCCTGGATCAGTCCGCGGTGCTACTGAAACAGGGAAGAATGATTAGATGATGTTTGCCGGCTGACAAAAGCAGCATTCACTGACACCACAACCTTGAACCCGCTGCTCCTCCCCTGCAGCCACAAACCACACCCCGCCACAAATACCTCGAACTTTACATGAACAAAATCGTGCAACAACAACGCATTAACCTCACAACTTTTCAAGACACACAAATTTAAACAATGCTTCATCAAAGAAAAGCAATACACAGTTAACCCCACCTCAAACAGGTGCACACACACTCACTTTAAATTATTAAGGCTCCATTTAAGACATTGAACATGGTCACTGCTCAAGTGACAGAACTGCACAAAACCACACTGAATGTAGAGGACACAAACCAACGTACACAGCAGCAAAAAGAACTACAGCAACACAACCGAGAACAAACGAGAAGCACAAAACAGGAAAACAATCTGAGAACAAAACAGCAGGATATCCCTCAGCAGCAGCTACAATATCTTCAGACTGACAAACTGCATTTAGCAGAACAACAATTTAAATTCAAAGAACAGGAAACTGCAGTTTATACAAACCGGGTCCACTAAACTACTCCACCTGAACAGGAGAGGAGCGCTTCCTGAACCGGTGTTTGTCAAAACGTCAGACATTGTCAGATTGGCCGAAAACGGCGTTCACGCCGCCGTCGCTCCAGTACAGCTGAGCAGACTGCAACCGTGGGAGAGAGTGACTGTGTTTCACACGCTGAGCTCGAGCTTTCTGATCCTGGACTTCATGACAGATCTACCACTGTGAGTAACACTGTTTCGTCTTCCGTGGACTCTGTATCTCCTAAATCAGAAAACTCTGTTACTGTGTGTTTGAACTCTACAGACATTATTCAGAGTGACCCCTCGGTGTCAAGTTATTCACCGGTTGTCCTCGTTAGTGATCTTTGTGTTCCTGAGCCGTCAGACTCTGGTAATGCTCGCAGTGTTTTCTCTGAGTTAGCCAATAAGGATTTTCCAGCTGTTGAGCTGAATAAAGGACTGTTATTCCACCCCAGACTCACCTACACGCTGTTACTGGCACTGTATCCCCGCTGGACTGTTTTACTCCTCAGCCTGTTGATTCTGAGGTTTCCCAGCCTGAGCCCAGCCACACACCATCAACAGCTGTAAATAAAACAGTGCGTGCTGAGGAGCACAAACAGTCGAAGACTTTGTCCTGTAGCCGATGCTCCTTCTAGTGACTGGTTTGTGTTCCAACCTGTTTTGTCTTTTCACATTTGCGGTGTTGCCCAGCCAGCCCTGGACACAGTAAAACTTCTGCATCTGAGACTTCCTGTGTTGGTCCGACAGTTTCCCAGTCTGTGATCTTTTCTGCGCCTCAGCTGGTAAACGTAAATGGTAACAGAGCGCAACCTGCCACAGTTAAACTGGCTAAAATGCTTGAACGTAGCACAAACTTTGTTGGTTCCTGTTTACACCTCAGCTTCTTCTTATTTTATATATATGGCCTGGTCATGGGGAACGAGACAGAGCACAGGAAATATTGGTTTTTGTTTTTTGGCTTTTTTTTATTTCTCCAAATGATCTCGGAAAAGCACAGTTTTAAGCACAGTGTTTTACTTTTTGTGGTTTTGAGTGAAAACATTTAAGTTTAACATTAAACCCAGGAAGAGTTCCCACTTTGGGTTCCAGTTTAAGCAGATTATTAAAGTAGATCTAATTTTAACGACTTCACAGGCACCTGTTGAACTGTCACTAACCCAAAACCAGCGACAGCTCTAATCCTGCTCCACAGGCTCAGCCTAAAACACCTGTAACTTTCAAGGTCTGAGATAACAATACATATCAAACTATCACAGTGTATTAATAATTAATATTCATAATATATGTGTAATACTATTTTTATTATTATTTGATTTGATTTTCCTGTTTGCAGCAAACAATTTTACAAGCAGAGCTGCTGTCAGTCCACAGTAGAGGCCGATCCTTCCTCGTCTCTCTACTGCAGAGACACAAACACATCTGGGTAAAATCAATTACACTCACAAAACATCAGAATAAGAGAAAAAAACTGTTAGGAGCAGGTTATGTTCAGAGTTTTACTTTTAAATTCACATTTTCTCTCTGAGTCTCTGAGTTTTAGAACAAAACCATTTGAATTGAAACATCAAACTAAAAATGTCCTAATAAACTTTCAAACAGAAAGTGTCCGACTGTTTTCTTTGGTCTGTTTTACTCTGAAAATTCACATTTATATGAAACATTTCTGCTGATCTACACAGACCAACTGTCAGCAGAGTCAGTATCAAATATCAGAAAGTGATTATTACCAGTCTACTTTCATAAGTCACCAGTATCCTCTAAACGTCATGTTGCCTCCTGTCATTCAGAGGTGTGTGCTGAGCTGGAGCAGCAATAATGTAGAAACTATGAAACAGAAGAAACTGCAGCGCACAGGAAACATTTATGACACGTTGAGTTATGATTACAAGTGTGTGAGTCAGTGTTGTGTTTCACTTCTTAAGACTCAAACACTGCTGTGTTTTGCTTTTAAAATGTACGTTTATAAATCCATAAAATATCTTTACATGTACTATTATTAATTATTTTTTTAAATAGATAAATAGAAAAATAACATTTGTTCATAACACAATTTCAACTTATCAATCAAAACATTAAAGCTTCAAGTACAAAGTTTAAGTCTCTAAATGAATCCTGAGGGTCTGAACTCACAGCTACACTCTGAGAGTTTGTATGAGATCAGAGAATAAAGCAGCAGATCACTGTGGATCGAAGAACACAAACACCACTGATTCTGTAAGAAAAGAAAAGCATCACCTCCTGTTCTACGCTACAGCGTAATCAGAGCTTATCATACATAATCATCATCCTAAAATCAACGTGAATACTTCATTACAAACTGCCATTCAGTAAAAAACTGAATGGCAGGAAATGAAATAAAGCTAAACATCTCAAATCAGCTTCACGTTGCTGTGAGGTCGATGGTTTCATTGTGTTTCATTATCAGCGACAGTCTGTTTACCTTCAAAATAATGTAAACTTGAAAAACTGTTTCCTTCATCCAGTTTATGATTATAGTCATGAATGAACAGACTTGCATGAAGTTCATGATTTCTTGGATCACGTCTCATTATTTTGTCCATCATGTGTTGTCCTCGGGATTCCCATATACTTGTTTAACATTCACCTCGAGACCATTTGTGGCCTGAGGACAACACAAGGGTGACAGTGAACTCCAAAAGTCTCATTCACATTGTTGATCAAACGGTTTCCACTGACTGATCTGAGGAAGTTTTCTGACTCCATTATTAGATGAGTTAAGTTGCATTAGTAATGAAGGCTGTGAAATAAATCTATTGAATCCAAGTTTAAAGCTTTACTGTTTCTGACATCACTGTGAATAACATCATATCCTGTTAGGACCTCCTGACCATCATAATGAGAACAAAGAGAATCCTGTAAACTGAGAAAACTGATTATTGGTTCTTTTGATCAACACTGCATGTAGAGGAATATTAACATTAGAGTCCTGAGATCTGCTTCCTTAACACAAGATATTTTTGCTTGAAAGTGGAAACCAGAAATAGTGTGTTTGGCCGCTCCAGTGTCAGAGGACTTGGGGGCGTGACGATGAGTTTTGTGTTTGTACCATATTCGGTGAAGAGCAATCAGGCTATCACAAGTGGACTGGGAGGAGTGAAGGTGCAGTGAAATGTGCTTTCACAGCAGGATGGATTTAATTCTTAAACTGTCTCTGTTGAGGTTTTGTAGACATGTGACTGCTTATCATGTGACATTCACTTGTCAGTCATTTTGAACGTGGAGTAATCCTGATACATCAAGTGAGTGAAAAACCTGGAAATATTGGCCCCATCTCAATATGCGTACTCGTGTTCTCGTGAACTCGTAATACGTCATCAATCGGAGACCAAGTACTGTTCCAATTCAAAGCACGCATCAAGCTGAGAATACAAAAGAATCCCCGGATGTGTTCTCGCTCCACCTGTTTTATGGAGGATGCATTGGTGGGGATTTTTTTGTGTTTTTGGTGCAGCTAAATATCCCAGAATACATTTCGTCCAAAACTCAAACGCGGCAATGGTGGAGGAGCGCGGCTAAACACTTTTAAATATTAAATATTACTCTTTCTGGGTCACAAAATGAACTTTATTTTCAGGCAAGAATGTATCTCTGTAAACTTTAAATATCTGCTCGATTTATCAGGATATTTCCAAAAGTGCTCTGATGTCGAAGACGTCTGTTACCCACCAGCTTGATAGCAGACCAAGAGGTCAAGGATCACTAGAGCCCGGCGAGAAGAGCGGATTCAAACCCCCCGCGGTCTTTCATTACTCAAGTTAAACATGATATATACGTCTCTTAGATAACTTTGAAGTGTTAATGTTTGGTTTATTTCAAACATTAACATTTCGAACAGTGTTTTAAACACTGATTTCCTTTCCGATACGATACCAAGTAAAATTCAGGGTGGTATCGACGATACTGATCCATAACTGACACTCTGTACAAACACGTAATGTTTCATTGTATTTCAAAATCCAATATGTAATTGTATTATGTAATTGTAATAATATATAATATATAATATATATATATATATATATATATATATATAATATAGCTTCATAATGATTACAAGACATCAGACTACTTGTTCTTATTGCTTAATGATGCAGAATTATCATATATAAATAAAAAAACCTCAAGATACTCCGTGAGAGACGTCTGTCTCGCCCTAGCAGCACCTGTCCCTCTCCTCCTCTTCAGTTCACCTCAACATAAGCTCATCATTTTCTACCACAAGGTTAGTGGTGTTGCCACAACAACTCACTGTCTTGCCACGTGTATCACAAACAGTTTCTTGGCTGTTTGTGGAGGTAAAATACGTCCACACGTGACTCCGTTTACACTCAGCCATTGTTGTGAGTGCGCACGCCAGGGGCTGCAACACATGTATACAGCTGTATTTCACATCTGATTATGAAAGGCGTAAGAGGAAGTAGTTCCTTCTAATTTAGACGATCCGAATGACACAGTTTCTTTCCACTGTGTTCTGATTAATTAAAAACTACAAATTTACCCCAAAGTACTAAAATGTTGATATTTTAATATGAGAATCAATTCTAGAACATAAATTACTGGTATCGAAAGAATCGATATTTCAGTATCGATCTGCACACCACTAATGTTAACAGTGTTTCATTTGTTCCTGAGAAAATCGGTTTGGCTGAGATTAGCTGACTCTGGATTAAACCTTACATTAAAAATATTTTCATTCAGCAGGAAACAGTTTAACCGGGAACAAAAACAGCTGTTAATACGTAGTTTACTCTTAGTTAACTATGCTAACCAAGAGTAAACAAACAATTATGTGTTCCTGGTTATGGAGGAATTGTGTAACGGGCTGAATATGGATGTTCACTTACTCCCTTCAAATGTGTTTACTAGTTCTATGACCTGTGACCCTGGCACTCTCCTCGTCTTCACACCAGACAGTTTCTATCATTATGTTATCAACAAGGCCTTGAATTATACTGGACACGATCTGAAGGCCATATACAGGTTCAGTGAAGGTGGTGTTGAAGGTGTGCAGGTGGATCAGTTTGTCAGAGGAGACACTGTAGGAGGACACAATCCCTGCAGAACAGTCCACATACACTGCTACTTTGTGAGAGAGTGCTGAGGGGAGAAGAGGGATGGCTCTTGCTATGTAATCATGGTCTCCATAGTAACCAACACCATCATGACAGTAGAGACTCCAGGACTGAGAAGTCCTTACAAACCTGCTGTCATCACTGTGTGGTTTATTCTGCAGCTCACTTACTGGTTTTTCTCTTGATGTTGATAATTTGATGTTAGTAATTTATTAACATCAAGAATAATATCTGGCAAAGTTGTATTTTACTCTATTGTATATAGTATTTGTATTCTATTTTATTCTATTGTTTATAGTATTTAATTTTATTCTATTCTACTGTGTATAGTATCTTATTCTAATCCTGTTCCAGAGTTTTTCTAATGTTTTGCTATGTAACTTTGCACTGTCCACTTTCTGCTGTAACAAAAGCAATTTGCTCAGCTCTTTCTGGGACAGTGGCTCGGCTGCCCCTCTGTTGGTCTTCCTTGGTCTCTTGTGCTCTGAGGGTCTCTGGATGTCTGGAGCCTGGATCTCCTCCATACCTGCTTCATGCCCTGGAGGACGGGGCTGTGGCCCCCGCACCCACTCAAGCAGATCATTACATGAAGGAACCTGTTAAATACACGCGCGCTCATGCTCACAGGTGTACACACGGGTGCTCAAACACACAAACTACACCGTTTTTGGCTCCTACCTCAAAGCACACTGTGCGCTGTCGATCTTACGTGCTGCACAATAATATTTAATAGTTAGTATTTACTGTTATATTCACATAGATCATTGCGATGATGTTTTGCTATATTTCTGTCTTTTTTTTGCTTGTTTTCTCTTCTTTCTTTCTCAACAGGTGATCCATGTGATTGATACATGTATTTATTGTCTGTTTGTTTTGTTGGTTTTTGTTTATTGCTCTTTATCACCGTTCCTCTTCCCCGCTGTTTTTCTTTCCCTCTTTCTTTCCCCCAGTCAAGTCTGTCCCGTATTTAGCAAAGTGAAAATAAAATGAAATAAACAATAAAAGGTGAATCCAATACGGCAAGGCTGGGATGGTCCATTTGGTAAAGTCAGTCCGTTGGGCATCTTTCTTTGCCTTTAGACAATAATTCTGATGGCAAGAAAACAACAACAATTTCCCACGTGTGGGACTAATAAAGGTTCTGTTATCTTAAAGGCACTTACTGTACTGTGATTTTACTTGCACTGACACGCCTACGCTGTCCGACTGTATTTAACAGGTGCTGCCTTTCACTTGAATTTCTTATCAAGTGAAAGGCAGCACGGTGGTTAGCACTGTTGCCGCACAGCAAGAAGGTCCTGAGTTCAATTCCAACACCAGGCCGGGGGTCTTTCTGTGTGGAGTTTGCATGTTCTCCCCGTGTTTGCGTGGGTTCCCTCCGGGTACTCCGGCTTCCTCCCACCGTCCAAAGACATGCAGCTTGTGGGGATAGGTTAATTGGATAATCCAAATTGTCACTAGGTGTGAATGTGAGTGCGAATGGTTGTCTGTCCCTGTGTGTTGGCCCTGCGACAGACTGGCGACCTGTCCAGGGTGTACCCCGCCTCTCGCCCTATGACAGCTGGGATAGGCTCCAGCGCCCCCCGCGACCCTGAAAAGGATAAGCGGAAGCGAATGGATGGATGGATGGTTATCAAAAGTTATCAATTTATCAAGTTATCAATTTCATGTTTCCTGTTTGGACTTCTTAATGATCCAGATCTTTAATGGTCCAGCAGGTTATAGATGACAGAATGACGATCAGAGAGGAAGCACATTAATTAATCCAACTATTATTAAACGTATTAAAGTTTCAGTGTTTTGACTCTGCTTCTGCGTCGGTTTTGTTTGGATCAGTGGAGTTTGAGGAAATTTAAAGTGCACATTGAGGAAATACAAGAGCAGTTCAGCCCTTAAACCTCTCACATAAACCAAAACTATATTCAGTGTTTGAACTGCAGTGTTGCTGCTTCATGTTGAGAAAGAAATTAAGCCAACGACACCTCTATGCTGATGTAGCGATGTTGAGTGTCTCAGAAAAACAAACTGGGACTGACAGGATTCTCTGTGCAGGACCAACTTTGGATCAGAGCGAATCATCAGTCACATCAACAAAAGACTCTGAGCTGCTTTAATTACAGGAAGTGATGTGTGCTGTGTAACATGACTTATGTTAATTCAGGCTCCTGTTATCCTGGGATTGAATTCACAGCCATAATCATAGATGTGCCTGAAAGGAGAGATTAATTCTAAGACACATTCCTGGAAAGCTGATCTCCTTTTCCCCACACTGTGAACACAAAACCCAAATTTCAAGCTGCATTCACAAAACCAAACTTTCACCGCCAAACAATTCAAAACTGAACTATGCCATCAAATCATGCCTCAAGTCAATCTAAATTAAATACTCTACTGAGTAGTTGCTAAGCACTACATAGAAAAAAGGAAAACACAATGCTCAGGACATGAAGCTGTCACGGGTAATGGGAAAGTACGGACTCAGTCGCGGAGCTCTGGATGCAAAGTACACAGTGCGTTTATTTACAGTGCCCAAAAACAGTTTCAAAACACAAAGTGAAGTGCAAAGTCCAACAGTGATCTTCTCCAAACTCCCAGTAGTGCGCAGGTGAGTTTCCAAAGTGATTCTCAGCGTGTGTGTTCTCCTCCAATAGCTTAATCCACAGGCTCCTTCTCTCCAACCTCCATATCTCTTCCTCCTATAAACAACAGGTGAGGAAGCTAGCCCGCTAAAGCTAAGCAGGACGTCACAAAACACTCTTTACTACCGAGCTTCAAGTACAATCCAGCGTCAACTGCCATCCGGACACACAGTTAAATACCTCAGCCCACAACGAAGGATGATCAGTGACAGCTGGGTGGCAAATTAGGTGCGGGTGTGTCAGACACTGGGTGGAGGAGGAGAGAGAGAGAAGCACACACATACACACACAGGCAGGTCACCCCGGGAAGGACCGTCCGACCATGACAATAAAGGGTGTCCAATTTAAGGAATAAGTACAATTATGTGTTTAGGTGGTTTAAGTATTGATGGAAACATGCAGTAGTTTAGTATTGGTTAAAATACCTATAAAGAAAGGTAGATTTCCAGTCATGATTTAACTGTTGTTTTAATAAAAAGCAACTGTGCGAAAGAGGTGGAAAATCAACACCATAGCTCAACAGTGTTTCAATATCAAAATATGACATTGTTTCAATGTCAACAGTATTAGAAAATATAACGTTCAATCAATGTCAGGTTTCAACATTGATTCAACATCAAAACCTGACGTTGTTTCAACATTAAAAAAAGGTGCAAGAGTGACGTTAGGTCAACGTCACACTTCAACGTTGATTCAATGACATCACCTGATATTGACTCAACATAGTTTCAATGTTTCCTTGCTATCTGGGACACTATTCTGTTAAATCCATCACAGTGCAGCAAACTAACCTGTTTATCCTGCACTAACCTGTAACTTTCAAATAAACCAGTGAGTCTGAAAGGAACTTTTAAAGAACACCGATCACATGACCTGTTTAATTTTGCCTCATTTATTTTCTGGTGAGAAACGCCCCCTGTTGGCTAATGCTCAACTTATCTGTGAGCTCTGATGAAATGAAAATCCATTACAGTGATATTTTGTTTTTATCTTGCAGGTCAGTGAGTGAAATGCACCGGGTAAAATCAACAGAACAAACTTCACATGTTCTTCCAGGTTCGTAGAGAGGAGCTCATGGTTCGTAGAGACAGCTGCCAGAGACGGAGAAACACAAGGACGGGTACAGATAAACAGCCTGAAAACATCTAAATATGTTACTGGAGTAACAAAACAACACACTTCACTCTGATGTCAACAGACAATTTTACATCTTGTAGCTGAAAGTGTGCACAGAACAATGATCATGATTTGGATCATAGACGACCATTAACTCTTCATGTGCTGGTGAGCTGCACTGAAACTGTGGCTGCAGACTCTGCCAAGTGTCAAGTGTCTGTTATTGTCATTACCATGTGCAGTCGTACAGTACAGAGTGAAATGACAGCTTTTCCCCGAGGCCCTGGTGCTACATATGACATATAATAGAAAAACACGGGACTACGTAAAGTGCAATCTGCAAAAAACTGCTAAGAAAACAAGACAAGACAGTGCAACACTAGACAGAACAGGGCGACACAGACACAAGACAGTGCAATGGATGTGTGTGTGTGTGTGTGTGTGTGTGTGTGTGTGTGTGTGTGTGTGTGTGTGTGTGTGTGTGTGTGTGTGTGTGTGTGTGTGTGTGTGTCCAGTCACTGAGTGTTCAGGAGTCTGGCGGCTTGGGGGAAGAAACTGTTCCATAGTCTGGCAGTGAGGGCCCGAATGCTCCGGTACCTCTTTCCAGAAGGCAGCAGGGTGAAAAGTGTGTGTGAGGTCCTCCATAGTGCTGGTGGCGTTGCAGATGGAGCGGGTGCTGAAAGTGTCCTTGGTGGATGGAAGAGAGGCTCCAATGATCTTCTCAGCTGCTCTCACTATCCATTGTAGGGTATTGCAATCTGATATGGTGCAGTTACCACACCAGGCAGTGATGCAGCTGCTCAGGATGCTCTCGACAGTCCCTCTGTAGAAGGTGGTAAGAATGGATGATGGCAGATGGGCTTTCCTCAGCTTCTGCAGGAAGTAGACACACTGCTGGGCTTTTTGGTTATGGAGCTGGTGTTGAGGGACCAGGAGAGGTTCTCCACCAGGTAGAGACCAAGGAATCTGGTGCTCTTGACAACCTCCACAGAGGATCTATTGATGTTAAGTGGGCAGTGATCAACAATCATCTCTTTTGTTTTGTCAACATTCAGAATCAGAATCAGAATACTTTATTAATCCCGAAGGAAATTAGGGTTACAGCAGGCAGCACGCTAATGGCGCATGCGCACTTACAAAGGAACCTTCTGACCAACTTTACACAAACATCACATTGGGCAGACATGTCAGAAAGGTAGGCTGATAGGAAAAAAAACAACAAAAATACATAACAGGTTTAGGTTTTTAATCTCAGGTTCTTCGGTGATGTTAATCCTGCAAAGCCTGAATGCTGAAACCAGGGATCAGGTGGACACTGTGCTACATCAGCACATAATCCACCATTGTTGGCTCACAGACCACCAAAAACTTCTTTTGGTGCTCTAAAAACCTTTAACTGATTCTGCTACAACAACTGGCCTCACTAAATGGAACTATGTTTTAGCACAAGCTTTGTACACTTTGTACACCAGATACACTGTAGCTTAAAGGCTACTTATTGAATAAAATGTGCAGTTGATTGATCTTAAATGATTCACTGATTGTTGACCATTTGCAAGTTATCAAATCAATCAAATATAAAATGAAAGGTGGGCTCTTGTATGTCCATTAAACATTTACAAGACAACATCAAAAACATGATAACATTAGCTGTCCTCTTACATGAACTGTCAATTGCCAGATTATTTAGTTTACTTACTGAATATTCTAATATAGTTAGAAAAATTAAAAATCACATTTGATTTCAATGGAAATGGAATATTAATGAATATGTCAATGTAAATACGCCAAAGTCAGCAATAAGGTTACTTTCATCTGTTGTCTTATAATGTTTGCTACACAAGTGTGTGAATGTGTGTGTGAATGGGTGGATGACTGAATGTAGTGTAAAGCGCTTTGGGGTCCTTAGGGACTAGAAAAGCTCTATACAAATAAAGGCCATTTACCATTTACACCTAACGTTTTGTGCACTTTGTTGCTTATAAATGTATTGTTTTTTAGGTTTTTCAGGAAAAAAAATATCAGTGAAGCACTCTCAAAAGCACATGTATAAAATACAAACAGCTGTAAACTCACTATGTGCTGAGCTGGAGCAACAATAATGTAGAAAATGTTTAAACTGAAGAAACTGCAGAAAACACAGGAAACATTTATGGCACATTTACTGATATTTGAACATGAATACAAGGGTCAGTGCTGGATTGGATTTCCCACAAACTCTGCAGGATCTGCAGGTTTTCATGTCTCTGCATAATGACTAGCTAAATCCATCATATACACAGTATATATTATACAAATACACAGTTAATGTTTAACATTAATACCTATCAGATACACGAGGTCTGTGAGGTCGACATGATTCTCATCAGTAAAGTACTTAGACTGTTGGTACACAGCAGCTGAGGCTGATCAAACCTAAAATAATGATCAGGATACAGCTGATCTTCTTCCACATGTGTCACCTCCTTGTTGTTGTCAGTTTGAGGTTCTTGTGTGCTGTGTTTGGATCCAGCGTCAGATCAAAGAAATCTAAAAGGGCCAATAAGACACAGTGCATAAACACTTAACTCTAACAACTCATTAGCAAATTATTAATTAGAGCATATGTGTAACAGTAAATGTGGACCTCATATTTTGTGGTCTGTAGCTTAAAAATTCAATAATGCAGGCAGTGTGATGATGAGATGAGATCCTAAACTAAAAACACTAATTAGATGCCCTATATTAAATACATCCAAGCCCAACAGTAATACTTCTTACTATTGCCAATATTAACAAAACTAAAAAGGGTAGGCAATGTTATTAAAAAATGCAGTTCACCAAGTCTTAAAAAATAAAACTCAAAAATGGAATTAAAAAATAAAATAAAATAAAGAATAAATTAAACTATCCACCCAGATCTTTACAACCACCAACATAAAATCCATCTTTATTGAATGGCCTAATTCTCAAATAAATTTGTAAAACAAAGTAAGAATAAAATAAGTTTTCTCAATATAGCCAATATTTACAAAACTAAAAAGGGTTGGCATAGTAATAAAAAAAACAACAACAATTCACCATGTGTTTCAGGTTTTGCTTTAAGCTCATTTGTTTTGCAAGGAACTGAAGTCTGTTTGCAACTAAACAGCTCCACTCTCCTGTCTCCTCAGTCCACTCTACAACAACAGTCTCCTGTTCACCTTTCCAAAAAACTCTTACAGAGTCATCCATATCCAGCATATTTCTCTTATGTCACAAAACTAAATAATCTTTGCTAAAATCGCTGTGATTACATCAGTATATGAAACGATGAAACTGTCGAGTGCAGAGTTGAAAGCTGTGATGGGGCTTTGTGTCGCGTCTGACAGACACAGGTCGCCCAGTCGGCTGCTCGCAGCAGACAGGCTCACAGTGCTGCTTGTGGGATTGAGAAACACTTCTTTTCCAGACTGAGGCTACGTCCACACTAGAAAATGGCGTTTTCGTCTGAAAATGGCGTTTTCGTCTGAAAACGCTCCGTGTCCACACTAGCGTTTTCAGTCGTTTTCACGGAGTTGTTTGTTCATTGAAACATCCGAAAACACTTACGTTCCAGTACTGCGCATGCGTGAAACGCAAGACTATTCGGCCTGCCTCATTTCTGTCTGCTGCTTATTTACTTTCCGGCTCTTTGAAACGTCTCTTTGAAAAGCACCGAGTTTTTTTAAATGGACTAACAATGAGGTGGAGTTGTTGCTGCCACATATAAATATATCATTAATGCATCACATACATGCATCAGTGTCCACACTGTAACACAAAAGCACCGTTTTCAAATGTATGCATTTTGTAGAGCATTTTCAAAACGCTGCGTTTTCCTTGAGCGAAAACGCCGTCTCAGTGTGGACGGGAGGCCAAAACGGAGAGAAAACGATGTGTTTTCGTTTGAAAACGCATTAGTGTGGACGTAGCCTGAAACTGTGAAACAATGAGCTAGTCCCCCACTGTACGATTATAGTTGTGCTTCTTTGTTGTTAATTAGAGTAGCTGTTACTCCTGTCAGCCAGGACAAGTTCTTTGTTTACAGATGATTTATTCCACATTCACCAACAGGATCGCTCAGCGTCATCGTGAGAACTAATTAAAATATAGCCAATTATATCACTGTGTCTTATACATAAATATATAATGCTACTTTAGCTTGTCTCACATATTCAGTGAAATTAAATAAGTTAAACCATCATGTGACTAATGATGTGTCGGTCGTGAATGAAACAGCTCTTAGCAGTAGCGGTTTTTGATACGGGCGACACGGGCGGTTGCCCGGGCGGCATCGTGGTAGGAGGCGGCATCACAGGCATCGGCAGAAAACCCCCCCAAAAAACAACCAAAAAAAACGCTCATGCTGCCCCGACATCATGCTAGCACATTTTGGAGATGGCATAGGCACCGATCAGTTTTCTGCCGCCCATTTGCTGGGAGTAAGGGCGCCCTCCGTTTGCGAGGTGCACCTGCACAGGGAGGAGAGGGCGGGGCGGCGGGGGATTCTCTGACTGGCTGGAGCAGCATCTAATAACTAACCCGCAAAATAAAACAAAATAAAAACAAACCAACAAACACGAAAACACCAGACATCATGATACAGACTTATAATTTGCACCGATGTTTTTTCAAATTCTATAAAGTGAGCGCGAGAGCCCTCAGTGCGCCTGCTCGCTGCAGAAGTCAAAGTAAACTTTATTGTCATCTCCGCTACATACAGTCCAGTATGTAGAGAGACGAAATGACGAGGCTCCAGTTACAGCAGTGCAAGTAAACAAACAATACATATAAGAAGAGTAAGAAAATAAATATACACTTTAGGACTCGGGGTAAAGGGATCAATAACAATTTAAAATTTATAATTTACAGTTTGATGATTTAAGGTCTCACACACAACCTGTCGACAGGGGAGGGAGACATGCTGCTTCCAAATAGAGCACATTATGTATTCATGATCTGAATCCTGGGTTGTGTGAAATCCCAGAAAGTTAATCTGTGAACTCAGGTGTAGGTCTGTTAGGTTATGTTGTGGTGATCCTCGGGTTGGGGGATGGGTGTTCACTGGCGTGCAAAATTAAAACCAATGAAAGATGGACAAGAAAAGTTCAGAACCATCAGGTGCTCCGTTTAGAAAAAAGAGAAGAAGAGCAGAAACGATCAAAGCGGGAGTGTTCCCCCATGTGTTTACTATTTCTTTGACCTACAACCCTGCAACTCTCCAGAACTTCACACCACACAATTTATATTATTGTTATCAACAAGGCTTTGAATTATGCTGGACGAGATCTGAAGACCCACAACAGTGTGGATGGTTCTCAGTATTTTGTGTTCTGATGAGAAATGCTGCAGTCGCGGTCTCTGTCACTGCTCGGGTATTTATGTGATGAGGGGAGAAACTGATAGAATGAAAGTTGGAACGAGTCTTTTTGCTTCTCGCTTTTCCCCTCATATACAGAAAATATACACTTGTTGTATAAATGTTTACAAAGATGCTTTAAAAACATCTTCCTGTCTGTTTTTCCTCTATTTTTGTTTTTGTCTCTCTGGATACAGTGTACAGTTTATACACATAAACAGTTTCATTTTAGTGTTTCATATAAACAGTGCAACATAGTACCAGACAAACAGTCCTTTATTAAAATTTATTTAAAAACAGCTGTTTTTAAATTCAGTTGGAGAATATTTAAACTGACAAAGGTTTAAAATTAATTACACACATTTATACACTGGAGAAGTAAAAACACCTTCGTCAACAAGAAAAAAATCCTACTCTTTACATATTTCTTTTGTCTTCACCTTCCCTTTTCTGTTACAAATCAGGATTGTGTTTTTCACACAGAATAAAAACCAAATCTGAGATTGAAAAACAGTTTCTGATCAGTCGAGAAATATGTCTGTGAAGGTTCTCAGTCATCGTAGTAACTTTAAGAAGTCCAGACGCTTTTCTTTCCAAGCTCCTCAGATCAGTCGAGAAACACAGACTGGAGGTCATCTATAAGTCAGACTGTTTTTACTGAACATGAAATGAAGAGAGATGTCTCCAAGGCCTCCAGTTACAACCTCCATAAGGTGCACTCGTGTTAAAGCTACATTTAGATCAACACAAATTAATACATTTTTTTTTGGATCCAGAACCATTCGGATATATTGTTATGAAAACTGGTCACATGGTGGTGATATCGCCTTTTTCCAGGAATTAATTGTAGTTAAGTGTTATTTAATTTGCATAACAAGAGACAGAAACACAAATGTATAGTAATGCAATGTAAGAAATTAATCCTAAACACAAAATCTAAAGTCTGCAGCTCTCCTCCTCACAAAGTCTAACTCACCAACATCTAAAATGTCTAAATTTTCAGTTCCAAGGATTTCATCCATCAGTCTAAACATTATTAAAATGTGTATAATGGAACAAATATAATAGTTGATAATAGTAATGCAACAGATTTTTCCTATTTAAACTGTTACGCATAATAGAAACTGATAAGTGCTCTTAAAAATAGGCACCAAAGACAATAAGATGATTTTTTCAGGAGAATCTCATTCAACAACTCGGGGCTACAAACCAAGCCAATATATGTACAACGTATCAGACAGTTTACCTGATATATTTAAGGTTCATAATATTTAAGTGAGAAAAAGTGTGAAACACCAATGTGACTCTGCACAGTAAGTTCATTATTCTGAGTCAGCACAGAGGTGGATACTAGAGTCAGGCTTCACTCTAAACCCAGCATATACAGGTTCAGTGAAGGTGGTGTTGAAGGTGTGCAGGTGGATCAGTTTATCAGAGGAGATGCTGTAGAAGGACACAGTTCCTGCAGAACTGTCCACATACACTGCTACTTTGTGACAGAGAGGTGAGGAGAGCAGAGGGATGGCTCTTGCTATGTAATTGTGACTAGCATAGTAACCCCTGTCATCACTGCAGTAGAGACTCCAGGATTGGTAAGTCCTTCCAAACCTGCATTCATCCTCTTCTCCTCTCCGTCTGATTCCTCCATAAGTTACTGCAACATGAACCTCTCCTCTCCACTCGACCTCCCAGTAACAGCGACCAGTCAGACTGTTGGTACACAGCAGCTGAGGCCACTGATCAAACCTATGATCATGATGAGGATACAGCTGGTCTTCTTCCACATGTGTCACCTCCTTGTTTCCATCAGACAGTTTGAGGTTCCTGTGTGCTGTGTTTGAATCCAGCGTCAGATCACAGAAATCTAAAAGGGACAATAAGACACAGTGCATATAGCAAATAATTAATTAGAGCATATGTGTAACAGTAAATGTGGTCCTCATATTTATGTGGTCCATTGCTTAAATATTCAAGGATGCAGGCAGTGTGATGATGAGTGTGAATGAAAAATAGAAAAAAAACCTTAAAATTAAAAATTATCAACGATAATTAATTGAAAAGGGAAGTGACTGGAATATATATGAACATATAACTATAAGTATAGAGGCTTTGCATTCACATTCAGTTCACGTCTAAGGTGCACCACCAACACTAAACACAAACATCAAAGTGATGTTATGTGATTTGATTATTTTCATTTTATGTGCACATCAAAATGCGCATAAATGTGTTGCTAGGCAACTAGGAGTGCCAGAGTTGTTTTACACTGATTTCTACACAGTGAAAATATCTCGTGTGGTGACAGGATTTTTAAAATGCTGATGGGTAAAAATATTCTCCTTGGTAGTTTAGTGTTAACAGAGCCAAACTTTACATTTGCCTTTCAGTCAAAAATCAGGTCATCGTCAGAATCAGTCAGCATCAGCAGTGTATTTGATTTATGGAAAGATTTTTCTGTCTTCATTCTCAAATCTGATCATCGGTACATTAGCTAATGCTAGTTAACACAGATGAATTACAACCTGACTCATGAAGCCAAATTCTGTTTAAAGTAGATCAATAATTTAATTAATCTAACCCCCCCCCTCTCTGGTAACTTTGATTTCGCACCAAATATTATAAACTAATCACGAGGTTGGCGCTGTTACAGCTGTTCCTCTAGCCATGCCAATCTTACCACTAGCAAAATTATATCTGAATAGAAAATTCTAGTTGACCATGTGGCCACGTTTCTTCACCAGATAATGAAGAAAGGGTTTAATTGGTTTTCACGTTAGTTTATGAAGAAGAAAAACCAGTATGCAAAACTTTGTGATGTTTTAAGATTGTATCAAAAATGGGTTTTTAGTTGTGGAATTTAATAACTGAAACAATTTTTTATAAAATATATGATAAAAGATATTTAGCAGAGATGCATATAATGTGTGAAAAAATGATGTAAATACAGCTAGTAAATCAAAAACACACTTACATTTTCTTAGACCTGGTCTCATCCACTGGACTCCTTGAGGCTCCACACTGAAATAAGCACATCATCATTTAGTGTGAAAACATGGCCTTTATATTCTCTGATTCATCTCTTCTAGAGAAATAAGCTTGCACTTTATTTTATCTCACAATAAATTGAAAATGATCATAGTTTCTCATTTAGTTCTAAGGTTGGATTTTTGTTTTTATGTATCGTAAGCACGTTTCTTTTAATTATCAGGTCTGTATTAGGTTCTTAAATTACCTAAATACAACCTGAGGACATTGAAGACGTGTAAAAAAAAAGATCCTGTATAAATAACACTGTATAAAACAGTGCACCCCTGTAGGATCACCTCAACAATGAGTAGGAATTGAATAACTTAAGAAGAATTCTTACTTTTTCACATGACTGTATCTGCACCGCATGAAATGCAAGTACTTACTTCACTTTTATTTGGCACCAGGAAAGTCAAAATCCTGTTTCAAAGCTTACAGTGGTTCTGCATTTATTGGCATAAAGGTACACAGTAAGCTCCAGACTGAGAGTCAGTCTGGGAAGACAATCTGAGCCTAAACATTGGCAAGGGAGGAAAATAAATCTGGAGGGGACAATGAAACAGGGTTACATAATGTCATGATCCCTGGGTTTTAGACTCAGAGTTTGGAGTTTTGGGATGTTTGGGTTTTTTCTGGTTTTGAATTTTTGATTATTCTCCATATTCTGTATTGGTTTCATACTTTCTTGCAGCAGCATTTCTTGGTTTCAGTCTGCTTTATTTTCTGCCTCCCTGTGTTTCTGTCACTACAATAAACAATGTGCTTCAAATACTATGTTCTGTCTCTGTTAACATGTGTGAGGATGTTTCAGTTGCTTAGTTATTCAGTGCAACACAAAACAAATCAATATATAGAACAAAACATTTTGAGAAAAGACTGCTGTGTTCAGGCTTCAAGTTATTTGGGTCTGAGTCTGTTTCTGTCTTTGTCACTGTTGCCCCAGCATTGGTGGGGGACAGTGTTGGGAAGGTTACTTTTAAAACGTATTCCATTACAGAATACAGAATACATGCCCCAAAATGTATTCTGTAACGTACTCTGTTACGTTACTCAATGACAGTAACGTATTCTGAATACGTTGGATTACTTAATATATTATCATGCTTTTTACAACAACGTGAATGTACTAGTGCCAGTATACCATGTACACTGACACAAATACAAGAAAATAGCCTTTGAATAGCTGTCCACTGTTGTGACCACTATATGTGAAAGGGTTAAAAGTGTGTGAATTTGAGTGAATGAATAGTGGAATTGTAAAGCACTTTGGGTGCGTAGAAAAGCGCTATATAAATGCAATCCATTATGAAGACGAAGAAGACGAAGACGAAGAAAACATGAATAATAAAACATGTATTAACTTTTGTTGGCTAATTCTGACCAGTCACAACATAACTGTCACATTGTCCTCCCAGCCCATTGTTCCTTCAGTGGGCTGGTTTCAGTCATTATGCAAATGTACTGTTTATAAGGTTGGGGAAACCTGCAGTCAGCTGAGACTGAAGAAGTCACTTGGATGAGTGACGAAACGTTTCTCCCACAAAAACGCTACGTCCAGATGAACAGAATCAACTTTTGGAGATTGTCCAATACCTTTCAAAATCTGAGCAAACATATCACCCTGTGCAACCTCTAAACTCCGTCTGAGTCTTTCTCCTGTTGTTTATGAGATGTTTCTACCAGAAGTGTCAGTGGGAATAACAGGGCAGGGAAGCATGAGCATCATGGAAAGTCTTTCATTCATCATCATGTGAATATGCTGAAGATATTGTCTTCAAAGTCAGCTGTGTGTGGTGAGTTCATTGAGAGAACATGTGTGTACAGCTTGTCTCTTGCTTCTACAGTCTAACACAGATATTTTTGTACTTATTTTAACCATGGATATATTTCCTTCTGAGTATACTGTGACTGTATAGTTGCAAATATACATTGCTTTTTTTTTTATTTGAAATGGCAAAAAGAGTCAAATGTCAACCTTTCAAAGTTAATTGCCCCTCCAGTTCATTTGGACTGCTGCCGACCCTGTCATATAGTCCTGGGGCTTCGATCCAGCGTTTGTGTTTGGACTCTAAGTTCTGACTGATCTTTATTATTCTCATATTTTTATAATTGAAAGTTTTTAGGGTAGGCGTCTTTGATTTAGTGTTCCTGGGTTTCTTCATTACTTATTATGCAGTTGTGCTTATTTTTATTTCTGCTCTTTCATATTCCTGGTTATAGTGATTGTTTATTTTGATTCCTGGAGTTTCAGTTTGTTCCCTGCTTTCCCTCTGTCACTCCTTGAGTCTCTGTCTTTGTGTTTGTATTCCTCTGTCTCCATGTTTGTCTACCTTTCTGTCTCGGTCAGGTTCATGTGTCTCTGTCACAGTCAGTATACTCTTAATTCCTGTTTTATTTTGAAAGTTCCTCATCTCATGTGTGTTTGCTTCCTGTCTCATCAATTAGTTTCTGTTAATCTGTGTTCCCCGGGTGTGCCCACACCCACAGATGACTTCTTCGTGAAAATGGAAACCCTGGCGCCTCGTCTGACTAAAAACAGGGAGGTATGGCTGTGACTGTGTGGAGCACAAAGGACATGGGTACACAACAGGAAGCAGCAAAAAAAAAAAAAAAACCTCAAAACCCTGTGTCACAGACCCAGAACCATCACAAAGGCACCTGTCATAACTGGGGTTAAACAAATCAAAAACTCAAAATATCTGCTCTTTGTTACAATATGTTGGAGAAAAAATATATTTCCAGTTGTATTTCCTGTTTTCCTACCAGAGTATGTCCAGTTTCACATGTGGATCCTTCTTTAGATCAGACAAAAGCTTCATTCCTGAGTCTCCTGGATGATTATAGCTCAAGTCCAGCTCTTTCAAATAGGAGGGATTGGAGCGCACAGCTGTGTCCAGAGAGGGGAAGCCTGTTCCTGTGATCTGACAGCCTGACAGCCTTCAAACATACAACATGTCACATCATTGTTAGGAACTACTCTGAATTTGATGATGTACAGTCGAACTAACAGATTCTGATTCTAGTTAAAGTTGTTAAAAACACACTAACTGGCTTTTCTGTACTCAAATTAAAAAAAAAACAACAAAAAACATAATTATTTTCTGTCTTTTTTACTATGACGGACACGTTCTCATCCAAAAACGTAACATACCGATGCTATGTGACAAATCGTCTGTATGTTACACATTCGAAAATATGAGAGCCGTTTGGAATAAATCTACACTAAATCATAAATAAAGTTATAGTTTTTTTGATTTGGGAAGTGTGTGTTTCACTTCTACTCTACTGTTCTCTTTCAGAGCTTACATCAGAACAGAAACCACATCTTAAAATCTATAAAATAACGACAGTTGTTGTGAAATACCCACATTTTCTTAAACAAAGAATCAGCTAACCTGAGAGTTTCCAGCATACAGTGTGGACTCCCAAGTCCAACACAAAGCAGCTTCACTCCTGAGTCCTGAAGGTTGTTGTTACTCATGTCCAGCTCTCTCAGTCTGGAGGACTGAGAACTTAGAATTGAGGAAAGAGCCTCACAGCTTCTCTCTGTGAGGTTACAGCCACTCAACCTGGAAACGTGAATATCAGAGAACTTTCCAAACTCTTAAAAGAAGCACTTTAAAGTAATCTCTTGAAAGGCTTAAACTGGATACTTACTGGGCTTTCTTACAGGCTGTGACCACTGGCAGCAGCTGCAGAAGAGCCGCTTCTGAAGCTGAATATTTCCTCAAGTCAAACTCATCCACACCTGTTTCTGATGACAGTAAGATGAAGACCAGAGCTGACCACTGAGCAGGAGAGAGATCAACTTTGGACAGGTGTCCTGAACTCAGGTGATGCTGGACCTCTTTCACTATAGAGTCATCATTCAATTCATTTAAACAGTGGAGCAGATGAATGCTTTTCTCAGGAGAGAGAGTGTCATTCATCCTTTCTTTAACATATTTGACCATATCCTGATTTATCTGTGAGCTGTTTCCTGTTTGTGTGAGCAGGCCTTGTAAGAGATCCTGATTGGTCTGCAGTGAAAGACCAAGGAGGAAGCGAAGAAACAAGTCCAGATGTCCATTTGGACTCTTTAAGGCCTTGTCCACAGCACTCTGGTAGAAATGTCTTACTGAAGATTCTCCACTCTGCACTGAGGCTGTTTCTTCTTCTTTCAGCAGGTTGATACCAGAGTTGGTGAATGTCAGATGGACATGAAGAGCAGCTAAAAACTCCTGAATGCTCAGATGGACAAAACAGTAAACCTTCTCTTGGTACAGTCCCCCCTCCTCTTTAAAAATCTGTGTGAACACTCCTGAGTACACTGAGGCTTCGCTGACATTAATGCCACACTCTGTCAGGTCTGATTCATAGAAGATCAGGTTTCCTTTCTGCAGCTGCTGAAAAGCCAGTTTCCCCAGTGCTTCAATCATCTTCTTACTTTTTAGACTCCAGAGAGGATCTGTCTCAGCTCCTCCATCATGCTTGATGTTCTTCACTTTGGTCTGAACCACCAGGAAGTGAATGTACATCTCAGTCAGTGTCTTGGGCAGCTTCCCTCCAGCCGGTTTGGTTTTTAACAAACTCTCTAGAACTGTAGCAGTGATCCAGCAGAAGATTGGGATGTGACACATGATGTGGAGGCTTCGTGATGTCTTGATGTGAGAGATTATGGTGTTGGCCTCTTCCTTGTCTCTGAGTCTCTTCCTGAAGTACTCTTCCTTCTTTGGGTCAGTGAACCCTCTGATCTCTGTAACCATGTCTATATACTCAGCAGGGATCTGATTGGCTGCTGCAGGTCGTGTGGTTATCCAGATGTGAGCAGAAGGAAGCAACTTTCCCCTGATGAGGTTTGTCAGCAGCACATCCACTGATGTGGACTCTGTAACATCAGTGAGGATCTCAGTGATGTGGAAGTTCAGAGGAAGTCGACACTCATCCAGACCATCAAAGATGAACACAACTTTGAACTTTTTAAAGTTGCAGATTCCTGCTTCTTTGATTTCAGTGAAGAAGTGATGAATAAGTCCCACTAAGCTGAACTTTTTATCCTTCAGTAAATTCAGCTCTCTGAATGAGAATGGAAACATGAACTGGATGTCCTGGTTGGTCTTGTCTTCAGCCCAGTCCAAAGTGAACTTTTGTGTCAGGAATGTTTTCCCGATGCCAGCCACTCCTTTGGTCAGAACTGTTCTGATTGGTTTGTCTCTTCCAGTTGAAGCTTTAAAGATGTCTTCACACCTGATTGTTGTTTCTGGTCTGTTTGGTTTCCAGGAAAACATTTCAAGCTGTCTGACCTCATGTTCAGTGTTGACCACTCCGGTCCCTCCCTCTGTGATGCAGAGCTCTGTGTAGATCTTATTCAGATTGGTTGCGTTTCCTGGTTTAGCAATCCCCTCAAACACACACTCAAACTTCTTCTTTAGGGTAGACTTAAGCTCACACCTACAACCTGAATAAGGGTTTTCTAAGCAAAAAAAGAGAAATTCAAATATAAATGTTAGTCCATAATTTCTTTTATAAAAGTATCGTAAGAATGTTATATATTTTTATTAAAGTATTGAATATACAGGACTAGGGATGGGTACCGGTATCCGGTGCCATGATGGCATAAAGGGTAGTAACCAGACCGAAAAGCAGCGCACATTTCGGTGCTTTATTTCGGTGCTTTTTTTTTTCCTGAGATGTCACACAATTTGAATTCTAGCCAATCATTTTACGTTTCCGAGGATAGTAGGCGGGGCCAGGTACATACGTTCTTTTAGAGCAGAGCTACAGATTAAAAATGCCCAAGGCGAAGCGGTCAAAAGTCTGGCTGTACTTCACAGCAAAATATGCAAACTCAGCAGCCTGCAACAAGTGCTTTAAGCTGATACTGTGATACTATCAAAGTAGGTAACACCTCAAATCCGATGAAACACCTGGCGACGCATAGTGTTTTTTTTTTTTAAGCCGAAAAATGCACCGTATTTGATAGCTTGCTGCGAGACCTCACACCGAGCACATCTACTGCGGGTGGGTTGCCTGTTATCGGACCCGGAGTTAGCAACATCCCCCAAAAACCCGAAGAGTAGAGTCCTGGCCCCTAGCCCTGCCAGTGTAGCAGAAATGATGATGGATGATGACGGCAGCAGCAGCCGTTCTTCTCTGCGTGAGTAGCTTAATGTTGTTTGTGTATACTTTACATTGAGTAGGCTAACCATGTTATTACATTAATGCAAGTAAGGTGAACTAGCAAACACCGTAGTAGTTACATGCGGCTGTCTTCTTGTTTAATGGCAGATACTCCCTTCACCCAGGCCAAAAAGGCTAAAATACATCATCCATCCATTCGCTACCGCTTATCCTTTTCAGGGTCGCGGGGGGCGCTGGAGCCAATCCCAGCTGTCATAGGGCGAGAGGCGGGGTACACCCTGGACAGGTCACCAGTCTGTCGCAGGGCCAACACACAGAGACAGACAACCATTCATACTCACATATTCACACCTAATGGCAATTTGGATTATCCAATTAACCTATCCCCACAAGCTGCACATCTTTGGACGGTGGGAGGAAGCCGGAGTACCTGGAGGGAACCCACGCGAACACGGGAGAGCATGCAAACTCCACACAGAAAGACCCCGGCTTGACGGTGGAATTGAACTCAGGACCTTCTTGCTGTGCGGCAACAGTGCTAACCACCGTGCTGCCAAAAATGGAAAACAGTTAAACATGAGAGGTCTTTGGACAAAGTTTGTGTTTTTTTTCCATTGTTTAAGCACTGCTTCCAGCCATGAGTGATACCATATATGCCCTATAGCTGCAGAAAAGGCTAACATTGTTATCTCTTTACAAAAAAACAGCTGAACATGAGAGGTTTTTGGACCAATTTTGTGTTCTCCATTCTTTAAGCACCGGTTTGAGCACCGTTTAAGCACCGGCACCGTTTCAAAAGTACCGGTTTGGCACCGGTATCGGATAAAACCTAAACGATACCCATCCCTATACAGGACACACAACAGTTCTGTCCTCCTAAATGGTGCATTTATGAAAAGAAATCCTCTTACTGCTCTCCAGACAGGCAGCCAGATCTTCCAGTTTCATTGTCCTCAGGAAATAAACTGTGATCTGCAGAAGTGCCTCTCCAATGATCCTCCTCTGCTCCCCGTCTTCACTGTCCAATATTTTCACATCTTCTCTCTGACTTTCAGGGGATTCTGCATTTAGATGATTTTGCATTTTCTTTAGCTCATTCTTCACAAAAGTGACAATGTTGTCCTCCAGCCCCTGAAACAGAATGAATGACAAATGAACAAATTTCCTGAAGTGAAGGTAACGCTTTGGCTTTATTTCTGTTTAAAATGTAGCTCTAGTGAAAGCTGATTACTTTTATCTATTTTTTGATTTAAGTTGTATAGTAAAAAAACAAATAAATAAATGTTTCACATATACAGACCATAAATATTTGGCTCAGGTCAGTTTTATGTTGCGGGGCATGATGGGGGCAGGAGACATCTGAGCCAGACTGAACAACTCTATGGAGACAACGTGAAGAATCAAAGCTTAGACTTTGTGTGTCTGTTTTATAAAGGTCTTAAAATTAACCTATTTATGTTCATCTCGAGCTCTCTTTTTAAAATTTGGACTCTACTAGAGTACCATTGCATGAGTAACAGTGCAGGCCTTCAATTCATCCTCTGTCTGACCAGCAGGCGGATTCTACACTCACAGTGCTTGAAATAACAATATAAAGGCCATTCTCTCTTCATCTTTCATACCACCATAAATATCAAAGGGAAAAATGTCTAATTTGTTTTGTTTTACATAGTTGTTTCTTAATTTTTCATTGTAAAAACTTTGTAGACCCGATTTTGAAAAGTACTATAAAACATGAATATAAACAAAAGGTGACTATTGAATAATGTTAGTATTAAAATAAGACTTTTCTTTGATACTCAAGAATAATAATCACATACTAATTTTTTATCAGTAGTGTTCCTACAAAGAGAAAGATCAATACCAAGCTCATGTTGATATCATGTATGGATTACAGTGATACACTGAATTCATCTTTCAGACAGAAAATGATTTCCTTATATTTCAATTCTTACTTTAAGTTACCATTTTATCACCAGTTCACCAGACTGGAGTAAGGAAACACGTCAGCTATAACTCCTACTAGGCATCATTTAATCTTACTTCTCAACAGCAGGGGATCCCTTTCCTTTGAAGACAACAATGGCTTCCTTTGATCGATCGCTCTTTACAGACACACATCTGGGTTCAGCTTCAAGTCCAGGTTCAGGGACATCTGGTTTATGATGTGTCCTGGTAAACAGAAACAATGACCATCAAGGAGGAAAATACACTTTTCAATCTTCAGTTTTATTAACTACTGGACAAGATATGAGGCATTTATAAATATCTTGTAGTCTGTCCAATCCAACGTGGAATTAACTAAAAGAAGTCAGCAGGCCTATAGTTTCAGGCTCATAATAGGGAATGATTGTTGTTCTCTTTAGCCTGTTGGGCTTCTGGATCTCTTTTTCAGACACAGAAATTTAATGAAGTCAAGTAGAAGCTCTGAAATGATCTTGAAGACCAAATTTGAAAACTATGAGTAGTAATTCTGTCATCGTCTTTAATGTCTGCTGTGGTAGTGTGTAAACTGTGTTTCCTTTAGAGAAGCTACATGTGATTGTTTTTTATTTACACTGACCATTTTAGACACATTTTAGACAAAAATAGTTTTCATCTATTTTTAGCTTTAATTTAAGGTGTAAGTGAAACAAAAGCAGTTTTTAGGTTGTCCTTACTGCAGATATGTAATGTATGGAAATAATCATATCTTACTTATGTGCAGCGGAGGATTTTCTTCTTTTAACTTCAGTGGGATATAATTTTGAACTCTTCCTCTTCATTCTACCCTTCGTCTTCCTCGTGCTGAGTCCAGGTTTAGGACCAGAGGAATCTGATCTGGGGAATGTGGACAATCAGTATTAATTTATGGGTTTTTTTGTTGTTGTTGTTGTTTTTTGCTTTTTCTTTACTCTTCAGCTACAACAGCTGCTAGACAAATGGTTATATCTTACTCATCATCTGAAGGAGATCCACTTCCTTGGAAAACAACGATGGCTTCCTTTGACCGATCACTCTTCACAGACACACAGCTGAGTTCAGGTTCCTGTTCAGTTTCCATGGTTTCTGGTCTTTGATGGATCCTGGCAGGCAGAAAAGGAGACCATCAGGGATGGAAATTACCTTTACAGTCTTCAGCTGCAGGATATGCTGCACAAACTATTTACAAGAAGAAGAAAAAAAAACACTGGGTCTATATAGTTTACGGCTCTTCACACTAAATTACTTTGGTTCACTTCAGTCTTTTCTGGTTTCCAGGAAGACTTCAGACATCTGTTTTCATCTGTTTTTGTTGGTGCTTAACTGCAAGAAACCTATGATCTGAAACAGATCACATAAATCTATGGATGTTAGAGGACAGCTTATAATGGCCGTGAAGACTAAAGGCAGGCAGGTATTCTTTGGATCTAAAAACAAGACTAATATAATAACCAGCACCTCTAGATTTATAATATAGGTTATATGGCACATGTGTATCAAAAACACACCAGTCCAATATTTACTGCAGTCTTTTGAAATGATTTCACATTGATGCTGCTTTTATAGTGAAGCGTTTTGATAAGGTGGTAAAAACACTTTCTTTTCTCTTTAAAGAAAATCTCATAATGAGGCAGATCAGGGGAAATGTTGTTCATTGTAAATATTATTCTAGTAAATATATATAACCCTAAAAGGCATCTTAATCTGTAGGAAAAATAAGCTTTAGTTTCAAACCATCATAGAGTAAAGCTTTCTGTGACACTGTATGAATAAATAACACTTATACTAAAAAGGAAAGAATTAATACAGAGAAATGTAATGTGTGGTGTTGAGTGTCATACCTTTCCATTTTGGCCAAATCCTGCAGTCACCTGATCAAAGAGAGAAACAAGTTTTAATCTGGTTTGTTTCTGTTGATGTGTTCTGTTTATTTGTTTGTTTCTAATTAGGTTGTGGTGTATTCAATAATATGGATACTCTGATACATAGATACAAAGTACCAGTGCTTTAAAGAGCTTTTACAGATGTTTATGGGCAATTCCACAAGTGATTAAATTCATAAGTGGCTAAAAAAAATCCAGAAGAAAATACTGTGGAAAAATAAAGTAATACATAAAATTAATTTAATTTAAAATAGTACATTGTATTGTACTGTATTATTAAATAAAAGAAAATGATCCAGAGCGGCTGGATCACACACTCCACAAACTCCGGGCTGAGGCAAAGCAGAAGACTTTGGTCTGAATCTCAACACGTGAAATTATTTTAGGGAAAAGTGGACGGTGAAAAACAGAAAAAAGAAACTCATCATCCGGAGCATTTTTGATAATGTTATGTGTAACTTTCACGTCCTTTTTTTTGCTTAATTCAACAAAATGCATCAAGCAGTTACAGCAACATGGCTCAGAGTCACAGCTGTGTTCCAGACCCACTGAAAAGATCTTGGCACATATGAAATATGGAACAAAGGAGACTCCGATCAATAACATAATTTAATCAGATTTAAAATGTTCCTTAAATACTAATTACTGCATTTAAACACAGAGAACCCTAACTGACTTCTTATTTTTTACTACCTTAACTTACTTCCATGTTTCATGTAGTGCATTTTTACTGCTGTCTATACTGCTTGTTTTTGTCCCTGGGGAGATGGCGGCGTCATCTTTAGTTTCACTTTCGTTATTTATCAAACTACGCAGATATAATCAGGATCTTCGTAACCCAGTGAATCCAAATAATAATAGGAAACAAAGAAGACTAAGCCTTCAAAGACGAGTGAAAATGTGCGACATAAACTGGAAATTGAGTTTATTTCGATAAATTCGCAACAAAGACGCATCAGCAGTTTATTTGGTTACAATAACAGTCCAGTCGCCTTTTTTCCCCCAAGCTCTTTACAGTAACTCGACCCGGATGACCGAGAACAATAATATAAATAATATAAAACCGCATAAATGTAATCTGTGCGTTAATAAAGTTAACTGTATAGCTTGAAGAAAGGAAAACAAACTCTGAAGAAGAAGAGAGAAAAACCTAGGACACCGTAAAACGACACGAGTGCAGCCAATTAGCATGAAGGTTTACGGTGTACAACTTTACCTCCAATTAACGGTGCAGAATTTAATCCAGAAACCACCGATAATCCAGAAACGGTCCAGCTGAACAGAAACGTTAACGGACCGCCATGAGAAAACACAGGAATAACCCTTTTCAGGAAGCAGTGTGACCCAACATGGCAGCTCGCTCTGAAAGTAATTTCATATCAGTTTCAGCCAGCTTTTTATGGTCGTTATAAAGACGCAGAAGCACTAAGCGGCGGTCAGCTCTATGTCACGCCCTCCAGCTTAACCAGAAAAAAAATTCTGGTAGCTTAATTTAAGGCAAGGCAAGTTTATTTGTATAGCACAATTCAACAGCAAGGTGATTCAAAGTGTGACCTGTACGCACTTACGAGGTTATGACTTTTATAGAAGAATGACACATTTCTTCTGAACTGAACTGAAAGTCCTCAGTTAGATTTTATCCAGCGTCAGTGTTTGTAGCATTCTAACCTGACATGTCTGCTAGGTCAGTAATTTTGCACCAACATCTGACCAAAAAGACTGAAACATTTACTTAGAATTGTTTTTCTTTAAGGAAAAACTTAATTCATGTCCAGTTAACTTCCCTTAAATACTTTAAATTTGGTTTATGTAGTGATGCTGTTGTCATTGTGCTGATCCTCCTTTATAAAATATGTAACACTGTGGATGTTGTATCTTCAAGTAAGGAACATCAAGACATTTAGTTCTTTTATTGAACTTTAAATCTGTCTCCCAGTAGCGGTTTTAGATACGGGCGACACGGGCGGGTGCCCGGGGCGGCATCGTGGTGGGGGGCGGCATCACGGGCATCGGCAAAAAAAAAAAAATGCCCGTACTCATGCTGCCCAGACGTCAGCCAGCGCATATTGGGAATGGCATAGGCTCCGATCGGTTTTCTATCGCCCATTGCTGGGAGTAAGGACGCCCTTCGTCTGCGAGGTGCGCCTGCTGCTTGCGGCGCAGAGAGGAGAGGGCGGGCTGGTGCGGCATCTAAAAACCAACTCGCAAAATAAAACAAAATAAAAACAAACCAACAAACACGAAAACACCAGACATTATGATACAGACTTATAATTTGCACCGATGTTTTTTCGAAATTCTATACGCGAAAAGTGAGCGCGAGAGCCCTCAGTGCGCCTGCTCGCTGCTGAAGTCAAAGTAAACTTTATTGTCATCTCCGCTACATACAGTCCAGTATATAGAGAGACGAGACGACGAGGCTCCAGTTACAGCAGTGCAAGTAAACAAACAATATATATATAAGAAGAGTAAAAAAATAAATATACACTTAAGACTAGGGGTAAAGAGATCAATAGCAATTTAAAATTTACAGTTTGATGATTTAAAGTCTCACACACAACACATCGAAAGGGGAAGGGGGTCTTGCTGCTTCCAAATAGAGCACATTTCATTTATAATGTTGTAAATCCAAGTCCATTACGTATTCATGATTTGAATCCTGGGTTGTGTGAAATCTCAGAAATGCACCCTAGACAAAGTGAATCTGTGAACTAAGGTGTAGGTCTATTATTATTATTATTAGATTATGTTGTGGTGATCCTCGGGTTGAGATGGGTGTTCATACTGGAGTGCAAAATTAAAACCAATGGAAGATGGACAAGAAAAGTTCAAAGCCATCAGGTCCTCAGAAAAAAGAGAAAAGAAGAGGAGGAGAAACAAGAAAAAAATGTTGTCCGGACCAATGACCTGTCTCCGCCTCACTCAAGTACCGACCCGAGTCATCAGTCCTGAGTCTGGACAGTTGCAGTCTGATTCGTCCTTCTCTGAGGGCGTCTTTGTCACTCTGGACTCGTCCTGAAAACTTTTCATCCTGAGACTCTGACACCTCAACACCTTCATGAACCTGATACAGGATTAAACGTTTAACCACAGTTATCAGTTCACAGAGGATGTTGAGAGTTTTGGTGGATCTGTCAGGTCTGGTGGTGAACGTCCACTCCAGTGTGATGTTGTGGTTCTCCTCTGCCTGATAGCAGGTCTGTGTCACATTGACTACAAATGATCCTGTTGAGGAGACAGAGAGGGAAAGAGAGGAGCAGACACACTGAGAACTGGAACAAATCTGTTGTTGAGCTTTATTTGGAGTTCATAAAGTGAAGCTGTAAACTAACCAGAGACACATGAGGTGAGGATGATGAGCAGCAGGATCCTGCAGATCATCTTCTCCCTGTGAGAGGAGACAGAGGTGAAGAGTCATCAACACATGAGGTCAAAGGTCAGGCAGTGCAGCTAGAAGATGGAAAATCTGACTTTATTCACTCATTTCAAGATCTGCAAACAAACACAAGGAGAAACTGCAGAAATATCAAAGTAGGCTTAAAATCATTTAGAAACAGTTTTGTAGTTACAGAGTTTGTCCACCAGGAGAAAAAAAACAATTTTTGTGTTCTTCTTATAAAAAATTAACCTCAAACTGATGCCTCATGCAAATATAGCACAGTGTTACCTCATTACTTTTATAGGAATGATCACAATACAAAGAAACTGTTTCTCCAAGCTGACAGTAAAATATAAAGCGTAACTCATAAAATCTGCCTCTGTGAGTTCTCACATTACAGTGAAATCAGAAATGACATCATCACTTGTTCAACTTTGTAAAAAATGACGATCGATTGATCAAAGAGAGAGAGAGGAGAAAAGAAAGACAAACTGTCTGAAAGTAAACGATGCAAACAGTCTGTATTTCACTGTAACATCAGCTGGTAAAATAATAACATTATATTTAATGATAATGAGAGCAGAGATTTCACTTTCAACACTCTCAGAGACGTTTGACATAAAAAAAAGAGTTACAGATAAAATACTTACTGATGCTGTCTGCTCTTCTTTATACCCACATTCTGCACACACGAACATCCACGGACAGATTTCACTGACTGAGCTGGAGCCACCAAAACGCATTTATACATGGTTGGTGGAAAGCCGACGCAAATCCATCGTTTCCACCTTCGTTTATAAGCGCTCTGCTGGCTCCAGCTTAGTCAGTGAAATCTGTCCGTGTATGTTGGAACACTAGTCAGTCTATATAATTTGCTACAACAGGGAACTCCAGCGCAGTCCATATAATTTGTCCGTGTCTATATTGGTGTTTTACAGCAGGAAGTGTTTACCTAACAACCATTTTCACATTTCTGCTTCAGTTTTGGTTTTTGCTTCAAACTCGTTTCACGTATTAACATTTTTTTATTTTTCCGGACTTAAAGAAAATGTTTGATTCCAGATGAATCGACTCTCGTGTTTCCTCCTTTTTACTCGGTGTGAATCAAAGCCGTTCATGTTTTACATTAACTTGTTTTTCTTGTGTTTCTGATCAGTCTTTAATTTCTAGCCAGCAGCTTCTTCCTCCTCTGAGTCTTTCTCACTGCTGCTGACAGTCACTTCGTTCTTCAGCTGATCATTAAATTATTAATGTGAACAACAGGGACAGCTCGCTGCTCGCTCTCTTTAAACTGGTGAGTAAAAACTGCGGGAGATTTGGCTCTTTCTATTTTTCATGTTCAGTCCTTTAAAACATCTTTAATGTTAAAATATAAAACTCAGCAGGATTTCATGTTAGAATTTTTTTCAACCCATCTACTTCCGCTTATCACTTTATTCCGGGTCTGGAGCCTGTCCCAGCTGTCTTTGGGCGGAAGGCAGGATACATCCTGAGCTGGTCGGGACTTCTTAGTGATCCAGAGGAAGCCCATTAATTAAACTATTATTAAACCAGCTTTTATATTTTGACTCTGGTCCTTCGTCAGCTTTTGTTTGGACCAATCACAGCTGTGAAGTTTTGAAAATTTAAAGTGCGCATTGAGGAAACAGAAGAGCAGTTCAGTCCTTGAACCTTTCAAACAAATAAAATCTTTATTCAGAGTTTAAACTCAGTGTTGCTGCTTCCTGTGGATATTTATTTAGGTCTTAGAGGGAAATCTGTTCCAACTCAGTCCTGAAATGTGTTTTTATCTCAACATTTAAGCATCCTTCTTTGTTTTTGTCACGAGTTCTGATGTAAGAGCGTATAACATGATGTGTTTCAATATATTGAAACACATCATGTTATACGCTCTTACTTCGTGGATGGAAAAATGTTTGTTCAGTGAATGATTTTCAGCTGATTCTGAGAAACACAAACACTACTCCCCTACAAGAAAAAAAAGAAAAAAAAGAAGAAACGTTTTATTAATTTTAATTTGTTTAAAAGAAGTCCGACTGATCAATAATCAATAATAATAAAACGAGTCAGCCAGGAGTGAAATGTTGGTGATAATCCCTGAAAGTGCAGCAGGTCAAAGTAAAGCTGCAGGATCGTCTGTAAACTGTGGTGATGTTTGCAAGAAACTGAAAATAAGATGGTGTCTGTAACAGAGCAGGAAAAAGTGAGCTTACAGCGCCACCATCTGGACAGACAGCCTCATTTCAGCTCAGACTGTAGCTGAGTGTCGATGTTCAAACTGCAGCATTTCTGTGAGATTCTTTGAATGTTACTTTGTACATTTGGTGAAGCTGTTGCTGCTGTGATGCTCCTCCTCTATAACACTCATAAGTCAGCATATTACTGTGATATTTACACTGTTTGTACCTGTTCTGTTTATTTCCTGTATTTACCTCTGAATCTGTTCACACAGATGATTCCTGTGATGAGAAGCTGTTATCAAATGATTTATATTCTCTATGAACTTTTCTGTGATAGAAAATGATTCAAACTAAACTCAATAAAACACTTTGTAACTCTGTAAACACAAATGTGACTCTATTATTTCCTACAGTGTTAAAGTTGAATCAATGCAGAAAATCAGAGTTTTTCCTGACTGTTGGAGCATGGAGGGATTGTGTTTTCCAGATGTGTTCCAGATGCTGCTGTTTGGTTCATATAGTTCTTTCCTTCCATGAATCCAACATGTGAATGTTTGAATGATGGAATCAGTCACTCAGTGAATGTTTTCAGTCCACTGGGACCTTGTTTGGTCTCCATGTAGAAGAGCTGAGGTTCCTGTGATGATCCTGTTCTGGAAGCAGAATAAAGTCCAGCAGGTAACCAGACAGCAGCTCATCTTTGTGTCCTTCACACTCAAAGTTCATGTCAAGTGAAAGCAAAGCATCACTTCCTGTAATTATAACTGAATGCATGTCATAGTTGTGAGACTAGTTGTTGTTTGTTGCTACAGTTAAATAGTCTAAAGTGGTTTTCTAACATGAAATCAGATGCATCACATGCTGTATTATACTGTAGTTTACTGATTCTTTGCATCAGCATTTTACTGCAATAACAATAAAACAAATCTAATCTAATCTGAACATCAGAAAAATTGCATGCACATTATACATGTTCAGTGTAATATAACGAACACCGTGCTGCTGTATTTATCAGTGACTTATCCTGACTCAGGTGATCAGGTGCAAGCACACTCTGGGTTTGTGGCATTTTTGTTTGTATTTGTAAGATTGTATATTTATTATGTATTTTTAAGAAATAAAAAATAAACAGTCATAAGAGAGACAACAGGCTCAGAGTCCTCTTGTCTCATTGGAGAGTTCTGTGATGTCACTTCCTCTCACTCTCCAGTTTAGGTAGCAGCTAACTGCTAACAAACCTACTGATTCAGTGCTTTGACAAATTTAGATTTCATCCACTTAAGTTGAGCAGAGAGGAGCTCACTGTGTGAAAAACAAACAGCATCGCTGCTCGGTGAATGAAACTCAGTGTGGAAAACAGTTTGCATTATCTGATCTTCCCACAGCAAAACGTCACTAATACCACAAAGATTATATTATGTTCAACACGCTCAGTCATTTGTATTTTTATCCTTAATGTTTGCCAGAAAGGAGGACAGCTCCAGTCATTTTCAGGATATATTTAGGTACAAGACGACCATTACAGCAGGAAGAATACAAACAATAAACAACATAAAACAGTAATTTTCACAGTGGAAGAATCTTTTAAAAAGACGTCTCATGCTGTTTACAGTGTAAGCTTCAGTTTTCATGACCAACCAATGAAAAACAAACAAACAAAGAAAGAGAGCCTTGTACAAATTTAACAAAGGTTTTTATTAAAAGAGTTCAGGACATGGCACCTGTGAGCTGTACAGGTATTTCTCTTTTTCATTGTCCCTCACTTATGGGTACAAACATGGTATAAACACACTATTTCTTAAGGCCTGTGCTGTGCAATAATGGTTTCCTGCCACATAAAACAAAGTGTAGCATGGTGTGACATTGATAGAAATGCAGAATGACAAACTACAGCACAGGACATGCAGAGTGCAGCGATCAGCTCAGCACAAATTCTGTCTCATTTACTCAACCTGGCAGTCAGCTCAGGGCGTGCTCTTCCTATGTGAAAAGGGCTTTAAGAATAAGTCTATGACATACATGATGTATACATATATAATCACTGAAACCAGCTAAGTAATACACAAACAGAGCTTCTTTTATGCCTTATTTGTAGGTGATCAGCACAGACAGGGACCTTTCCCATGTTAGCTGAATGTGCTGATCACCACACTCACAGGTCTTTTTCTAGCTCCATATTTTCATTCTTGGACTTCACTGCAGGAGCTTGAGATGAGACTTTTTAACCCCACCTGCTTTTAACCCAGATTCTTCTGATTGGCTTTGCTTCAGAAAAAGGATTTCACAGCAGCTGGATGGACTTTTGTGCAGTCACAGCCGTGTGTTTGAGATGGCCAAGACTGAAAGTAGATTATGTTGATTATTATTATATGTTATAGGTGATACTGTGCTGCTGTTCTGTGTCCACATTTCTGTATAGGCAGATGTAACCCAGTGTTAAAAATGGGATTAAAAGTATAAATATTCATACTCTCACAATGGGAATAAATATTGATAAAAACAAAGTTAAAATATAATAAATACTGATAAAAAGCATGTAAATATAAGTTAATTAATGTGTACATATGTATATGTAATATATAAATGGTGTGGGGGCAGGACTTAGTCTTTTAGAGTGTGTTTGTCAAATCCACTGAGCAACCAATCATTGGCCGGTCTGACCCTCCCCCAGTCTGCGCGCTGCTCAGACACCTGTGCGCCTTCATGTGCCAGTGAGATACGCCAGAGACACAGACAGTGAAAGATCAGTTTACCCGTGCAGCGAAGAAGCTAGCTGGATAGTTAAAGTCCTTTTTTCGGCGAGAATAATAAGAGTGATACTGTATTCCAGAGGCCGTGAGCCAACGTGAGCACTGTGAAGCCCCGTGTAGCATTTGTTGCTTCACATGGTCAGGTTTTTTCCCTTTGCTTATTTGGATTGGATTGGTTTTGAGGACCTGAGAAGAATCGAGGATCCCTTTTCCAGTACTGGATGGCGAGCCCAGCCCAAAGAGCCGGATGAACTGGTAGATTGTAACCCGACTGGTTACAAACACACTGAGTGACTATTGAACATTGAAAGACTGAAATTGACTTTAAAAAAGACACAAAAGACAATATATCCTTGAGTCGACCATTTGTGGGGTTTATTTTATTTTGTTTTCAAGAAGCGCGCTCTACTTTTGTTAAATGTGCACAACTTGCTAAACTTTAATAATTGCTAATAAATGCGATTGTGTTTTCTACACCTACTGTGTACAAGTACTCTGTTGTCATACACCCTTGGCTCCTACGAATCTAGAACCTGTCTGATCTGGTCCATATTTCCCTTCTGTCCTCGTACTGTGGTTAAAGGTAACTATACTGCCCGCACTACAGGCAAAGAAGGCAAGAAGTAGCACTGACAGGTCTTACATGCCCATTACTAGTATTGCACCACCACTAGTGGTAATTCAGGTGATAATTCATAGATTCATTACATAAGTCATCTTTTCAGGATTAATAAATGTGAAAATATATGTGTTTACATAAAGTAATTTTAAGTCACCTCTCATTTTAAGTATGCAAATGCAATAGTAGCATGAAACCCTGTGTGAGAGGGGAGGAGCATGGACAGAGAGGTTATGAGTCTCACGGTTTTCTGACCGTGTGCACAGGTAGTTCTGGATGACTGCTATTTTCTGGAACTTTCATGCTTATTTAAGAAGGAGTTCATTGTTACATCTTCAGTTTGTAATAAATAAACAGTCTTCAAATCATAATGCAACTGGAAGCATTTCTTTTGGAAACCAGGAACACGCGTCAGCCATAGACTCTCCTTTTTGAACTTGGTTTATTGGAAATTACCCCACATTACTGTTGTTCAGTCTCACTGTACAAACACAGCAGCTTCATACTTTGCAGCCAGTAACAGACGAACACTCAGTTATTTTATTTATACAGCTGCTGCCTTTGAATCCACAAAGAAAACAGATTCAAATAAAATAGAAACAAACACACTATAACATAAACACACTGATAGAGTAAAATATTATAAACACTCAAATACTTACTCCTAATGTCTCCTCGTTTCAAATGGAAGCTTTCTCTTTGCTTCAAAGACTTGATTTATCGTTGTTGTGCATGATGACTCGCTCTTCTTACTGACTGAAACAAACTCTCTGCTTTAAGGTTCACATGTTCCTGTCAGTGATCAGGTGATCAGACAAATTCCAACATCCCTGTTTGATTTTCACTTCTCCTTCAAGTTACATCTGGATCAACTCAGACTAATAAAGTGTTTGTGGATCCAGAAACTGTTTAAAGAGCAGAATTGATCTTTAACTGTAAACTTAAAATCCTCAGAAATGAAACTTGAGGTGAAACTGTTTTATTTTCATCTTCATTAATCACACTCAGTGAGAACAGGAACATCATCTGGTGTCCTGATTGTTGAACTTGATCAGAGATGTTAAAGCAAACAGGTGTGAATCAGGTGTCAGGATGTCTGCAGTCTGAATCACTGTCAGTTATCTCTCACATTTCCTCGCTTTTAAATCCAGAGCCTTTCAGGGCCCCCCCTTTATGGAGGTTTTTACCCTAAACCTACCAACGGGGTCATGGTGGGAGATTGTGTTTTCCTACTAATTGGGAGTCGCAAGTTTTTGATTATTTTTTGTTTTATGTTTAGTAATATTGTTTTTGTTTTTTGTTTTTTCAAATCTGAGGGGATGGTTACTGCACATTGTACAAGTCATGAGTGGTGTAGGTAAAATAAACATTATCTCAATCAATATCAACGGTCTGGGGAATCCGGTTAAAAGGAGTAGGTTGTTATCTAAATTGAAACGACACAAGGCGCAGATTATATTCATTCAAGAAACTCGTATGTCAAAAGAAGAACATGAAAAATTTAAAAAGTTTGGCTATATAAATTCCTTTTACAGCTCATGTAAGAATAGCAGACGAAGAGGAGTTATAACTTTAATTTCTAATACGGTAAATTGTGAAATGTTAGAGGAAGTCTGTGACAAGGATGGTAGATATGTTGCTGTTAAAGGGAAGATTAATAATAATGTGGTATCTCTGATAAATGTGTCAGATCACAACGCCATACACTTGACTATTCACTTATATAACCAGAATAAGAAATCATTGTGGAAATTAAATACTGGTATTCTTAACAATGAATCTGTGGTACAAGAGATTAAAAAAGAATTACAAGTCTGTATTGCTGACAACAAGGATGAACAGATGGATCCAACAATAATTTGGGATACTGTTAAATCAGTAATCCGAGGGTATCTGATATCAAGGACTACCCATATCAAAAAAATGAAAAAGCTCACACAATTCAAATTAGAACAACAATTAAGGGATTTAGAAAAAAAACAGCACACAGATTTGAATGCCGACTTGGCTGAAAGCATTAAAGATGTAAGAAAACAACTAAGCAATCTGTCTATGGAGGAAATAGAAAAGAAACTGAGATTCACAAAACAAACATTGTATGAGTCTGGTTCCAAAGCAACCAAAGTACTGGCTAAACGGTTAAAATCAATACAAATAAGTAATGCAGTTAATAAGATTAGAGATCCAAACACCAAGGAACTATTATATGAACCAATACAGATAAAAAATGCCTTTCAAAAATATTATAAAACATTGTATAATCAACCCGACCAGAAAAACAGATAAGAAATTGAAGAGTACTTGGATCAGTTAGACCTTCCTTCTATTGAGACAACTTAAAATGAATTTTTAACTAAACCAATCACTAAGGAAGAACTGGATAAGGCAATAAGGAGAATGAAATCTAATAAAAGTCCAGGGAGTGATGGGTATCCCAATGAGTGGTATAAGACTTTTAAAGAGGTTTTGGCTCCTATTTTGATAGATTCTTTTAACTGGACATTAAAACACGCTAAAACTCCACCCTCTTGGAAAGAGGCGATTATATCAGTCTTACCAAAAGAAGGTAAAAACAAGGAAAACTGTGACTCTTATCGCCCAATCTCTATCTTAAATGTGGATTATAAATTATTTACATCCATAATCACAAGACGCTTAGAGCTGTTTCTCCCAGATCTGGTGGATGAAGACCAGACAGGGTTCATTAAGGGGCGACAGACACAAGATAATATACGACGCACATTGCATATAATTAATGAAGTTAATAAAGAGAAAATCCCAACAGCCTTAGTGAGCTTAGATGCTGAAAAGGCCTTTGATAGAGTCTCTTGGATATTTCTTTTTGCTGTTTTGAAGAGAATGGGCTTTAACAGTATCTTCATCGAGTGTATACAATCCTTGTACCACAGGCCATTGGCTAGAGTTAAAATAAATGGAGACCTGAGAGACAGTTTTGAGCTCTTCAGAGGAACCAGGCAGGGTTGCTGCCTGAGTCCAGCCCTTTTTGCTCTGTATATCGAGCCTTTGGCTCAGTATATACAGCAAAGTGTAGACTTAAAAGGGGTTTCCAAACTGAACAACGAATAGGTCTCTTTGCAGATGATATAATTATATACCTACAGGATCCTGACACGACCTTTCCTCGGTTGATTAAAGCATTAAAATATTTTGGCAAAAATTCAGGATATAAACTATCGTAAAGACTCAAGTACTCTCTCTGAATTATTTCCCCAAAGAATCAATTCAAAACGAATATAAACTAAAATGGGACTCAAATAAGATCAAATATTTAGGTGTCTATCTAACTAGCGAAATAAGTACACTATACGAGGCAAATTATGTAAAGATTAGTAATACAATCCAAAAAGATTTAATTAAATGGGTTCCGCTTGTCATGGATCTTAGCTCAAGAATAGAGGTAATAAAAACGAATGTGCTTCCCCGACTACTGTATCTATTCACTTCATTGCCAGTCCATATACCAGATGCACAATTTGGTAGATGGGATAAATTAGTTAGTAGATTTATTTGGAAAGGGACAAAGCCAAGAATAAGATTTAAAATACTCCAATTAAGAAAAGAAAAAGGAGGACTTGCCCTCCCGAATTTCAAGGAATATTTCTATGCAGCCCAGCTGAGATATGTTGTTTACTGGTGTTCACCGGATTACACCTCAAAATGGAAGCATATGGAGATAAATTATTGCTTATCATATCATCCACAAGCAAGATTGGGAGAAGAAACTATCCAGTCTACGAACACAAATCTCATTACTGAATTCACTATTAAACTCTGGTGGATTATAGTGAAGAAATATAGAATTATAGAAGACTGTAAATTGCTGATTTGGCCTGAATATTCTCGAAAATTCCAAAGTGGACAATGGGATAGTACATTTTTAAGATGGGTCAATAAAGGAATTACAGCAATGTGTACAATAATAGACGGGACAACATTCAAATCCTTCGAGAATCTACAGAGACAATTTGGACTGGATAAATCAGATTTATTTAGGTATTTTCAATTAAGACGTTTTTACAATACAGTAATTTCTCCAATTAGGAAGAAGTTCTTGAGAGAAGGAAGCCATATATTAGAAATAATAACAGGTGCATATAAAAATCCTCCATCAAGAATTTTATCGAAATTATATAATGGCCTGCAAAATTTGAATAGGAATGAAACATTATATATCAAACAAAAGTGGGAATCTGAATTACATCTTGAGTTGTCAGAGGATGACTGGCGATCCGTATGTCTCACACAGCATAATTCCACCAGCTCTAGACGATGGAGAGAATATGGCTGGAAAAATGAGAGGGTTAGGGGTACTGAGAGGACAGACGCACGCTCCACTTGACTGTCGCGTCTCTCACCCTCTCTGTTTTTCACACAATGATATTATCCTATATCCTCGCATGTGATTGGCCACAATATGGAGAGATTGGAGCATAGCTGAGCCACTGTGTGAGAGCTGAGCAGTGAAAGGAAACTAAGTGAGGAGCTGGCTCTCGCTCAGTGGGAGTCGACTCTTCTGATTCACTACAAAGCTCTCTCTAAGCACGGCTCTTAGAGCTGATGCTTTTGCAGATGACACATTATCGAACGTTATGTTGTGTGTCATGGATACTGTTGACTCCAAATCTCCCGACCACTATGTCGAGCTGAGACAGCGAGACTGAGACAGCGAGACCAAGACCACGTAAAAGTGGTCTCGAGACCAAGACCGGTCTAAAGATATCCAGCTCTCGTAAATATATGTATTTCATAAGGTGTTTTATAAAGTTGAGTATGTTTTTAGTTAAAATTAAAGTTAAAGAGCAACATTAAGCTCATCAGTCCTCACCTGACAAGAAGCAGAAGAAGAGAAAATAGAGGATTTTCATTCTGACTTTAATCCTGATGCAGAAAAGTTAAACTTCAGTTGTCGGACCATGACACACTGATACATCCAACCACTGCAGAGTCTCATAAAACTTCTGAAGATGGCAAACTCAACATGAACAATTTATAAAAGACTCCACAAAGCTGGGTGGGACAGGCCTTGAGGACACGGCACTCATCTGGTCTGGTCCAGCAGACGTGCTTGACTGGAGTCTTCTCCTTTGTCTTTGAATCTGGTCACGAGTGGAAGTGAATGATGGAGGAGAGGCGGCAATGGTGCAATGTGGAGAGGGAGGGAGAGAGAGTGGCATGGTTGTGGATTGCAGGCTGGCTACAGGTAAGTCAGCAGGGGGCTGAGCATTCACTGCAGTGTTGAATCTGTTGAAAACACATTCAAGTATCTGGCTCTGTCCTCACTGCCTCCAGCTCCTCTGTTGTTGGATGGCTTGAATCCAGTGGTTGTCTTCATGCCACAACTGTCTCATGCTGATCTTGGCCTTCAGTAACACCTGAACCGTTGTAGCCTCCTCTCTATCGCCCGCTCTGAACGCCCTCTTCTTGTTATTGAGGAGAGCTTTGATGTCCTTAGTCACCCACGGCTTGTTATTTGGGTAACAAATAATGTCCGTGCTGGGACAATGGAGCTGGTGCAGAAGGTTATGTAGTGAGTGACACACTCAGTAAGCCCACTGGTGTCCTCACCGTGAGGCTCACAGAGTGTCTCCCAGTCTGTCACCTCAAAACAACCCTGTAGTCCCACTAAAGCCTCCTCCGACCACCTACTACTATACTTCTAGTGGTCACAGCTTCCCTCTTCACAATAGGCACATAGCAGGGGGTGAAACAGGGGTTTATATAAAAGCTAAAATACTAAAGCTACACCCTCTAATATAAAGCTGCTGCTGAGCAAACATGGCTTATACTCCTACTCTTTCTGTTAACTAGACATAAAAACACTTGAGGTCACCCTCTGATGTATTTACCACCCCGTCGTAGATCAATCACAGTGTCCTGAACTCTCATTGGTAGACGCTTGAATTGTTGTCGTGAAGTTCAGCCTGGATATCTTAAAAAGAAGGAAACTGAACTTCTTTTCAGGCACTTAGACTAACATGACCTGGACCCTTTTAGCGCCCTCTGTAGTTGAACTGTGGAAGTGAAACAGAGCCACAGCCTGCACACACACAGTTTAAATAACTGTAGATTACAATATGATGAGAAATGAGGGCTGAAATGTGAGGAGGTTTCAGACGGTGCAGACTTATGGATGTATCATAGATTTGTATTAAATGTGGTTTATGAAAAGTTCATTACTGCTTTGTAGATTTGCCCTCATTAACATACTGTCTGACCTGCTGACTTACACAGGTCAGCTTCACTGTTTGATTCTGATAGCTGAGCTGACACAGGCTCTGTGATCTGCTGTAGTTTGTTAGAAATACTTTGACTCACAGAAAAAGCTGCTCAGCTCTTGTTCTGGACACATTTGGGAGAGAACCTGCCTCTGTGTGTAACAGCGCCCCCTGCTGCTCTTGATGATAAATGTGCAGATGCTGATTCTTGCTGTGACTGTTGATCCAACTGGAAGTTCTGTGGTTACAGGTCCAGCTTCCTCCTGTGAAACCTGTACTAGTGAGCTGCTGTTACAGACCACCAAGTTCTAATATCCAGTATCTCCAGGTCACAAAGCTGCAGTCAGTCACTGGAGACCTTAATATTGACGGGTTCTCACATACCAGTATTTAGCCACGTCCCTGCTCAAGATGATTTTGTGTGATCAACTCGACCGTAATAACAGAAAAATACTTTTAAAGAAGGATCAGAGTTTCTTTTTATTCCTGTCAAACATTTATCACATTTTTGTGGAGATGAATGTGTTTGAAAAACCTTTAATTTGTTTACTGCCTCATATACCAACTACTACACCTGCTGCACCCTCTCACCTCTGATGGTGTTTGAGGGAGAGAAACAACTGAAATGAACATAAACTTAAATGCAACATAAGCATCATGTCAGTGGCTGCCTTATCTGTATGTTTAGGATCATTATCCTCCTGCATTGACTGAAACTGAAGGACTGTTTGTTAACTTCAGTGAGAACTCTGACATTTCTAAACTGAAGTTTATTTATATAGAAGAAAGTGTTAACAAGCTTAAAAGTTGATGTGAGCAGTAAATAAAAAGGGTTAAACACACAGTATCGCTCTCAAACTGCTCCTCTTCCTGGAGTGAAGCACAGCCTGATAACCTCCCTCTTCTTCCTGCTCTTAAACACAGCACCTCCTCTCTGTCCACGTGTTTCCTCGTTCCCTCCCCTTCAGATCTGCACTTTGAAGATGGGTGTAACCAACATGTGGTGACATGTAAGAGCTGACAGGCTCCATTCACTGCAGAAACATGTTGTTGAGATCAGAGCTCAGACTAGTTTCAGTTATAAGGAAGAGAAACTCACACAGTCACTGACACTGAGAGGAGAAATGGCGCAGAAAGGAGTTCAGCTGGACCGAGAAACCTTCTCTTGTTCCATCTGTTTGGATCTACTGAAGGATCCGGTGACTACAACCTGTGGACACAGCTACTGCAGGAACTGTATTAAAAGTTTCTGGGATGAAGAGGACAGGAAGGGAATCCACAGCTGCCCTCAGTGCAGGAAGACTTTCATACCGAGGCCTGTCCTGGAGAAAAACACCATGTTAGCAGCTTTAGTGGAGCAGCTGAAGAAGACTGGACTCCAAGCTGCTCCAGCTGATCACTGCTATGCTGGACCTGAAGATGTGGCCTGTGATGTCTGCACTGGGAGGAAGCTGAAAGCCATCAAGTCCTGTTTAGTCTGTCTGGCCTCTTACTGTGAGAAACACCTCCAACCTCACTATGAATCTCAAACTTTTAAAAAGCATACGCTGGTTAAAACTTCTGTGAAGCTCCAGGAGAACATCTGCTCTCGTCATGATGAGGTGATGAAGATTTTCTGTCGTACTGATCAGCAGAGTATCTGTTATCTCTGCACAATGGATGAACATAAAGGCCATGAAACAGTCCCAGCTGCAGCAGAAAGGACTGAGAAGCAGAAGGAGCTCGAGGTGAGACGACTAAACATCCAGCAGAGAATCCAGGAGCGAGAGAAAGATGTGAAGCTGCTTCAACAGGAGGTGGAGGCCATCAATGGCTCTGCTGATAAAGCAGTGGAGGACAGTGAGAAGATGTTCACTGAGCTGATCCGTCTCCTCCAGAAAAGAAGCTCTGATGTGAAGCAGCAGGTCAGATCCCAGCAGGAAACTGAAGTGAGTCGAGTCAAAGAGCTTCAGGAGAAGCTGGAGCAGGAGATCGCTGAGCTGAAGAGGAAAGACGGCGAGCTGGAGCAGCTCTCACACACAGAGGATCACAACCAGTTTCTACACAACTACCCCTCACTGTCAGCACTCAGTGAGTCTACACACTCATCCAGCATCAATATTCTTCCTCTGAGCTACTTTGAGGATGTGACAGCAGCTGTGTCAGAGACCAGAGATAAACTACAGGACATTCTGAGAGAGGAATGGACAAACATCTCACTGACAGCCACTGAAGAGGATGTTTTACTGTCACCAGCAGAGCCAAAGACCAGAGCTGGATTCTTAAAATATTCACATGAAATCACACTGGATCCAAACACAGCAAACACATATCTACTGTTATCCAAGGGGAACAGAAAAGCAACATTTATGAAACAACAACAGTCTTATTCTGATCATCCAGACAGATTCACTGTATGGTATCAGGTCCTGAGTAGAGAGAGTCTGACTGGACGTTGTTACTGGGAGGTGGAGTGGAGAGGGGGAGTAGTTGGTGTAGCAGTCGCATACAAGAATATCAGCAGAGCAGGGACGGGCAATGAACGTTTATTTGGATTCAATAACAAATCTTGGGCATTAGATTGTTACACAGACAGTTATACATTTCTGCACAACAATGTCCAAACTGATCTCTCAGGTCCTCGGTCCTCCAGAGTAGGAGTGTACCTGGATCACAGAGCAGGTATTCTGTCTTTCTACAGCGTCTCTGAAACCATGACTCTCCTCCACAGAGTCCAGACCACATTCACTCAGCCGCTCTATGCTGGACTTTGTCTTTGGAAAAATGGAGCCACTGCAGAGTTGATTAAAGTCAAATAGAGAAGACAGGTTCATGTTGATCCCTGACCATTATATGTACTTGTGTAGTTTCTAAATGAGGCTTTACATTTTAGAAGCTGAGAAGTTCAGTGGTCCATTGATGTGTGAAAATAATATTGCACTGATTCAAACTGTACTTACATTTATATACCTTACATCAATATAAATCTGAATGTGTTCTCATGGCTGATAATCATGTGAGTTTAAATGATACTACTCTTCATATTCAGCATGTTTGAAATCTGTCATCAGTCTGGTTAGTGCTTTTATTCTGTAGTTGCTGTAGTGGGTTGTCAAATGCAACAATATATTGGAGCTGCAGTGATTCATCAGTTAGTCAATGATTAGAGAATTGATTGTTTTATCATTATTTTAGTCACATTTAAAGCTGGTTCCAGTTTCTGAAATGTGAAGATTGTTGATTTTCTTGATCATATGTGACTGTAAACTTAATGTCTTTGAGGTTTGAACTTTTAAAATGTAACAAAAATTAAATAGTTAATGTTTGACATTTAATATTATATTTCATATGAAAGTTTGATCACACTCGATCATTTATACATTTAAATACAGACACTAAATGATACAGGCCTGTATGTTGTGGAGGATAAACATGTGTCTTTGCCCTGAGCTGTGTCTGGCAGGCAGAGCATCTCCACAAATCTGATGCTTCTGATTTGGAGAAAATGATCTGAGGGAGACACCTGGAATCTCAGCCTGGACACAAAGGGAATAAAATCAGCAGAGTTATAAACAAGTGGTGATGTTGAATGATTGGCAAATAAACATCAGTTTTAATAATGGACAAACTGGATGAAATCGTTTCTCCAAAGCTTTTTTAGAAAATGTTTGTTTGTTTGTTCATTAGACATCTATTTTATTCAAACTGGTTAACCCAAAGCTTTTCTTCTTCTCTCATACATAAAATATAGTCATTAATCTTACTAACATGAAAAACGATTTTGTTGTTTTGTTTTAAATGTGTTCTCTAAATGTGCCTTATCCAGTCTGTATCCTGGACCCTGAGCAAATACAAGAATGAATACCAGGCTGAAATAGTCACAGCAGGGACTCAGCAACTCAGAGTCAGCATACAGTCAAAGACAAATCAAGGACGCGGTTCAAAAGTCCATAAATTATAATGACGACCAGCCTGAACTTTTCAGTGTCTGAATGTCAGGTCATGCTGTGGAGTTTCATCTGGTGGAGACGATGTTGTTATTGTTGCAGGTTTTCTGTATAAATTCCACACAGGCGAGTCATAAAAATGTCATTTATATCAACATGGTTAAACAGTACAAGTGCATTTTTCCTTTACAACGGTGTCCTGCATGTTGAAGAAGAATCATGAGTGAAGCACAATTTAAAGTCTTTCACTCATCACACGTCATTTTGAGTTGACAGCTGGTTGCTATAATGAGCGGCCGAGGCTCTGTTTGAACAGGACATCGTATAGCTTACATTAACACACATCCTAAAAGAGTTTGTTTTGCATATTTCAGAGAAAAAACAACACAGAGAAAAAACATGTTGACATAAAGCCACAGCCACATGCTGGTCAGGCTTCACTCAACAGTACACAGTCTGAATAAAGTGCACTTTGTTCTGCGTAACGCAAATGATGATGTGGTGCACAATTCCCTGGATCACAGCAAGTCTGTTGCACAAGAGGAGAAACTGTTGATGTGGGAAGCATAAAACAGGCGCGCACTGCTGAGTGTTTTTGTGTGATGGGGATGAAATAAGATGTGTTAACACTCACAGTCTGACCACTTGTGTCTCATAGCGATCGTGGAAAACACATGACATAAATGATATCATGACCCTGCTCACTTGGTGGGTTTGGGCAGTGTGAATAACCCTCTCAAAGCTGCAGGGGAATCAGCAGGTGTAATGTTGTCACTACTGGAGGTGAAACATTGTCATTGTTTAAAGAGGGAGGATACTTACACACTTCATAAACCCGCAAGAAGACTTTTTCCCAGAAACAGAGTTTTGATTGGTGGAATCGACAAACAGGCTGATTTGGCTGATATGGGTGAATATTGTGCAGATAATGATAATGTGAGACACTTACTGACATGTACAGATGGATTTTCTAAGTATGCATGCAGGTGTCTTCAAACCAAGGCAGCAGCATCTGTTGCATCTGCTTTTGAGGATGAGTGAGGGACGTGTACCTGTTAAACTTCCAACAGATGAAGGCGAGGAGTTTAATAATAAACATTTGCATCAGCTGATGGTTCAGTTTAACATCACACATTTCTCTGCATAAAGCCAGATTGAACCAAGTGTTGTGGAGCATTTTAACAAAAGCTTTAAGGGCCATATGTGAAAATACTTCACATCTGTTAACTTATGAAGACATGTAAACGTGGTCCAGGACCTTGTGCTGTCAAGGCCAAGTGCTGCAGAGAGGGGGTTTGTCCAGGTGTGTGGTGGAGTGAGGAGAAGAACAACATGTCTAACCTCTCCTTTCCTTTTTCAGAGCAGAGGTGCAGACAGGAGGGCAGGCGGGTGAGTTTTCAGACTTACTCTTGGAAGCTGAGAGGAAGAGCAGCAGCAGCAGCGAGCAGGTAAGTTTCCAGCAGGCAGTGAACAGACAAAGAGGACCAGCATCAAAATTTCCCCTCAGAGGTGAAACAAGATCATGATGAAGAAGACTTTAACACATTGTAAAGGCGGCACCACAGAAGAGGGAGACTTTAATGTGGCTGATACGCAGAGGTGGCAAAAGTACACACATGTTGTACTTAAGTAGAAGTACAGATACCTGTGTTAAAAAATGCTCCAGTAAAAGTTAAAGTACTGATTCAATGTCTTTACTTAAGTAAAAGTGAAAAAGTACAGGCTCTGAAATATACTCAGAGTAAGAAAGTAAAACGTAGCTGAGCTCTGCCTCATGAGCAGAGAAAAAGAAGGAAAATAAAAAGTGGCTCTATTTTCTGTTGCCTACATTGTAGAGGGCGACTTTGTCTCTAAACAGGAAAATGAGGAGTCAGGGGTTGAAGTGGATTCAGCAGGTGGAGGAACCCTAAGATCAGTTGTAATGGCTCAGTGTCTGAAAAGAATCATGACTCACATAATTTCTATTGAGAGCTTCAGTAGATTTTCTGAATGTACAGGCTGTGATCAGCTGACCTGCTGCTCTTTGTGGATTTACACAAATGAATTCAACCAGATGTCAGCTGATGACATGTTCTTTGTTTTTCTTTTTTTTTACGTCCGGTTGCATTGTAAGATGGCTGCACCAACGACAGCTCCCAGTCATCTCAGCACAAATGTTATTATTTATTTTGTACTGCTTTCTATTTCTGTGCGCACAGCACGATCATACACTTGGTATGACAGACAAACGCTTTTGGAGCTACGTTCGTCAGCCAGTTCGGACTTTACAGCGGGTTTTGTTAGAGTGAATTGTTAAATGTTGTCATTTTTATGCTTGCCATCTCTACAAAAGGAATTCCACTGTCCCCCTCCCCAGATTCTCGAGGTTCTGGGTGGGGGGGCTGTAGTTTTTTATTATAGACACATCCTTGTGAGGGTCTTTTTGATGTAAGCTCACACACACACACATTCTTACAGAAGTTCACACATATGCATACAATGCCTGGTCTTAGAACCATGCGGGCGTTGCTTTGCTGTGATGTGTTTTGTGTGAACTGTTTCTCAATAAAAGGCAGCAGGAGGGGGCCAGATTTTGGGTCATTTTCGTGGTGGACACAGACGAGGCCTCCCTTGCAAGGAAAATCGATCGATCACTGACTGTCTTGTTTTCTTCATGATGAATAAGTCTCTAGAACTAGCGGGGCTTGTGGAGACACAGACCCAACAGGTTTCGACTCCGTGGACGCTCTGCTGCCTGGGATCCTTTGTTTACACGCATGAATGCCAACATCACCTCAAATTTCTACAGGTGTGCAATCGAGAGCTTGCTGACGAGCTGCATTACAGTTTGATACGGAAGCTGCTCTACCAGCAGCCGTAAATCACTACAGAGGGTGGTGAAGGCAGCAGAGCACATCACTGGCATGAGGCTTCCTGCCATTCAGGACATTTATCTCCAGCGATGCCTCCGTAAAGCACACAGCATCATCAAGGACCACAGCCACCCAGCACATCAGCTGTTCTCCTTGTTACCATCTGGCAGACGTTACAGGAGTCTGTCTGCTCAGACTACAAGACTTAAAAACAGTTTTTACCACCAAGCCATACGACACCTCAACCACAACACTTAAACACACACAACACAGCACTCAGAAGCTACCCTGCAGCTTCACAAGTACTCTGTATAATCTGCACTGGTCACTCCACTTTATTGATATTTATATTTAAAAAAAGTGCAATACTGTAACAACTGCCACAAAAAACAAAAACTTTTGTACTGTTAAGTTTGTACTGCTGCTCATTCAATTAAATTTTATTTATATAGCGCCAAATCACAACAAAAGCCGCCTCAAGGCGCTTCATAGATACAGAGAAAAACCCAACAATCATATGACCCCCTATGATCAAGCACTTTGGCAACAGTGGGAAGGAAAAACTCCCTTTTAACAGGAAGAAACCTCCGGCAGAACCAGGCTCAGGGAGGGGCGGCCATCTGCTGCGACCGGTTGGGGTGAGAGAAGGAAGACAGGATAAAGACATGCTGTGGAAGAGAGACAGAGGTTAATAACAGATATGATTCACTGCAGAGAGGTCTGTTAATACATAGTGAGTGAGAAATGTGTAATATCCCATCTGCCCCCTCATTCCTATTTAAGATTTTCTTTATTTAATCACTAGTGTGTACATACATTTATATATACATATATATATATAGTCAGTTAACTGAAAATCTCTTTTTCTTTTACTACATCTTATTAATAGTTTGCTTTTACTATTTTTCTATTAATTTTTTATTATTTTATTTTATTTTATTTCTACTGTACCATTTGGCTGAGTGATTGTCTTCTGATCGTCAAATACATTTCGTTGCGATGTTGACCCTGTGCTAACTTGCATATGACAAATAAAACTGAAACTGAAAACTTTTTTATGAACAGTCCACTGATAATAACAATAACTTTCCTTTGAATGCAAATGTCATTTCTGTAGTTACCATTAACAACAATGCAAATTTAAATTCAAAGACCTCTGTGTGGAATCAAATCCTTTAAACAATGTAATGTAATTAAAGGCAACAACAAATAAAAACAGTGTTTCTCTTTTTTGGCTTATATACTCTTGATTAATGTGACATACAGGCCATTTCGACAGCTTGGGAAGTCTGTATATCCAGTGAACTTGCTGTTATCAGAATGTACTAAAAAATGGACTAACAGTGACCAACCGTTAAATTGTTGCTCTAGCCTTGAAGAAAAAATTTCACCCAGCTGTCCTCTCCTCCTGTGTCTGATTCCTTCTTTACTCCCGTGTGTATTTAAGCCCTGTGTTTTCCTCACTCTGTTGTTGCATCATACCATCATGTACTAGGGCTGGACCCAAAAATTCATATCTCGATATTCTTTTAATGGAATGCGATGTACGATAAATATCTCAATATTTTTTAAGCCATAAAGTAAAAACAAAAAGAGAGTTCTTAGTCAAAGCTGTGTCCAAGATGTCACACAGGCATTTTTATTAACATACAGCAGCATTTATAAAATAATAATGCTCCATAAATAAGTTAGAACAAAATTGTTTTTGTTTATAACAAAAAGCTCACAATTGTGCTGTCAAAATGTATACATAGGCTATGTTCACACTGTACGCAAAAGCGCATCAAATCTGACTTTTTTGACCCTATGTGACCCATATCCGATCATGATATGACAGTGTGAACGGCACAAATCCAATATTTTCAAATCCAATCTGGGTCACTTTCGTATGTGGTGCTGAATCCGATACACATCTGATGTTTTAGAAAGCGACTGCTGTTTGTACGGTCAAGTAGCATTAAATCCATCTTTTACGTCACTGACACAAGACAGACGCCAATTATCAGCGCCGGAGAAGACATTGTGAACGCTTCCTGGACATCCAGTGAAACTGTTGGGAAGACAACGTTGGAGAAAAGTGAACATTTTATTTGTACTGTATAATCTGCAGATTCTGACAGAAATCTGCAACTATCCTTTGAAGCACCGCTCCTCTAAAACAGCAATAAGGATCATTATTAGGCCATATGTAAATAACAAAATAACTTAAAGCAAAATTGGGAAACGTAAAGTCCGACACAAGTCTGTATATTAACGACCATCAGTCAAACAATACTGTTTGCTCCGGGTCTAAACAGCGCGTCACACTACATTTTATTTATAGTGTGAACAAGCAGACAAAAAAATCAGATTTGATCAAAAAATCAGAATTGAGCATTAAGATCTGCAGTGTGAACGTAGCGTAAAAGACACTGAGCATAATAACACAGACAGACAGATTTCGCCGCTGCTCTATTCCCATGTTCTCCTGCGTGACTGACAGCCTTCAGTTTGAAATCAACTTCTTAAACATGTCTCTTAACAGGGGCCATTTTGGGGTCCTTACATACAACCATACATACAATCTGGTTGTATTATGTTGAAGCACAGTACGTATTACTCTGCGAGGCTCCTGACTACGGTAACTGTAAGGGTAGTCCATCAAGCAATGCTGCTTCAAAGCTTACAAAAGTCGTACTAAAACATTTTTGACGGATTTTTGAGCGACGTGTACCACATAAAATTGGTTCGAGGTCATTAAGCACAACCAGAATTCAGACATAAGGTGCACTGTTGATTTTTGAGAAAATTCAAGGTTTTTAAGTGTACCATATAGACCGAAAAATATTGTATATGAGTTTTGTAAGGTTGATTGTTTCAGGGCAGGAGGCTGGGAGACTTGGCGGTCTGGGATACATCACACAGTTTCACACACTCTTCATTTTACACTTAATGGTGCTGTTGTAAATGGTGAAAATACTAGTAGTAGTAGTACAACAAGGATACCCAATGGATTTATTTTGCCAAATGGATCATCGTGGCATTGCCGTATTGGTCCATTTGATCGACCTTTGTTTTTATTATTTATTATATTTTATTTTCAGATGTTACAGACGGGACAGACATGAGTGAGGGATAGGAAAGGGAGAGAGAAAGAGGAAGGAAAAGAAAAACAGAAGGGGAGAGGGACAGTGAGAAAGGGGGGGAGAAAAAAAATCTCCTGGATCACCTGTTGAGAGAGAAAGAATAGAAAACAAGCAAAAAAAAAACAAAGCAACATACTAAACACATCACCATCTGTTACGTCCCCCTGGCTAGTCTAGGGGGTTGAAGGGACGAACATAAATGTGGATAGAGAAGGAGGAGCCAAGATGGTAAATTTAAAAGGTTTATTTAATACTGGTGATGGGGTTCAGACCGAGGTGTAACGTCAGGGAGAGCCAAGGCCAACATAACAAACAAAACATCCCTGACGTAGAAATAAAAGAAACTTACCTAACTCCAAAGAAACAAAATATACAACCTATAACCATAACCTACCTAACAACACATAAACAGGAGAAAACAGGGTGTCAAAACAAAAGGCAGCTCTCCCCTACAAGCAGTCTGAACATGAAACAATAATGCTCACACAAAATACAAAGGCATGCAAGCCTGCACAAGTATGGCAACCAAAATGACCGGAGGGCCCAGAAGCACAGCTCCACAGGCCTTAAATAGTGCTCTGCTGATTACCAATCAGCCGGACTCTGCACAGCATCCAATCAGGACAGAGGAGGTGGAGCCTGGACAAAACAAAGGGTTAATAGGGAGAAGAGACATCCTCCTGGGGGATGTAACACCATCGCATTAATCTAGCTAAGTGTAAACAGCAGTAAATACTAAATATTCAATGTTGTTGTGCAGCACGCAGGACAGACAGCGCACAATGTGCTTTGAAGTAGCAGCCAAGAAAGGTGTAATTTAAGTCTACGAGCAGTGAACATCCGTGTGCATACCTGTGTGGATCAGCGCACTTGTATTCAAATGGTTTCCACATGTAATGGTCTGCAAGAGGATGTAGCGAGCCATAGCCCCGTCCCCCAGGGCATGAAGCAGGCATGGAGGAGATCCAGGCCCCAGACATCCAGAGGCCCCAGAGTGCGAGAGCCCAAGGAGGACCAGCGGAGGGGCATCCGTGCCACCCTCATGGGAAGGGCTGAGGATCCCCAGATGAGGCGTCACCCAGTAGCCACCGAGCAGAAGCTAGAGGGGGCTGCACCGGCATGCCCGCCAGCTCTGCTGGCAGCCAGCTGTGCCAGAGTGAACCGAGCCGCAGGCCCAGAGGCCGGAGGCCCGAGGGCCCCCCGCACCCCGGAGGAGGCCTGACCGAGCAACAGGCGCCAGGCCCTGCCAAGTAGCCACCAGGAGTGAGCTGGTACATACCTGAGCGCCCAGCCCCGGACATCAAGAACCACCAATGCACCGACCCTTGCCTGTGGGATCCTTGCCACAGTTGACAGCCTGCACGAGAGTGGGCCCAAGCCTCCAGTATCCACCTCTCTGCTGACTCAGAATAATGAACTTACTGTGCAAAGAAATATTGTCACATTTGTGATTCACACTTCTTCTCACTTAAATATTGTGAAAGTTAAATAAGTATCAGGTATGATCAGGTATAAACTGTACAGTGTGTCCACATATCAGGTATTCTGTATTATACATTGTACATATATTAGTTTGGTTTCCAGTCCAAAGTTGGTGGATGACACTGATTCTACTGAAAAAAAAAACGTTTTATTTATTTGTCATTGGCTATGATAGCTATTTTATGTTTTATCAGTTTCTACTAATACGATAATATGATAATATATTTAAGTATAATTTCACTACAGTTAACTAGCTTGTAATACTACTGACACAAGTGCAGTTTATGGAGGTTGTAACCTGAAGCTTTGGATACATCTCTCTTCACTTCATATTAAGTAAAAACAGTCTGAATTATGGATGAACTCCAGTCTGTGTTTTCTCAACTATTCAGAAACCGTTTTAAAACCTCAGATTTGGTTTTTATTCTGTGTGAAAAACATAATCTTGAATTGTAACAGAAAAGGGAAGGTGAAGGGGGAAAAAAAAACAAGATAAAAACAGTGGATTTTTTTCTTGTCAACTTGCATATTAAACTAAAACCAAAGAGTGTTTGTTGTCAGCGTATAAGGTGTGTTTAATTCTCACTTGTATTTATGCGTGTAATTAATTTTAAACCTTTGTCAGTTTAAATATTCTACAGCCGAATTTAAAAACAGCTGTTTCTTTTAAATAAATAAAAAAGGACCATTTGTCCGTTACTGTGTTGCACTGTTTATGTAAAAACAACTGAAATAAAACTGTTTATATCTGGATAAACTCAACATTGTGTACAGAGAATTAAAGGAAACAAATAAATAAACAGACGGCAAGATGTTTTTTTAAATGTCTTAGTAAACATTTATACAACAAGTTTATTTATAGGATAGGGTGTGTTATGCTGCAGGTATGAAACATTACATTATAAATTGTCTATACGGTATATAAGGAGAAAAGGCGACAAGCACAAAGACTCGTTCCGACTTTCATTCTGTCAGTTTCTCCTCTCATCACATACAATTGAAACCACTTATTTACATACACTAAAAACGCAAACACATTTTAATCTTTACTATCAAACATCAAATCCGAGAATATAATTTTTGTATTTGTGAAATGTCAGAATAAAGAGAGGGAAAATTGTTATTTATTTATTTTTGTAATACTTTCATCAAAGTCAGAAGTATACATACACTTCCTTAGTATTTGATAGAATTGCCCTGAAACGGTTTCACTTGGGCCAAAAATTTCAGGTATCCTTCAACAAGCTTTCTACAATAGTTTGCTAGAATCTTGGCCCACTCCTCTTGACAGAAGTGATGTAAGTGGGTCAGGTTTGTAGGCCTTCTTGCTTGCATTTGCCTTTTCGATGCTGTCTACAAATTTTCTATGGGATTTAGATTCAATTTAGTTCAATTCAATTTTATTTATATAGCGCCAAATCACAACAACAGTCGCCTCAAGGTGCTTTATATTGTACAGTAGATCATACAATAATAGATACAGAGAAAACCCCAACAATCATATGACCCCCTATGAGCAAACACTTTGGCAACAGTGTGAAGGAAAAACTTCCTTTAATACATCTTGCTCATGACCTGTGTAGTATGTTAACACTATTAGAAGTAAAAATAACTTGATCTCCAATTTTGAAAACACAACTTTCTTTGTTTTCTTTCTTTTTTTTATTTTTTATAAAGCTCTGACTTGTATTATTAGTATGAGTCTGTGGTCTGGAAGAAAGTCCTGTCTGCAAAATACAGCATATAATGACCAATGTTGAGCAATTAATTATATAGTTACTTCTTCAAAAAAGTAACTCAGTTTGGCAAACAACAAAGTTTTTTGCAGCTATTTATTTTTTTAATGCAGCCAAGGTGTTTTTTTAAATAAACATTTCAAACTGTTTGCAGAACAATCAGCTGTTCTGCATCAAATTTGATGCCACACAAATTATTTGTGCCACTCCAAAAAATAATTTCTGTCCACTATGAGATAAAGGAGAACAATAGCCTGATACCTGCAGGAGATGTATCACTCCTGTAACACCTGTAACATTCAGCAGTTGCCTCATTGTTCTGACACACCAACGAAACTATTGACTACACTACACACTGACTACACAAGATTTGCGCTAAACGTCTCAAATCTCTCACATCTCAAAACACCGCCGTCACTCCTAAAACTTCCCCCATTTCGACATGGTACTTTTTTCCACCAATAGGAAAGGGTGAGTTTTTTGGTTTTGTTTTTGCTCACAGGCTTTCGAGCGTTTTCCTTATAAAACGCTGTTTTTACCGTTTCTTCCCGCAGTAAAAAATAAACAACGATAGTATTCAGGAAGAAAACCAAACATTGCAGATATTTTTATCATAACTCTGGTTTTACGTGGCCTATGAACACAATTTAAAAACTGGTATCGTTTTTAAATTGTGGTATAAAGTCGACACCTTTTTCCCTCAATTGTTCCATCTGTCCTGCTCACATCTCCAATGGTTGTACACGTTGTCATTAACATGCTTCACTCCACATCAGCCACGCCGCTTTGCTAGCTAAAACACCGGTGTCGGCACATAAGGACGCTGTCATAGCCTGTCAGCGACGTTGATTAGCTGCGTATATACAAATGTGAATCGCATCAATGGTTGGACTATGGGATAAGGTGGCATCATGCTAATCCCATACAGAAGCAGCCAGTCACTTACTGACTAACACTGCAAAACAGAATTGTTAAAGTATTAATTTTAATTTCAATTCAGGTTAGATTTTTTTTGTACGCAAAGCAGATTTTCTGTGTGCAGAGACCGTGCCAGCAGTGCGCAATTGCGCACGTGTGCAGCTTAGAGGGAACATTGGTTCCTGTCCATATGAGCCGAATACAGCAGTAAACAGCAGGCTGTGTAAAAACTGAAGATGTCAATTGATTAAAATATTTAATAGTTAACTTTAGAGGGTTAGTGTACAACTCAAAGCAATAACACAAAGGTATCTGGTTTAAGTCCCAGTTGAACTCGTGAAACCCTCTTATTTAAGTTGGATGTTTAAAGGCGCTCATTAATTAAATAATAACTCCCCTCAAATGCATTAAGCCTGAAGTAACTAGTCTATTTTGAAAATGTAAGAAGTAGAAAGTACAGATATTTGTTTAAAAATGTAAGGGGTAAAAGTAAAAAGAAAAGAAACTACTTAAGTAAAATACAGATACCTGAAAATTGTACTTAAGTACAATAATGAAGTATTTGTACTTTGTTACTTCACACCTCTGCAAATAACTATGCCAATACATATAAGCATTTATATAACAGGAACACATTAAAGCATAGTGAAGCAAATTATATAGGAGGTGATCCTCGTATCCAGAGCTTTTAGTGAAATCTCAGAAATATGTCCAAAAATATCAACAAAAAACAGGTGTGGAAGAGGAGATAACCTCAGAGAGTAGATGGCCAAAATTAATTTTTACTTTTTAGATTTTGGTCTTTAACAATGAAGAGTGGGTTTGGTCCTGCTGCTTTTGGACTCTTTGTGTTTGGAGGTTGGATCAAAGTTCTCATACCCAACAGATAACTGAAAATAAAACACCAACAATAAACCTGAGATGCACAACAGATTTTAAATAACCTCATGTAACATCACAGTTTTATGTACTTTGAAGTTTAAAACTAAGAAACACAGTTTTTTCCCCCCAGAGTAATAAACAAACAAAAACAGATGTAACAATATAAAAATCATAAGAAGTTTCAGAGCAGCATACATGTACTGCAGTGTCAGGAAACAGGTCTAAATGTGCTTTCACACTTTTAGACACCCTGAAATGTTGATGTTGTGGAATAACCTCAGAAGGGACAGTAAAATATGTTGTATGGTTTTCTACCTAAATAATTATGTAACAGGTTTCTGTCTGGTATAACAATTGTTCGCTTTGTTTTCACTTCCCTATGCTGGTGAAGATGGTGTTATTAAAGAAACTTTCATTTAAGAAACTTTAATAACAGGTAACATCACCTCTTTTCACTACATTTCACTGAGAAAGTCCCCTCTGACACCATGAATCAACAGCACTCACTAAAACCTGCAACAACAGACAGAAAACAAGTGACACAAACTCACCTCTATGTTTGTGTCATTTTCTCTGGTGTTCAGTCCAAAGTTCCTCCTTGTCTTACTAATGTAGAAGAGCATGAGGAAAACAGCCATCAGCAAAACACCATCCAAGGACGCACGCACAACTAGAAGCCAGGAGGAGTCAGGACAATGTGTAGAGACTCCTGCAGTCACACTTTCACTCTGTGTTGCTGTTGTTGTTTGTGGTGCGGAAGTAGGTGGGTTTGAAGCCGTGAACAGCAAACACAAAGCATATGGTTATTGAATCAACAATGATGAAGGCAAATGCAGCCTAATTTAAATCATGTTAGCATACAGGTTAATACAAACATTTAGGAAGCACTACATGCAGCATTTTGTGCATAGTGAAATACATAGACCACATAGTCAAGTTCAGTTGCAGTCTTGTTAAATCAGCTAATGGATAAGGTAATGCTGTTAAACATTAAACTGGGAACAGCAACAAAAACATGGGCATTAGTTTGTTTCTTTGTCAAACCCTCTGATGTTAGAAAGGTATAATGATCTCTCACTCAGTGTATCAGCTGATCTCAGGCAGTAGCAAGAATCTCACCTCAAAATCACCAAAAGTTTCATGATTTTATTTATTGTTGTTCTGATTGTGTTTACTTTACTTTCCAAGCAGTGATCTACTTTTATTAGTAGTAGTATTTTAAGGCACATGGAATATGCAAAAAGTTTGTACTATTTTGAACAGAAACTTACCATCACTGACAAGAACATATTCACTCTCGTATGAATCTGGAGACAGAGGGTTTCCATAACCACACCTGTACAATCCTGTGTCTGACTTGGTCAGCTGTGTGATGGTCGCATACAGTGGATACATGGATCCTGGTCTGTGTTCAATGCTGTATCTTCCACTCACAGATTTGTTGTTAGTTGTGTCAATGAGGATCTCCCCTTCATTCTTACACTCATTCTTACAAAATAACGTCCTCTGTCCATACGCATTAATGGAACATACTAATGTGATGTTTTCTCCCTTCATTTCTGTGTGATAAAAGCCACTGTTTTTATCCAGATCTGTGAAATAGAAGAACATTCATTACTATGAACTTATAGGGCAGAGTTAGAGGTCTTAGAAGTACACAGGGGAGAGTGTGAATGTTTTTTCATTTGTCTTATTTTTTGAAGCATTTTTCAGAACTCGGAAATCTCAGAAATATGTCCAAAAATATCAACAAAAAACAGGTGTGGAAGAGGAGATAACCTCAGAGAGTAGATGGCCAAAATTAATTTTTACTTTTTAGATTTTGGTCTTTAACAATGAAGAGTGGGTTTGGTCCTGCTGCTTTTGGACTCTTTGTGTTTGGAGGTTGGATCAAAGTTCTCATACCCAACAGATAACTGAAAATAAAACACCAACAATAAACCTGAGATGCACAACAGATTTTAAATAACCTCATGTAACATCACAGTTTTATGCACTTTGAAGTTTAAAACTAAGAAAACAGAGTTTCAAACTCAGAGCTACAAGATGAGCCTGGTATCCACACATAAATCAAAAAAAGTGACTAACTTCTTTTTATTTTATTTTAATTTTTTTTCGCCTGTCCCATTTGGTTCTTTTGCTATCAGAAGTATTGTCTAAAGGCAAAGAAAGATGCCCAATGAATTTACTTTCCCAAATGGACCATCACGGCATTGCTGTAAAGGTCCATTTGATTGACCTTTGTTTTTATTGTTTATTTTATTTTATTTTATTTTCACTTGCTACACACGGGACAGACATGACTGGGGGAAAGAAAAGGGAGAAAGAAAGAGAGGTAGGGAAAGAAAAACACACACACATATATATATATACACACACACACACACACACATATATATATATATATATATATACGCCTCCGATGCTTGCTACCCACGCGATGCAAATGGCAGGTCTGTCCAGCACTAGAAACGGCTGCAGGACAAGAAGCCCGCTGTCTACACAAGATCATTCCTTACCTCATACCCCCCCGTTGCATGTCACATCGTTTTACATGGTGTAGATGTGAATATTCATGTGCCTTTTTGTGCTGAGGTGGGTTTTTTTTGCTATCCTCAAACTGGTATCCAAGTTAGGGGCCCAGTTTGAGTAGAGCTCTTTTTCTCTCCTCTTGTCCCTGATGTGAGCACTTTCACTGTTTTCTTTTTGGCACGGCCACATCTGCAGCTTGTCCCCCTCCCTCTCTTGGACACAAGCATTTCACTGCATGTTGTACTTGTATGACTGTGTATGTGATGAATAAAAAATTGAACGTGAACTTGAACTTTTTCGTTTAAGTCACCTTTAGTAAAAACTCACCATTTGAAACTCTGACCTCAAAGTCATAGTATGCGTCTGGAGCAGATCTTCCCAAACCACACCTGTACATTCCTGAGTCAGACGTGATCATGTGTGTGAAGGTCAAAAACACAATTCCTCTTCCTGAAGCTCCATCTTTATATTCAATGCTGTATCTCCCACTCTGAGCTGTGCTTCCATCTGTTTTGATGAGGATATCTTCTGCTCGCTCACATTTTTCTTTACAGAAGAACTTTGTGCTTCCGGACAAAGTTAAGTTGCAGTTAAGTGTGCCATTTGCTCCTTCAGCTGCAGACCAAATATTGTGTTTTGCCTTGACGAGCACAGCTGTGTCTGTCAGATGAAAACAGATGAAAATTTTTTAAAATTAGAAAGCAGCATTAAAGACAAAATCAGATCAACAGTTCTCACCTGACAAGAAGCAGAAGAAGAGAAAATGAAAGATTTTCATTCTGACTTTGATCCTGATGCAGAAAAGTTGTTAAACTTCAGAAGAACAGCGTCTGACTCTTCACTGTGTCTGTGTCTATCATCAGAAAACAGAAGTTACTTAGTGAGTTGTTTCCTTTTTAGCACTTCCTTCAAGTTTTTTAAAGATACATTCATCACATTCTAATGAGGAGAAGGAGTTTCAGAACAAATTTGACCTTTAAATCCTGATGCCAGCTCAGGCAATGTCTGAGAGGAACACATGATTGCCTGAGCTTAAGAGATAGAAAAAAAATGGAAATGACATTTCCAGTGTGTCATTTCCTCTCACACTCTCAACTACACTCCTGTCTACTGTGCTATCTAAAACACACAAAAAAAAACACCACATGTCAAAGCTGACTCATTTCTTAGGAATTAGAATTGAGTAATATTAATTAATTAATTATTAATATATTTATTTATATATTTATTTATAAATCAACATAATTTTTTTGCTGTTGCATTTTGAGATTATTTCATATTAAATATTGAAAATAAATGGCAAAGTTGGCCAAATAGCATTAAGTCTAAAATGGATTTAAAGGATTGCTTGAACATGAACCTGTTTGTAATGTCTAAAGAGGAAAACACATATCCATGTCTGTCAGTGAGGGCTGCAGTCTAAACAGAGATACCCAGAAATATTTTATTCCTCTACCTGATTGCCAATAATAATGGATTGGATTTATATAGCGCTTTTCAAGACACCCAAAGCGCTTTACAATACCACTATTCATTCACTCTCACATTCACACACTGGTGGAGGCAGCTACAGTTGTAGCCACAGCTGCCCTGGGGCAGACTGACAGAAGCGAGGCTGCCATATCGCGCCATCGGCCCCTCTGGCCAACACCAGTAGGCAAGTAGGGTAAAGTGTCTTGCCCAAGGACACAACGACCAGGACAGAGAGCCCAGGGATCGAACCAGCGACCTTCCGGTTACAGATACGCTTCCCAACCCCCTGAGCCACGGTCGCCCCAAATAGTAAAATATTTAAAATATAAAAATAAAAATATCCACATCATCCCATGCAGGCGTTTTGCAAACAATGACCTCTGACCAGCAATAGAACACATATCATTGAAGGTAAAAATAAATAGTTGTTGTCTCCTTCACTTTGGCTTGAGAGATGTTTTGGACTTCTTCAGAGGCCTGGTATTGAACTCATCATTTGAATTAAGTGTGTTAACCCAGGGTGGTATCTAAAACCTGCAGGAAACTGGCACTTGAGGCCTGGAGATGCCTATCACTGCTCTAGTTACAGGAACAGGATTTCCTTTTTACGTGTTTCTGTTAAGGTTAAAATGAGTTTGATCTAACGTGAAGAAAAAATAACTCCCCTCAAGTGTGTTAAAGCAAAAGTCTGTTTTGATAAGGTAAAAAGTAGAAATTACAGATATTTGTTTAAAAATGTAGGGGGTAAAAGTAAAAAATAGTCAGAAAAAATACTCAAGTAAAGTACATACGTGAACTGAAATTTGTACTGAAGTACAGTAACAAAGTATCTGTATTTCTACCTCTGTAAACATCCATGCACACAGTATCGAGACCACTGCACATGCTGAGGAAATACAGAAGAAAAATCTTACAAGAAATATATTTTTTATTTTAGTGCATTCATGTGTGTGTGTCACATATCTCTGAAAATGTTTAGAGCACTTGTGCAAATATGTGATGTCTTGATGAATCGAGCAGATATTTGAAGTTTACACAGCTACATTCTCACATGAAAATATTTTAAAAGTTTATTTTGTGACCCAGAAAGAGTAATTTTTCAAACTCTGCCACTCTGTGTTCCTCAGCCACTGCCTCATTTGAGTTTTGGATGAAATGGATTCTGGGATATTGCATTTCGTCATTTCGAGCTGATTGGAGACCAGAACAGCCAATCAGATTTTTTTGCATCCAAGTCTGTGATTGGCTGGTTTGGTCTATTTGGTCAGAGTAGAAGTAGGAACCCGACACTGCAATGGTCCCTTAATCCACAGGGCAAGTAATTTACGTACAATACCCAAGCAAATTAAATGCATATAGTCTAAGGGAAAGGCTGAAACCATGCCAATGCCTAGCTCATGAAGAGGTGATTTGGAGTTATGGTCATCTTCATCTAACATTTCTTCAAACCGAGAATCTGATCTGAGACTTGAATCCATATCTGGAAAGCCTGGTCCACGGCCTTCTCTGCAAGTTCCACAGCATCTAAAGCAAGGCTATTTAAATGCTGCTGAACTCTAGCTTTAATTCTCCTTCTCCTCGTCCGTGATTTGGCAAGAAGGTAATCCATTTCACTAAAATACACAGAAGATTGTGTGCAGAATAGAAGTGTGAGCCATTTTCACACATACGGCAATCCAAAAAATTTATTTAGTCATTAGCACTCATCAGGCAATGTCTATGGGCAACTGACTGCACTCAGACCAAAGGGGGCTGAATAATTACGCACACCCCACTTTGCAGTTATCTATTTGTAAAAAAATGTTTGGAATCATGTGTGATTTTCATTCCACTTCTCACGTGTACACCACTTTGTATTGGTCTTTCACGTGGGATTCCAATAAAATTGATTCATGTTTGTGGCTGTAATGTGACAAAATGTGGAAAAGTTCAAGGGGGCCGAATACTTTTGCAAGCCACTGTATGTGGAAACATTGTTTGTAAAAACACACTTTAGCCAGAGTGGAGATTTTCCATCAATCTACACTGTAAAATGTATAAATCAGCAAGTGATAAATTATCACTGTTGCTGGTATTTTCTCAAAGAGTTGTATGTGATAGAAATTGCTGTTTGTAGTCCTGTACATCTGCATGTTGCTTCCCAATTAAAATCTATAATTGTGGAGATTCATATTCATGTGATACTTTGTTAAGAAATAGAGAGATATTTTTTAATGCGTATCTGCTCATTAGATTGTTTTATGCATAAAAGAAGGCCAGCTTTGAGACAAGGTCACAGGCTGACAGGAAACTGCAGGTTTTTGCAGAAGTATGAGCAACAGACAGAGTGAAACTAAGTTCAGACAGGTTGCCCTGGCAACAGACCTTAGGAAGGGGAAGTTATTGCAAGCTGCACAGGAAGTTTTAGTTCACAGGCATATTAATAACTCAGACACAGAAAAGAGGAGCTGAATAGTGATGGGTCAGTCGCGAACGAAATGGCTCTTAGAGCCGGATCTTTGAAGTGAACGATGCGAGCCGGCTCCTTATTGGGAGCCGTGGTTTTTTTTTTCCTTTCTCCTGCCCTCCTTTTCACTTTTTTCACTTCATGCTGCAAGTCACCCTGGTGTTTGCGCTGAGCAGAGACGGCAAACAGAGCCTTGCATTTGCGCCCCTCCCCCCTCTCCTCAGCGCTGAGCTGAGGGGGCGGGGGCGGTAGTTACACTCGCAACAGCAGTAGCACACAACAAGAGCAGGAGGGAGAGGGAAAGAAAGAGAGCCGGGAGCAACAAGAGACAACAAGAAAATGAGTGATACCAAGAAAAGAAGCAAAGTCTGGAACCATTTCAATCTTATTGACAAAACAAAGGCAGAGTGTAGAGTCTACAAGAAAAGGATATCATATAGAGCTGGCTCCACAAACAACATGCACAGGCACCTAAGAACTGTCCACCCATCAGTGCAATGGGAAGATAAAACGCAGTCAGTTGAGTGTGAGGACTCTCTTCCAGACACTAAACCAAGGAACAATGTACATTTCAAATTCCTTTAATTTTAAATATGTTTATATTGTCTATCCTGTAAAATAGTCAGATGTCTATTCATATTAATGTACAGAATTCACCTGCTTGCTGCTACTACTGCACATTCACCCAATGTATATACTATATATATATATATAATGTTCCTCCTCTACAGCCCCCCCCCCCAATTTTTGCACATGTCGAGGAGCGTGTCAGGCTACATTTCACTACATTTCAATGTAGCCTGACACGCTCTTTCCCTTAATTAAAGATCTGGGCGTTCCCCCCCCCCCCCCAAATTAGTTTATATTTTATTGTGTTGTGGTTTGCAGTGTTTTGTGTTGTTTCACTTTAAATTTGTTTAAAAGGAAAAAGCTGAAAATTTAAGTAGTTAAAAGTTGAAATGTATGAAATGTAAATAGTTTTTGTATTTTATAAGTTATTTATTACATTTTATGTGGAATGAATAAATAAACGTATATTTACAGTGGCCCCTAGAGACAAAGCATGTACACACTCCAAAAACACAACGGAATAGCTCCAGGATGCTAGGGGCCGTGTTGAGCTTTCGTTACCTAGTGGCTACACAAGCCAGGAAGTACCAACAATCGGATTGGGTGTGTGGTAGTAACAGGTAAATGAATTTATTTATTATTTGAATATATACATATTTAAATATATATGTATATATATATATATATGTATGAGTGTTTGTGTATTAATACAAAAACAATAGACATATGAATTCGATTGTGTAATTTAAGTGATCTACGTAGCTCTGTTTTGGAAGTTCAGTTAACGCTAGAAATGTGTTTTGGAGTTTGTACGTGTTTCGTCTCTAGGGGCCCCTATAAATATTTATATATAAACATAAATAAAGAAAACCACGTTTTTTTACATTACTAATTCCTTTTGTGCATAATTTTGTATTGCTGTTGTTGATAATTAATTAATTAAAGCAAGAAAACAACCTGAAGAGCCGGTTCGAAGCCGAAACAGCTGGCTCTTTTTAGTGAGCCGAGCCAAAAGAGCCGGTTCTCTAAAAAGAGCCGGAAATCCCATCACTAGAACTGAATAGAAGGAGTTTTGTTTGTAATGAAACTGCGTGTGACGTGTGTGACGTCTGAAGTACAGAAATACCACCATATAAGGCACATGTGGAGCTTCAAATGTTAGAGATCCTGCAACTAGTGTTTGGGCTGTGCAGGGGCCTCTCTATTCCAGAAGATGATTGAATAAAAAGAAATATAAAATGTTTTGACCACTATGAGTCGGTTTTCTCTGTTCTATCATGGTGACAAAAGAATCGGGGTTAATAACTTATAACAACAGTTATCAAGTATACCAATTTAACTTTGCTGATGTGCTTGAAGGAAAATTGTTATTTCCATGTATTTCCCTGTTCTTTCTTTAATTTTGAGGAGTTCCATCTAGCTGTTACAGTGCACCTAAAACAAAAAATCTGATTTACATTTGTTGAATGAGCAATTTTGTAAAATAACAGTCTATTTTTGTGTGCACAGCTTACAAAACTGTACTGTAAGGTATGCTCTGATTGCATGCTAAAATGTTGTTGCTTAAAAATAAAATCTGTAATGCATGATAATTAATAACATTAGCAGAAAGACTTATTAAAAAGTAGATACACAATTTCTATAGAATGGAAAACAACTTAGTTAATTTTTGTTCCTATGAATACCAGCATCCTAAACAACTCCAACAACCATGACGAAAAGTGCTTTCCTGCTCCCCTCACCATCAGCTGATTAACACTGAGCTGCTGCTGTCAACACCATCAAACTTATTTAATGTTTAATGTTATGTTATTTTTAAATCTTTACCAAAGCTTAACGACTGTGGATCCTCACACCTGCTGTTAAAAAACTGTTAGAGATTACAGGAGTAATTTCTTTTTTTAAAGCAGCAAGCTTGCATTTTTATTGGTTACCATGTTTATTACCACTTTTATCAGTAAAAACCTTCCTATAAAGTATAGATTTCAATTCAATTCACCTTAATGAGCTGCACTACTTACAGTCATGTGAGCTCTGGTTACTGACAGCAGGTGTGAATGTTTGGAGTCCTAAACTCAGATAGAGATTAGAATAACAAGGGAATGTAAAATGGTTTGATGCACCTGACAGCAGCAGCTCAGAGAGAACTCCAATATGAGGGGAGGAGCAAAACTGTCAGAGTTGTGGCACAAGTGAAGAGAGCACTGTTGGCATTATTGTTAGCACAAAACATTGAAATTTCAATAGATGTCTAATTATGAAATTGGTCATTGACTCCTGCAGCTAAATAAACATTTTATACCGATTACCAGAAGAAAAAAAATAGTAATGCACTTCTTTCACAGATGTCCCATTAACCATCACTTTTCAAAATAATCTGTGCAAGCTATTGAATATGGCCAATAAGTAATACAAATAATATGAAAATGACTTACATATCTTTATGTCAAAGATGGTGTTTGAGATCCCAAAGAATTTAAATGTCAGAAGGAAATAAAAGAAAGTACATGAGAAAGAAAAAGTTGCAAACATTTCCATTTTTTCCAGGATAATTCACAAAATGAACAGTGTAATTATAAGTTTGAAATGCACTGCAAGTGTTTATATGGTAAACTGATCAACTCCAGCAACAAACACTGGCAGTGCAAAAATGTACCTAACTAGCTGACAGACTTTAAAGTCACAGGAAGATATATATAAATGGTGACATATCCCAGAACAAATCTGAACATAAAAATATTTTTAATTGTCTGTCTTCAGCAACTGTGTGCTGTACAAGCAGTATAAAATTTTAACATGTTTCATTTGCAGTTGAATGACACAAAATCACTTAGAGGGGCACATATGACCTGCAGGCTGCACTTTGGACATCCTGCAGTAGACTGCTACATAGACTACTTAACTATGCATAGGGGGATATTCAGTGAAAGACTTAATTTTATTAAATAGTTAATTAAGCCATCAATGGGAGTTAGATTTAATACTAGTGTTTTACACAGCATTCAGCTATAGTAACATGTTCTGCATTTTCCTACATCACCATCTGATCTGAACAGCTGCACTTACTTATTAAATTAATAACTGCCCTGGCCAAACATTTTTCAGTAACCAATAACTAGATGGAACAGCACAGTATCTAAGGCTACGTCCACACGTACATGGGTATTTTTGGAAACGCAGATTTTTCTGTGCGTTTGCACCTTTCGTCCACACATAAATGCATTTTCGGTCACTGAAAACGAAGAATTTTTTGAAACTCATGCCAGGGTGGAGATTTTCGAAAACTCAGTTTTTGCGTTTACTGTGGACGAGGGAAACAGAGGAAACGCAGCATCAAAGGTCTGTGCCTTTTTTGACGTCACACTGTGCGCCAGGTTATTGCTTCGGTGAAATGAATTTCTACAATGGCGGACTTGGACAAAATACCATTACTGTTAATTTTACTCTATGCAGTGTTTCAATGCTTACATATACACACAGTTACTGTTCCTCCACACATAGATTGACAGACCACGTGACTTTCGCGCATTGCATGCTGGGAACTCGCGGCAAAACAATCCAAGTACCGCATCAAACGCAAGCATTTGCAGCACCGCAAAACGTTCATTCTCCGGTTCCAATACCTTCTTGCTTTTTCTTTGTCCCCCAAAAAAGTTATGTACAAAACAAAGGAGAACAATGCCGGTCTGTACAAAGACAGACTTGTTGAAAAGTCAAAGAAAAGATACGAGGAAAAAATCAAAGAGTGAAAGGGTCAGACCCTTACGAGCACACAGAGTGGACAAAAGACGTTAGCGTGCTGCCCAACTTTCACCACGCTCATATTTATAATTATACGGTTCTTGGAGTGAGTGCATACACTCGTGAAGTTTAGTAACTTCAGGTCACTGCAACAAGCCCAGGTACAGTTTACCGACGGATGGGTACAGGACCTTGAAATGCACCGTGTAGAACGAAAGACCATCGTACGAACAAAGGTAAGTTTACCAGTCTCACAAATCGTCGTCATAAATACACATTCGTTAACCGTTTATTAATAGGACCTTTGAGCTCAACGGTAATTAATTAGTAGTGGAAATAATTTCTGGTAGCATCACAGAAATGTAGCAGTGACAATAATATTGTATGCTGTAATCGTACTGGGCAATTAGTGATACAAAAAACCTGTTTTATCCTGTGAATAAAAGTAAAGTTTTTGTCAATGTACCATAATAACAGAAGCAAAACGCAATATTGTGTGAGGACAATTCACTATTTATGCACAATAAACACAGGAGCATAGCGCGACAATTTCTGTTCAGCGCCAGACTTCCTTGTAACCTATATCACCAATTATGTTAAGAAAAATGACGCATTAACTACAACAGCAGACTGACCTTTGTGGGACTGCTTGGAGCAGACTAACCTGTGAGCTGGAGTGTTCTGGGACGTTATATTTTGTCTTTGAATGGCTGCAATCCAGGCCATCCGTCGGCTCTTTGTTACTGGCTTAAACAATTTCTCTTCAACGACGTAATCCACAACTGATCTCTGTACCCGTCGGCTTTCTGTGGCTGTCATGCGACCGGCTATTGCAGTTAATAATACAACAGCTTGATGTCTGGAGTTTTGACCTCCTCCATACCCGCTTCACACCCTGGAGGACGGGGCTGTGGCCCCCCCACACTCCCTAGCAGATCGTTACATGGAGAAACCTTTGGAATACAAGCATGCTGATCCACACAGGTGTACACACGGGTGTTCACTGCTCGTAGACCCAAATTACACCTTTCTTGGCCGCTACTTCGAAGCACATCTGTCCTGCGTGCTGCACAACAACATTGAATATTTAGTATTTACTGCTGTTTACACTTAGCTAGATTAATGCGATGGTGTTGTGTTTAGTATGTTGCTTTGTTTTTTTTGCTTGTTTTCTATTTTTCTCTCAACAGGTGATCCAGGAGATTTTTTTTTCTCCCCCCCCTTTCTCACTGTCCCTCTCCCCTTCTGTTTTTCCTTTCCTTCCTCTTTCTTTCTTCCTTTCCTATCCCTCACTCATGTCTGTCCCGTCTGTAAAATCTGAAAATAAAATATAATAAATAATAAAAACAAACATCGACCAAATGGACCAATACGGCAATGCCACGATGATCCATTTGGCAAAGTAAATCCATTGGGTATCCTTGTTGGTCTTCAGACAACAATTCTGATGGCTAAAGAACCAAATGGGACAGGCAGAAAAAAAAAAGAAAAAAAAATAATAATAATACAACAGCTTCTTGCCATTTTTTGTGTTTCTTTTTATCGCTGTGTAACTGATTTCAATTGAAAGCCTGTGTGCCCTAGTACCTCTTGCCACGAGTTCCCAGAATCCTTTGCGGTTTTACCCCTGAATGACGTCACATTTTCAAGCTCTATAGGACTCAGTTCTGCTTGTCACTACCCGATCCGTACCGGAAACCCGATCGGTATCCCGCATGCGCGAAAGGTGTCTGCTTCCGGTCGTAGCGTTTTACGATAGTTATGGGTCAGAGTATCTGTTAAGATGTTAAGAATAATAAGTATATCTTAAAATGTTTGCAATAATGAAGCATTTCAGTACAATGTAGACAAAAACGAAAAATAAAAAGATAGTTTCGGATCAGGACTCTCCGATCCTTACTGCGCATGTGTAAAATTTAAAGTAAGATTTGCGCATGCGGGGTACCGATCGGGTTTTCTTTTTTTTTTTTTTCTTTTTTTTTTGCCTGTCCCATTTGGTTCTTTAGCCATCAGAATTGTTGTCTGAAGACCAACAAGGATACCCAATGGATTTATTTTGCCAAATGGATCATCATGGCATTGCCGTATTGGTCCATTTGAGCGACCTTTCTTTTTATTATTTATTTTATTTTATTTTCAGTTGTTACAGACGGGACAGACATGAGTGAGGGATAGGAAAGGGAGAAAGAAAGAGGAAGGAAAAGAAAAACAGAAGGGGAGAGGGACAGTGAGAAAGGGGGGGAGAAAAAAAATCTCCTGGATCACCTGTTGAGAGAGAAAGAATAGAAAACAAGCAAAAAAAAAAACCAAAGCAACATACTAAACACAACACCATCGCATTAATCTAGCTAAGTGTAAACAGCAGTAAATACTAAATATTCAATGTTGTTGTGCAGTATGCAGGACAGACAGCGCACAATGTGCTTTGAAGTAGCAGCCAAGAAAGGTGTAATTTAAGTCTACGAACAGTGAACACCCGTGTGCACACCTGTGTGGATCAGTGTGCTTGTATTCAAATGGTTTCCACATGTAATGGTCTGCAAGAGGATGTAGAGAGCCATAGCCCCATCGCCCAGGGCATGAAGCAGGCATGGAGGAGATCCAGGCCCCAGACATCCAGAGGCCCCAGAGTGCGAGAGCCCAAGGAGGACCACCGGAGGGGCATCCGTGCCACCCTCATGGGAAGGGCTGAGGATCCCCAGACGAGGCGTCACCCAGTAGCCACCGAGCAGAAGCTAGAGGGGGCTGCACCGGCGTGCCCGCCGGCTCTGCCGGCAGCCAGCTGTGCCAGAGTGAACCGAGCCGCAGGCCCAGAGGCCAGAGGCCCCGCCAAGTAGCCACCGGGAGTGAGCTGGTACATACCTCAGCGCCCAGCCCCGGACACCAAGAACCACCAATGCACCGACCCCTGAGGGCATCAGTCACCGGCAGGGAGTGTGGTGAGGGGAGATAGGCCTCCATACTTTGGAGGGCCTGGGAGTTCCCAGAGAGGTGGAGTCTAAGACCCGACCTGAGATATAGACACAGACAAACAGGCACACACAGACACAAACATGCATTCCCACCCTCATGCACACATATACAAACACTCAGCACTCACCCAACGTAAGGATTGACATAAATGGACATGTACACACAATCACACTCCCCAAACATACTCTATACCCCAGGTCCAGGTACCCTCGCCCCCAGAGGGGGAAACAGAACCCAGACCCAAGAGATGTTGCCCTCCCCCCCTGGGGTGGAGGCAAGCAGACCGTCCCAGGCTCCGCAGCAGCAGGGAGGCCAATCGGACAGCCAACATCTCCTCCCAGCCCCCCCGCCCCGATGGCTAGCAGAGAATGGGTGTGTGTGAAGACCCCATACCTCCCTCCTCCCGCTCATGTGTAGTGTTGCTGCGTGTTGTTCTAAAGTACATTTAAAACAAGGGAGAGCATGGTACTGCAGCCAGAAAGCAGTAGGTGTTAGCACGGCCCCTCCTGAGAACCCTCAATGTCTACATGGATTTAAAATTGAGGGGTGGGCACCAGCGCCAGAGGTAGGTTTGAGTACACAGACTGTCCACTGGACGCCGTTAACGTGCCCACCCTCAAGGCCCTATATATATGTGTGTGTTATGAGAGTGTAAGTAATGTGGATGTCTAAGTTGTGTGTTAGGTTTTGTATTGTTGATTGTCATTTATGCTTAGAAATATTTACCCACATATGCTTAGAAGTGTATAATCATTTGTAGATTGAAAGAATGTCTCATCCTAGGAGGTCTGTAACGGCTCTGAGTAGCATGAAGGGGGAGTGCGTTCACTCCCTCTACAGAGTGTTCTGGTATAGATCACACACCTCCTAGGAGAGGTCGTATCTTCTCTTGCTGATATATGGTATAGCAAACACACGTATATCTGTTTAAGTATAAGAGCCTTTTGTTCAGATGGACCCGCTCCTGGCACCAGCGTTTGGGGAGTCTTCACAGGGTCACATCTGGACCTCACACACACACACACACAGACACACACACACATACACAGTATTCTTTATTCACATGTATACCTATGTAAGATGTCATATGTTAATGACCCTATGCATATTCATGTAACCACAATAAAAGGAGTGCTATGGGAAGCCTGGCTGAGAGTCTGACGGAGGCTAGGTGGTGGGACGACACTTGGCCCCAGCCAGATTTCCCTCATGCATGAGTAAACCAGCCTGCTTGTGTCTTGCTTTGCAGTGTAGTTATATTGTCTTCAACGTTCCAGCGGATAGGTACAAGCTACAAACCTATCATTGTGAGATAAAGTTGAGGCACAGGTGGCCAGAAGGGGACAGAGGGGGGGGGGGGAATGTCTCCCCTGCACCCTGGTGACACACCCGCACCCCAAGGCCCTACCTGTGTGGGTGAGTGTGGTGGAGCGGAAAGAGGGAGGTAGCCGGGGATGGGGAGGAAAAGGAGGGAGGGAAGGATGCCCCTCCCTAGGGCCAGCTCCCCCGCTGACCGATCGGGTTTCCGGTACGGATTGGGTAGTGACACTGCTTCTATGCGCCATCTTTGTTTACTCTTTCCCACCGAGGCTTCTAGACTTCTGATTGGCAAACATTTCTACACGGTTAGTAATATATCGCCACCTGCTGCTTTGGCATGTTCCTAGCAGCGCTTTCCTTCGTTTTTGGCTTTTACGCGTGGACGGAATTTTTTTTTGTTTTTTAAACGAAAACAGAAAATGTCAGTTTTCAAAATTACCCATGTGCGTGGGGACGTAGCCTAAGAGAGTGATCCAGGCAGTGTTTAAGCTGAAAAAGCTGTGTGTTTCTTCCCCCCCTTTCTTTTTGCACACCATAAATGCATATCTGGTAACATTACTGTAGACGTGACCGGTAGGTTCACGTTCAGATCATGAAACCATTTAAGCTACAGGCATCTACTGCAATAATTTAAGGATAGCAGAAGTGATAGACTGAGGTTGTGCCAAATATTTTAAAGTTAGGGTGATTTGTTAGAGAATGGTACCCCATGGGTGCCGTCTGCAGGTTATACAGGGAGTGCAGAATTATTAGGCAAATGAGTATTTTGTCCACATCACCCTCTTCATGCATGTTGTCTTACTCCAAGCTGTATAGGCTCGAAAGCCTACTACCAATTAAGCATATTAGGTAATGTGCATCTCTGTAATGAGAAGGGGTGTGGTCTAATGACATCAACACCCTATATCAGGTGTGCATAATTATTAGGCAACGTCCTTTCCTTTGGCAAAATGGGTCAAAAGAAGGACTTGACAGGCTCAGAAAAGTCAAAAATAGTGAGATATCTTGCAGAGGGATGCAGCAGTCTCAAAATTGCAAAGCTTCTGAAGCGTGATCATCGAACAATCAAGCGTTTCATTCAAAATAGTCAACAGGGTCGCAAGAAGCGTGTGGAAAAAACAAGGCGCAAAATAACTGCCCATGAACTGAGAAAAGTCAAGCGTGCAGCTGCCAAGATGCCACTTGCCACCAGTTTGGCCATATTTCAGAGCTGCAACATCACTGGAGTGCCCAAAAGCACAAGGTGTGCAATACTCAGAGACATGGCCAAGGTAAGAAAGGCTGAAAGACGACCACCACTGAACAAGACACACAAGCTGAAACGTCAAGACTGGGCCAAGAAATATCTCAAGACTGGTTTTTCTAAGGTTTTATGGACTGATGAAATGAGAGTGAGTCTTGATGGGCCAGATGGATGGGCCCGTGGCTGGATTGGTAAAGGGCAGAGAGCTCCAGTCCGACTCAGACGCCAGCAAGGTGGAGTACTGGTTTGGGCTGGTATCATCAAAGATGAGCTTGTGGGGCCTTTTCGGGTTGAGGATGGAGTCAAGCTCAACTCCCAGTCCTACTGCCAGTTTCTGGAAGACACCTTCTTCAAGCAGTGGTACAGGAAGAAGTCTGCATCCTTCAAGAAAAACATGATTTTCATGCAGGACAATGCTCCATCACACGCGTCCAAGTACTCCACAGCGTGGCTGGCAAGAAAGGGTATAAAAGAAGAAAAACTAATGACATGGCCACCTTGTTCACCTGATCTGAACCCCATTGAGAACCTGTGGTCCATCATCAAATGTGAGATTTACAAGGAGGGAAAACAGTACACCTCTCTGAACAGTGTCTGGGAGGCTGTGGTTGCTGCTGCACGCAATGTTGATGGTGAACAGATCAAAACACTGACAGAATCCATGGATGGCAGGCTTTTGAGTGTCCTTGCAAAGAAAGGTGGCTATATTGGTCGCTGATTAGTTTTTGTTTTGTTTTTGAATGTCAGAAATGTATATTTGTGAATGTGGAGATGTTATATTGGTTTCACTGGTGAAAAAAAATAATTGAAATGGGTATATATTTGTTTTTTGTTAAGTTGCCTAATAATTATGCACAGTAATAGTCACCTGCACACACAGATATCCCCCTAAAATAGCTAAAACTAAAAATTACTTCCAAAAACATTCAGCTTTGATATTAATGAGTTTTTTGGGTTCATCGAGAACATGGTTGTTGTTCAATAATAAAATTATTCTTCAAAAATACAACTTGCCTAATAATTCTGCACTCCCTGTATAAGGCTTACATGATTTACTCATGAAAGTGGCCACTTTCTCATTACTTTCATATATTGTTTTAGTAAGTATCCAAAACATACAAGTTTCATTATATAATTTTTCAAGGGATCTTATATCTGTTCTCACTCTTATATGCTTTTCATACAAGTTTCACGCAAGACAGATACAAACTTTATAAAATTTATATATATCTTTTCCATGTGGGATGTCATGACAGTCCAAGTTGATGAACACTTCACATGCATCCACCACAGCCAAGCTGGAAGTGTCATTACAAAGTAGGGACTGGTCTCTCGGTCCGCTGCCGCTCGCTCGTGTGTGAAGCTCGAAGAGATCGATGGACAAACTGCCAATCGATCGTTTATGTCCTCCAAGGGGAGATATCTGCACATGACAAACACAGAACAACTGTGGTTTCTTTGAGGGGAAATGTGCACCAACTGCTCAGATCTCTGTGTATTTCCTTGAGGATAATGAGACACCAAGGCTGCAAGTACTCACATCTACCAGCTAACAAATTTCATATGATCAGAGTCAAAGAGCTGCAGACAATCACTGGTTCGCACAACGCCCATGAGGTGGAGCTGTTTCTGGAAAAAAAAAATAGTCCGCGTGCACAGATTACCTGTTCCCACTTGCGAGCTGGTGTGTACCCATAACTTTTCCAATCAGCACCATGAAAATGTCCATGTGACAAATACGAGTCCAACTGCTCAGTCCAGCTGCTCACTGAGCCTGCTAACTGCTGTGTATTTTATTGTGAGTAGAATAAAACAACAATTAGAATAGAATGTGCTTAGATAACAGGAGGTGGCTGTAGATCAGAAGAACGGGAAATGATTCCTAAGTGTGTGTTTTGCTAGAATGACTTGGGTCAACCCTTGTTTAAAGGACAATTGTGGACTTTTATTCTCAAAGCATTTCATGTGACCTTAAAACTCTCACAAATGAGATTAAGTTGCTGAACCCTGAGGAATTTATTGACAGTGGGGGTCTGCCTGGGCAACTCCCCAGACTGAACAATAGAATTAGTGGAAAACTACTGAAGGGGGGTGACACAGGGCAGCCGCCCCACTGACTCTATATAGGTGTGTGTATCAGGAATGATCCTCGGATCTACTCGATGCTTGCTGTGACTCCATGTAGTGGGATCTCCCAACGCACATTGGTAATAAAGATGAAAAATACTCCAGCCTCATCTGACCCTTCTTCCCCAGCTGGGATATCAAACGGATCGGTGAGGTCAAGAAGAAGTGAACCTCAACAGAACAAATTCACTCATGTGAATGTGAAGAGTGAAGGTAACAGTGGTCCAGGTGGCAATCAGGTCACTCGGTATCTAAATTGCTTCAATTTGTTTGATCAACATTATCAGTGTAGACACGTATTGAGGGGAAGTTGGGGTGACGATGAACTTGGTAGATCAGTCGACTGTTGAGAAGGAGGTAGGGATTAATAACTATTAATAAGCCTTTGTACTGGCATAACAGCTCCTGAGCCAGTTACTAAGCAGACCAATCAATTCTGTGGAGAACACTATCATCCTTCCTGGACGTTCCCTCAGATCTCTGTGCATGCATCATACAGGAGGGTCTGAAGTATTTTAAGCCAATCTTATTGCTCTTGTTGTCTGGATATTACTTTTATTCTGTTTTCACACAGATTCCTGGATTCCTTTCCCCCAGTGTGTGGTGACCCTACCCTGAGTAATGAGAGAGTGTCTCTTTGGATAAATGGATGTTTGGCTTCTCCACCTCTCTGGACCTCAGAGCACCATTTCCCCTTTTGCAGTGTGTTGTTCTAATATTAACGTCACTGTAAAACAAGTGCACTGGACATCAGCTTTATTTAACAATTTCAGGGACGTAATCAGATATCAAAGGGTCAGTCCCAACCCAGGTCCCCATTTAGTGACAATTTCAAGATGATTTGTCGAGTTGATTACAGCTTCTTGTCACGGCGAGTGAGATGAGCCGTGTGGAAAATAAAGGAGGATCCAAACGCAGGCACTTGTATGGGTGTGAGGGTGGTTTATTAAACACAAAAAGGAAATGGACAAACGGCGAACGGAGCAATGACTAAACTAAACTGGGAACAAACTAACTATAGAACACGAACCTGGACATGAATGAGAGCGGGCAGAAACAGATGATGGTAGACTGCAGGGAAACACACAGATGAAGCAGGGTGGAAACACAGACGGACCAGCAACTACAATGACGGCAGACATGACTTAAATACACAGAGAATCACAGGGGAATTACACACAGGTGGTGGACACAGCTGGGAATAATCAACAAGACGAGACAAAGGTAAAACTGAACACACTCACATGACACGCAGACCATCACAATAAAACAGAAACAAGCAACCATCACACTAAGACACAAACTCGACATAGAGAGACAGACAGAAAATGGCACATGGAGCTAGACAAATACTAAGCAGACACAACTGAAGAACAAATCCTAAACACCACAGAAACATGAAACTCAAATAATAAACATCATCATAATCAACACTACAAGAGAACAAGAAAACAATCCCTGATGCAAACTAAAACCAAAACATAATAAAACTCAAACTACTGGGTCCGACGGACCCAGAACCGTGACACTTCTACATAACAAAATAAATGAAATTTAAAAAGTTGATGAGTATGTTTTCTTTGAAATTAACAGGAATTTTTCTTCATTCCTATCGAACATTTCCCTGAAATACCAACTATTCCACTTGCTGCACCCTTAAATGCAACATAAGCTTCATGTCATCATGCAGTGGCTGCCTTATCTGTATGTCTAGGGTCATTATCATCCTGCATTGAATAAAACTGAAGGATAACTTCAGTGAGAACTGTGACAAGTGAAGTTTATTATATAGAAGAAAGTGTTAACAGGCTTAAAAGGTGAGCAGTAAATAAAAAAAAGGTTAAACACAGTATCACTCTCAAACTGCTCCTCTTCCTGGAGTGAAGCACAGCCTGATAACCCTCCCTCTTCTTCCTGCTCTTAAACACAGCACCTCCTCTCTGTCCACGTGTTTCCTCGTTCCCTCCCCTTCAGACCTGCACTTTGACAATGGGCGTAAACAACATGTGGTGACGTGTAAGAGCTGACAGGCTCCATTCACTGCAGAAACACGTTGTTGAGATCAGAGCTCAGACTAGTTTCAGTTTTAAGGAAGAGAAACTCACACAGTCACTGACACTGAGAGGAGAAATGGCGCAGAAAGGAGTTCAGCTGGACCGAGAAACCTTCTCTTGTTCCATCTGTTTGGATCTACTGAAGGATCCGGTGACTACAGCCTGTGGACACAGCTACTGCATGAACTGTGTTGAAACCCACTTTGACAAAGAGGACAAGAAGGGAATCCACAGCTGCCCTCAGTGTAGCAAGACTTTCATACCGAGGCCTGTCCTGGAGAAAAACGTCATGTTTGCAGCTTTAGTGGAGCAGCTGAAGAAGACTGGACTCCAAGCTGCTCCAGCTGATCACTGCTATGCTGGACCTGAAGATGTGGCCTGTGATGTCTGCACTGGGAGGAAGCTGAAAGCCATCAAGTCCTGTTTATCTTGTCCAGCCTCTTACTGTGAGAAACATCTCCAACCTCACTATGATGCAGCTCCATTAAAGAAACATAAGCTGGTGGCCCCCTCCAAGAAGCTCCAGGAGAACATCTGCTCTCGTCATGATGAGGTGATGAAGATTTTCTGTCGTACCGATCAGCAGAGTATCTGTTATCTTTGCTCAGTTGATGAACATAAAGGCCATGAAACAGTCCCAGCTGCAGCAGAAAGGACTGAGAAGCAGAAGGAGCTCGAGGTGAGACGACTAAACATCCAGCAGAGAATCCAGGAGCGAGAGAAAGATGTGAAGCTGCTTCAACAGGAGGTGGAGGCCATCAATGGCTCTGCTGATAAAGCAGTGGAGGACAGTGAGAAGATGTTCACTGAGCTGATCCGTCTCCTCCAGAAAAGAAGCTCTGATGTGAAGCAGCAGGTCAGATCCCAGCAGGAAACTGAAGTGAGTCGAGTCAAAGAGCTTCAGGAGAAGCTGGAGCAGGAGATCGCTGAGCTGAAGAGGAAAGACGTCGAGCTGGAGCAGCTCTCACACACAGAGGATCACAACCAGTTTCTACACAACTACCCCTCACTGTCAGCACTCAGTGAGTCTACACACTCATCCAGCATCAATATTCGTCCTCTGAGCTACTTTGAGGATGTGACAGCAGCTGTGTCAGAGACCAGAGATAAACTACAGGACATTCTGAGAGAGGAATGGACAAACATCTCACTGACAGTCACTGAAGAGGATGTTTTACTGTCACCAGCAGAGCCAAAGACCAGAGCTGGATTCTTAAAATATTCACATGAAATCACACTGGATCCAAACACAGCAAACAGACGACTGTTATTATCTGAGGGGAACAGAAAAGTAACATTTATGAAACAACAAAAGTCTTATTTTGATCATCCAGACAGATTCACTGTATGGTGTCAGGTCCTGAGTAGAGAGAGTCTGACTGGACGTTGTTACTGGGAGGTGGAGTGGAGAGGAGGAGCAGTTTATGTCGCAGTTGCATACAAGAATATCAGCAGAGCAGGAAGGGGCAATGAATGTGGATTTGGATGGAATGACAAATCTCAGTCATTATATTGTGACACAAACGGTTATAAATTTCAATATAACAAAGTCCAAACTGTCCTCTCAGGTCCTCTGTCCTCCAGAGTAGGAGTGTACCTGGATCACAGAGCAGGTATTCTGTCTTTCTACAGCGTCTCTGAAACCATGACTCTCCTCCACAGAGTCCAGACCACATTCACTCAGCCGCTCTATGCTGGATTTCGGCTTGGGTTCTCTGATGGAGACACTGCAGAGTTGATTAAAGTCAAATAAACTAAGGTTCTAAGGTACTAAGGTTCATGTTGATCCCTGACCATTATACGTACTTGTGTAGTTTCTAAATGAGGCTTTACATTTTAGAAGCTGAGAAGTTCAGTGGTCCATTGATGTGTGAAAATAATATTGCACTGTTTCAAACTGTACTTACATTTATGGGCATTTTTTTATGATTATTTGATCGTGCTACTAACAATCAATTATTGTATTTAGAGTAAAATCATTTAAAGCCATTTTCAAATAAAAAGTTTGACAGATTAAAACAGATATCATGTTTCTATAGAAATTGATACAATCAGATAACTGCTTGAACTGCTTTACTTAAATTTCCGAAATTTTAGCAGAAAGTTTCCTTTTAGACATGTCTGTTCCACAATCAGGACTTTGGAGGAGAACAAATAAAAGCATGGGCGACCGTGGTTCAGGGGTTTGGGAAGCTCATCTTTTAGCCGGAAGGTTTACCGGTTTGATCCCCTGCTACATCTGTCTTGGTGGTTCTGTCCTTGGGCAAGGCACTTCACCTACCGCCTACTGGTGTTGGCCAGAGGGGCCGATGGCGCGATATGGCAGCCTCGCCTCTGTCAGTCTGCCCCAGGGGAGCTGTGGCTACAACTGTAGCTACCTCCACCAGTGTGTGAATGTAAGAGTGAATGAATAGTGGAATTGTAAAGCACTTTGAGGGTCTCGAAAAGCGCTGTATAAATGCAATCCATTATTATTAAGTAATAGTGAGCTGTAGTGAATATTGATTTTTTTTCTCTCAGTAACAAAAACAGACTCATTTTCAGTACATAAGATAACCAGTCCCAGTTCAAATCTTTTGTCAGCAGACTCATTAACATCATGGTAGATAGTTATTCGGTATATGATGCTTTCACAAAACCCAGTTTAGAACAAAGACTTCTGATGTTTAGATGAAGAATACCTGGACCAGATCTAGTTTGAAAATCAGTTAAAAACAGGACATTGATGAGAACAAACAACAGGGGCATGATATCAGCAAACAACATCATTTAACACAAAAACAAATCAAATTTATGCAGATATTTCTGCTTCTTACTCATCTGCAAACATCCAGCATGTTTTAAATATTCCTGCTGTTTTTGTTAGCAGGAAGTTCATGTTGAGCTCAGTGAGTTGAATTTATATGTGAGAAAATAATTACACACAACTAAACCTGACAAAGTACATACAAACTCCAAAACATACAAACTCCAAAGCACATTATTTGTGTTTATTCTGCAAATACTTCATTATATTGCATAAATGTCAGTTACAAGCTTAACCTCCTAGGACCTGCCGTTCATATATATGGACATCCCATTTTGGGTTGTTTAAACCAAAATACTAAATTTTGCTCTACAAGAGCTGGATAACCACTTACGAGGACATTATGCTGCCACTGTTCTATCGAAATTTTAAATTAATGTCTTCATACGTGGATCTCATTTTTCTCAGAACCAAAAATCAGTTTAAAAAAAATCATGTAAGTCTTTGTTTTTACAGTCATCAGGTCCCAATGAGCCCAAATAGCAAAGAAAAATTAAAAATTTGAATGCCACGAAAGAGTTCGGGTCTTAGGAGGTTAAATATAAGGTTGGAAAAAAAAAGTAATTGCAACCAGGCTATTGATCAAGTAATTGCGATTAATCAAGATTAATTACAGAAAATTGTGAGATTAATTCGTTTTTTTTAAATTTATTGAAAAGCACTAATACATATATATATGTCGGGGGCAATCGTGGCTCAAGAGTTGGGAGTTCGCCTTGTAATCGGAAGGTTGCCGGCTCGAGCCCCGGCTCGGACAGTCTCGGTCGTTGTGTCCTTGGGCAAGACACTTCATCCGTTGCCTACTGGTGGTGGTCAGAGGGCCCGGTGGCGCCAGTGTCCGGCAGCCTCGCCTCTGTCATTGCGCCCCAGGGTGGCTGTGGCTACAATGTAGCTTGCCATCACCAGTGTGTGAATGTGTGTGTGAATGGGTGGATGACTGGATATGTAAAGCGCCTTGGGGTCCTTAGGGACTAAGTAAAGCGCTATATAAATACAGGCCATTTACCATATATATATATATATATATATATTTATTTATTTATTTATTTAATTATTTTTTACTATAACTGCATGTAGTGGCCTGTCATTAAAATTTCAACTGGTGTATACTTTGAGGTCCGAACACATACAAACTCCATAACACAACGGAAGTGCTCCAGGATGCTCGGCGCAGTGTTGAGCTTTTGTTACCTAGTGGCTACACAAGTCAGGAAGTACCAACGACCGGATTTGGTGTGTGGTAGTAACAGGTTAATGAACATATTTTTTTAAATTATTTGAATATATATGAGTGCTTGTGTATAAATACACAAACAATACACATATGCTTTCAATTGTGTAATTTAAGTGATCTAGGTAGCTGTTTTGGAAGTTCAGTTAACGCCAGCAGTGTTTTGGAGTTTGTAAGTGCTTTGTCTCTATGGGCCACCGTATATATTTATATATAAACATATATATAAATATATATGTTTTATATATATATATATATGGGTTTTTTTACATTAGTAATTCCTTTTGTGCATAATTTTATATTGTTGTTGATAATTAATTAATTAAAGCAACAAAAGAGCCGAAAGAGCCGGCTCTTTTTTTAGTGAGCCGATCTGAAAGAGCTGGTTCTGTAAAAAGAGCCGGAAATCCCATCACTAATGGGTCGCGTGTATCCTCCTATCCCAGAATTCATAGCACGGTCCAGTCAATTCCAGTTTCCAACAATGGCAGCAGCTACTTAGTTTTAATATTACTCTTATTACTATTTCTGGGTCACAAAAAAAACCCCGAAAAACAACAACATATTTTCAGGGGAGAATGTAGCTGTGTAAACTTTAAATATGCTTGATTTATCAAGACATCACATATTTGAAAAAGTGCTCTGACATTTTTGGAGACGTCTGTTACCCACCAGCTCAATAGCTGACTGGGAGGTCAAGGCTCACTAGAGCTGGTGAGAACAGCAAACTCCCGGCACATCGTTTCCAGCCTTCCCAGTCTTCAAAGGACCCGGCACACATATACCTCAAAGGCTGGGTCCTCCGAAGGATGCAGCCTAGGTTTGGGGACACAGCTAGAGAATATGAGCTGAGGGAGACACCTGGTGGACAAACGCAGACATGACAAGAAGAAAGACTAAAGTGCAGATGGGAGACAAACAGCTGGAAATACTTGTTGGAAAGGATTGAAGCAGACCACAGAGGTGTTGTCAGATACACTGGTGGATAAAAAAATCAGTTAGTGAGGAGGCTCAAGGTATTGCTTGGTATCTATTCTGGGCCTCTGGAATGCACCAAAACTGCCTTTCTGCAGGGTACAAGGGTACTGTTGGGTCTGCGCTTCCACAGGCCCCGCTGGTTTACACACTTATTCTCGTTAACGACAAAGACAAGACGAACAACTTTTACTTGCTAGCAAGGGAAGGCTTGGTTGGAACCAGGCTCTTGGAGCTCAACGCTCCTCACCCGTTTCCAAACCAACTTCTTCAACAAGCAGCCCTGTTATTTCCATTACAGTTACAGTTTGGAGTTTACACAAGCACCTCCCCTCGTAAAACCGGTATGCATGTGTATGCATGTGCAACAACGTGTGTGTGTGTGTGTGTGTGTGTGTGTGTGTGTGTGTGTGTGTGTGTGTGTGTGTGTGTGTGTGAGAATGTGTGTGTCATGGGTGCGTTTGTGTGACCTCCTGCTCACCAAAAGGATCATTAAAGCAGGAAGCTTACCACACAAGAAACAGATCTTTCAGATAGGTGTGCCTAATAAAACACTTTCAGCCTCCCCCAGCACCAGAGTGGCTGGAGAGGTGGTCAGAGACAAAGGAATGTCTTTGATCATATATTTTGAACCAAGACTTACAAATTTAAGAAACACAATCACAACAATTAACAATTTGACTCCAACAGGTACACTCTTTACTTAAGTACAGATAGCTACATTAAAAGCTAATGCAGTAAAAGTACTGAAGCAACATCTTTCCTCAAGTAAAAGTGAAAAAGTAAAGGCCCTTAAATGTTCTCAAAGTAAGAAAGTAAAAAGTAACTCCTTGAAGGAAAATTCTACTAACATTTTTTTGTAAAAAGGTCACTGAAGCTTGTGCTATATTAAGATAACAATCAAATAATATTAGTTCACATGAATACAAATATACAAATCTAAATTGCAATTCTATTGAATATACTCATAGCTGGACAGGCCATCGGTTATAGCGGGCATTTGCCCAGTGGGCCGATGGGTTTTTTGTTGTTGTTGTTGTTTTTGTATTGGTATAAACAATGAAAGGTGGTGGATTGGCCAGATGCTGGCCGATGTGTAAAAAAATCAGTGTGTCTTTACGCTGCACAGCTGCCTCTTCTTCGCTCATTCTTTCCCCTCCCTCTCCTGTTGCTACTTCAATCATGAAACTGATCAATGATCAGCTGATCGTCTTTTCAGTCCCGTCTCTCTTGTTTGTTTATTGCCCACTTAGCGCCAGAAAGAGGAAACCAGCGGATGTCGTGCTAAACAACAGCAGCACGTTTAAGCTTAATCAGCTGTTGTTAGAATTTATTGAATATTATTTTTTTGTATCAGCTGATGTTTGCTGGAACCACAGCTGTAAAAGCTGCTGGTCATGATATGGATTTGGATATGTGGTGAGCAGTGCTGGGCAAGTTACTTTGAAAAAGTAATTAATTATAGTTACTAGTTACTTCTTCAAAAAAGTAACTGAGATAGTAACTGAGTTACAATATTATAAAAGTAATTAATTACTTGAAAACTAACTATTGCGTTAGTTTACCTTTAACCCTTTGGGGTCCAGGGTATAATTGGACATTTTTAACTACTTTTGATTTTCCCTCCACATTTCACCTTTAAAAACTATCTACTTCGCCTTGTTTGGTATCATTCTTTTCAGCACAATCTCACGTGTCTGAATTTACAGTTATGGTTTCATTTTGATATACTGTATTAACACAATTGATCTAAAATCAGACAAAAAACATAGAATCAGAGTAGAAAAAGTTATATTTTTTTACTGTAACAACCACAAACATGTTTAATGAATCATATTTCATAACTTTAAATGCAAATATAAATTGTCGATTTTAAAATCTTATGCACAAGTTTTGCAAACAAAGTTATTTGCAGCCATCTACCTTTTACCTTGATTTTCTAAATAACCATTTCAAACTATTTACAGAACAATCAGCTGTTCTTCATTCAATAAGATGCAACACAAATTATTTGTGCCACTCCAAAACAATAATTTCTGTCCACTATAAAGGAGAACATCACAGCCTGATACCTGCAGGTCTGACAGCAGCAGGTGTATCACTCCTGTTTCTATCTGGAGACAGCAGTTGCCTCATTGTTCTGACACACAACACAAAACTATCCACAACACTACACACTAACTACACAAGACAACACATTAACTACACACTCCAAACACGCTAAACGTCACAAATCTCTCACATCTCAAAACTCGCTCTGTCTCTTTTTCTGTTCTCTCTCTCTCTCTCTCTCTCGCCGTCACTCCTAAAACTTCCCCTGTTTTTTTTGTTTTGCTTTTTTTTTGCTCATAAGCAGAGCGTGCTTGCTAGCGCTGTCCTTAGACAGTAAACGTGACGAAACTATTGAGGAAAAAACGTAGCGTATATATTGTTTATCATGACTCTGGTTTACGTGGCCTATCAACACAATTTAAAAACTGGTAAATATCACCTTGTTGCTTTGTCTTTAAGTGGTCATGTGTTTGGCTTACCATGACTACTTTATTCTTCCTCAGTCAAACAGCAGCACTCATGCGATTGTTTTGCCCCCTTAGCTCCAGGTGCTGAGCTAGAAAGTGATCGTGATTATTGTCCGCAGGGGGCACGCGCAGCTTCTTAAAGCTTTAGCGCCCAGATTACTTACGTAGTCAGCTACTTCCGTGAAACTGATATAAGATGCGGTGGCGCCTGTAGCGCCGCCGCCTGCAGCGCCACCGTCTCCGGCTTGCACGCCGCCGCCTGCAGCGCCGTCATCCTCATCTGGCCCAGCCTCCGAGTCTTCATCCTCATCTGGTCCAGCCTCCAAGTCTTCATCCTCGCCTGGCCCAGCTTCAGACTCATCATCCTCGCCAGCCGCAGCCTCCAAGTCTTCAGTCTCGTCTGGCCCAGCCTCCGAGTCTTCATCCTTGTCTGGCCCAGCTTCAGACTCATCATCCTCACCAGCCGCAGCCTCCGAGTCTTCAGTCTCGTCTGGCCCAGCCTCCGAGTCTTCAGTCCCGTCTGGTCCAGCCTCAGTGTCTTCAGTCCCATTGAACGACTGGCGACTCATTGAACGACTGGCGACCTGTAGCCCTGACCCCCATCGTAAGCAAATGCTTTGAGAAGCTGGTCAGGGACTTCATCTGCTCTGCACTACCCAACTCACTGGACCCTCTACAGTTCGCATACCGCCACAACAGGTCCACTGATGATGCCATAGCCCTGACACTACATACTGCCCTGTCACACCTGGAGAAGAGAGACACGTATGTGAGAATGCTGTTTGTAGATTACAGCTCAGCATTCAATACCATCGTTCCCTCAAAGCTGGACAGGAAACTGCAGGATCTAGGACTGAGTAGCTCCCTCTGCAGCTGGATCCTTAGCTTCCTGTCTGACAGACGCCAAGTGGTCAGACTGGGCAGCATCACCTCATCCCCCATCACACTGAACACTGGTGCTCCACAGGGGTGTGTACTGAGCCCTCTCCTGTACTCACTCTACACCTACGACTGCACGGCCACTAACAACTCCAACATCATTGTGAAGTTTGCGGACGACACTACAGTGGTGGGTCTTATCACCAACAGTGATGAGACGGCTTACAGGGAGGAGGTCAGCGCCCTGACCCACTGGTGTCAAGACAACCATCTCACCCTCAACGTCGCAAAGACAAAGGAGTTGATAGTGGACTTCCGGAGGTGCAGAGAAGTACACACCCCCATCACCATCAACGGCGCTACTGTGGAGAGAGTGAGCAGCTTCCGGTTCCTTGGCGTACATCTGGCTGAGAATCTTACGTGGTCAGTACACATAAACAAAACAGTGAAGAAGGCGCAGCAGCGCCTCTTCTTTCTCAGGAGACTGAAAAGATTCGGCATGAGCCCCCGCATCCTCAGGACCTTCTATCACTGTGCCATTGAGAGCATCCTCACTGGATGCATCACCACCTGGTATGGCAACAGCACCGCCTACAACTGCAAAGCTCTCCAGCGAGTAGTGCGGTGCTCTGAACGGATAATTGGAGGTGAGCTTCCCTCCCTCCAAGACATCTACAGGAAGCGGTGCCTGAGGAAAGCGGGGAGGATCATCAAGGACTCCAGTCACCCCAGCCATAAACTGTTCAGACTGCTTCCATCAGGAAGGAGGTTCTGCAGCATCCGGTCCCGAACCAGCAGACTGAGAGACAGCTTCTTCCATCAGGCCATCAGACTGCTGAACACGTCATAGACACCTCAGCTTCACTACTGGAACTTCAACATTATGCACTACATACTGTACAGTAATGCCACTGTTTTGCACATGTCTCAACTCTGTATATTTTTATATATTATATTTTATTGTTTACTCTATTTAATTTGTAAAATATGTGTATACACACACACACACACACACACACACACGTAGAAAAACATTTAGTATACACATCCAGAATTTTTTTTTTTTTGCATATACTATTATATACTGTACATATATTTATTGGTTTCAGATTTAGCCATTCATATATTTTGCCTGTTTATGTTATTGTATTTTGCACAACTCTGTTGCTTGTGAAGCTCGCACACAAGAATTTCACTCGCATGTGCTGTACCAATGTACCTGCACATGTGATGTGACAATAAAAGTGATTTGATTTGATTTGATTTGATTTGATTTGATTTGATTTGATTTGATTTGATTTGGTCCAGCCTCACTGTCTTCAGTCCCGTCTGGTCCAGCCTCCGAGCCTTCACCCTCGCCTGGTCCAGCTTCTGCCTCTGCGTTTGGAAACAATGACATTTTGTGGAGCTGAATGTGTTTGAAAACTCTTTAATATGTTTACTGCCTCATACACCAACTACTATACCTGCTGCACCCTCTCACCGTTGATAGTGTCTAATGGAGAGAAACAATTGAAATGAGCATAAACTTAAATGCAACATAAGCATCATGTCAGTGGCTGCCTTATCTGTATGTTTAGGATCATTATCCTCCTGCATTGAAAAAAAAACTGAAGGACTGTTTGATAATTTCAGTGAGAACTCTGACATTTCTAAAGTGAAGTATATTTATATAGAAGAAAGTGTTAAGAAGCTTAAAAGTTGATGTGAGCAGTAAATAAAAAGGGTTAAACACACAGTATCGCTCTCAAACTGCTCCTCTTCCTGGAGTGAAGCACAGCCTGATAACCCTCCCTCTTCTTCCTGCTCTTAAACACAGCACCTCCTCTCTGTCCACGTGTTTCCTCGTTCCCTCCCCTTCAATTCTGAACTTGGGTGTAACCAACATGTGGTGATGTGTAAGAGCTGACAGGGTCCATTCACTGCAGAAACACATGATGTTGAGGTCACAGCATAGACTAGTTTCAGTTATAAGGAAGAGAAACTCACACAGTCACTGACACTGAGAGGAGAAATGGCACAGAAAGGAGTTCAGCTGGACCGAGAAACCTTCTCTTGTTCCATCTGTTTGGATCTACTGAAGGATCCGGTGACTACAACCTGTGGTCACAGCTACTGCAGGAACTGTATTAAAACCCACTTTGATGAAGAGGACAGGAAGGGAATCCACAGCTGCCCTCAGTGCAGGAAGACTTTCATACCGAGGCCTGTCCTGGAGAAAAACACCATGTTAGCAGCTTTAGTGGAGCAGCTGAAGAAGACTGGACTCCAAGCTGCTCCAGCTGATCACTGCTATGCTGGACCTGAAGATGTGGCCTGTGATTTCTGCACTGGGAGGAAGCTGAAAGCTATCAAGTCCTGTTTGGTCTGTCCGGCCTCTTACTGTTAGAAAAACCTCCAACCTCACTATGATGTAGTTCAGTTTAAGAAACACAAGCTGGTGGCCCCCTCCAAGAAGCTCCAGGAGAACATCTGCTCTCATCATGATGAGGTGATGAAGATTTTCTGTCGTACTGATCAGCAGAGTATCTGTTATCTCTGCCTGATGGATGAACATAAAGGCCACGAAACAGTCCCAGTTGCAGCAGAAAGGACTGAGAAGCAGAAGGAGCTCGAGGTGAGACGACTAAACATCCAGCAGAGAATCCAGGAGCGAGAGAAAGATGTGAAGCTGCTTCAACAGGAGGTGGAGGCCATCAATGGCTCTGCTGATAAAGCAGTGGAGGACAGTGAGAAGATGTTCACTGAGCTGATCCGTCTCCTCCAGAAAAGAAGCTCTGATGTGAAGCAGCAGGTCAGATCCCAGCAGGAAACTGAAGTGAGTCGAGTCAAAGAGCTTCAGGAGAAGCTGGAGCAGGAGATCGCTGAGCTGAAGAGGAAAGACGGCGAGCTGGAGCACCTCTCACACACAGAGGATCACAACCAGTTTCTACACAACTACCCCTCACTGTCAGCACTCAGTGAGTCTACACACTCATCCAGCATCAATATTCATCCTCTGAGGTACTTTGAGGATGTGACAGCAGCTGTGTCAGAGACCAGAGATAAACTACAGGACATTCTGAGAGAGGAATGGACAAACATCTCACTGACAGTCACTGAAGTGGATGTTTTACTGTCACCAACAGAGCCAAAGACCAGAGCTGAATTCTTAAAATGTTCATGTGAAATCACACTGGATCCAAACACAGCAAACACACATCTGTTATTATCTGATGGGAACAGAAAAGTAACATTTATGATGTTCAAACAGTCTTATTATCATCATCCAGACAGATTCACTGAATGTTATCAGGTCCTGAGTAGAGAGAGTCTGACTGGGCGTTGTTACTGGGAGGTGGAGTGGAGAGGTGGAGCAGTTCGTGTAGCAGTCGCATACAAGAATATCAGCAGAACAGGGTTGGGCAATGAATGTTTATTTGGAAACAATGACAGATCTTGGACATTGTATTGTGACACAAACAGATATATATTTGTGCACAACGATGTCCAAACTGTCCTCTCAGGTCCTCGGTCCTCCAGAGTAGGAGTGTACCTGGATCACAAAGCAGGTATTCTGTCTTTCTACAGAGTCTCTGAAACCATGACTCTCCTCCACAGAGTCCAGGCCACATTCACTCAGCCGCTCTATGCTGGACTTTGGACTTGGAAAGATGGAGCCACTGCAGAGTTGATTAAAGTCAAATAGAGAAGACAGGTTCATGTTGATCCCTGACCATTATATGTACTTGTGTAGTTTCTAAATGAGGCTTTACATTTTAGAAGCTGAGAAGTTCAGTGGTCCATTGATGTGTGAAAATAATATTGCACTGATTCAAACTGTACTTACATTTATATACCTTACATCAATATAAATCTGAATTTGTTCTTATAGCTGATAATCATGTGAGTTTAAATGATACTACTCTTCATATTCAGCATGTTTGAAATCTGTCATCAGTCTGGTTAGTGGTTTTATTCTGTAGTTGCTGTAGTGGGTTGTCAAATGCAAAAATATATTGGAGCTGCAGTGATTCATCAGTTAGTCAATGATTAGAGAATTTATTGTTTTATAATTATTTTAATCACATTTAAAGTTGGTTCCAGTTTCTGAAATGTGAAACCTGATCATATATGACTGTAAACTTAATGTCTTTGAGTTTTGAACTTTTACAATTTAATAAAACTTTGAATCCTTGAGGTTTTTGATATTATATTATTGTATCTAGAGTGACCACACTCAATGTCATTTTTCATATGAAAAGTTTGATCACACTCGATCATTTATATTATTATTATTATTTAAATCCATTCACTCACTTCTGCTCATCCTTTTCAGAGTCACTGCAGCCTATTCCAGCTGTCTTGGGGAGAGAGGCAGGGTACACCTTGGACAGTCTGTCGCAGGGCTAACACATAGACAACCATTCGCACTCCCATTCACTCCCTGTCCTCCTCTCTCCCCACCTTCACCCAGTACGCCACTGTGGTGTTATCTGTTTAAGTATATCCGGTTTTATGGTGGAAGTGTGTTGGGTACCGGAAGTGAGAAAATAAAGGTTGAAGTTGTTTGCTCTACAAGGTGTCGTCTCTTTCCCTACCAAAAACCACGACATGGTGTCAGAAGTGGGATCGTTGTAAGTGCCTTATCATACCATCGGGGAGGACAGCAAGCGACTTTGGGAGTGGTAAAGAGTTTTCTCGAGACGAAAGATGTCGGACGAAGAAGCGGGAGCTAGCGCAACAGTTACGCGGCCTCGCACGCCACCGCCCCACCAGCGAGCTAACGGCGGCTACAATGCTAACGCTAACCTACCCCCGAATGCCACTTTCACCATCCAGCCCCCCGAGCTGTTCGATTTCTCGAAGCCACAGCATTGGGAAAAATGGATACGGAGGTTTGAAAGGTTTCGACTCGCAAGCAACCTACACCTTAGCTCCGAGGCTAACCAGGTGAACACTCTCATCTACTGCATGGGGGATGAAGCAGATGATATCCTCCGAGGACAAGCGTTATCTGACATACAGAGACAGCAGTATCAAGCAGTAAGAGACACTTTGGAGATGTACTTTGTTCCCAGGAAAAACATTATCTATGAGAGAGCCCGCTTTAATCAGAGAACACAGCAAGCTAATGAGACTGTAGACTCGTTTGTCACTGCACTTTACGCTTTAGCTGAAAACTGCAGTTATGGTGCGCTGCACGAGTTAATAAAAGATCGCCTCGTCGTGGGTCTGAAGGACATCAGCCTAGCGGAGAGACTTCAAATGGACAAAGATTTGACGTTAGAGAAAGCGGTTAACCAAGCCAGGCAGTCAGAAGCCATCAAGAAGCAGCATTCGGACATCAGAGGGGAAAATAAAATGGAAATAGATGCTGTGTCAGCTAAGCACAAGGAACAAAGGCATTCAACGTTCAAACCCCGTGGAGATCGCAAATACACATCAAAGGACAAAACATCTAATGGGAGATCATGCTACAGGTGTGGGAAAACCCCTGCACATGGTAAAGATCAATGCCGAGCGAAAGATGTATCTTGTCACTCATGTGGTAAAAGAGGTCATTTCAGTAAAGTGTGTAAATCTGTTAAGTCTGTGCATGTGATAGAAGCCGAAGAAAGCGATGTTACACCCATGTTTCTTGGTTCTGTAGACGTAGGCTCAGATCCTTGGTATGCAGATCTCACTATCAGAAACCACAAGGTCAGATTTAAGATAGACACAGGAGCTGACGTATCTGTTATCCCTGCCCAGACGTTTTACAGCATAAACCAGAACGAGACAGGGTTATGCAAACCAGATAGACCGTTGTTTGGTCCGAGTGGTTCCCCACTTGACGTGTTGGGTATGAGCAGAGAAACACTTTGCAAAGGTGAACAGGGAATACAGGAAAATGTGTACATTATCAAAGATTTGCACGTAGCACTGTTAAGCAGGCCGGCAAGCATCAAGCTGAACCTAGTGTGTAGAGCCGACAGCATCGACATGAATGTGCTGCACGGAAAATACCCGAAACTGTGTCAGGGTTTAGGCTTAATGCAACAACCTTATTCAATTAAGTTGAAGCCTGAGGCTGTGCCTTTTTCCCTGGCCACACCAAGACGGGTCCCCATCCCTTTGTTAGGAAAGGTGAAACGGGAACTGGAAAGAATGGAGTCCATGGGAGTAATCAGCAGAGTTGAAGAACCAACAGAATGGTGTGCAGGTATGGTCCCAGTGCCAACAAAAAACGACTCTGTGCGTATTTGTGTTGACCTCACTCACCTCAATGAAGCAGTGTGCAGAGAAAAGTACATCCTGCCTTCGGTTGAACAGACTCTAGGTTCTCTGGCGGGAGCTAAAGTCTTCAGCAAGTTGGATGCAAACAGAGGCTTCTGGCAGGTCCCATTGTCACCAGAGTCAGCACACTACACGACATTCATTACACCCTTTGGGCGCTTCTACTTCAACAGACTTCCTTTTGGAATAGCGTCTGCCCCAGAACATTTTCAGCAATCCTTAATGGGAACAATGTCAGTAATCCTTAATGGGCTGCCAGGCGTGGTCTGTCACATGGATGATATTCTCATTTGGGGACAGGATCAGCAGGAGCACAACACCAGACTGCACACAGTGCTCAATAAACTACAAGAGGCCGGTGTCACACTAAACCTGGAGAAATGTGACCTGAGCAAACAGGAAGTGAAGTTTCTTGGACACATCTTGTCTGCGGAAGGAGTACAGCCAGACCCAGACAAAATTAGAGCAATCTCAGAAATGAAAGAGCCATCAAACGTCAGTGAAATGCGCAGCTTTCTTGGGATGGTAAACCAATTAGGCAAATTTATCCCAGGACTTGCTGAAAAAGATAAGCCCCTAAGAGACCTGCTCTCGAAGAAAAATCAGTGGGTTTGGAAGCAAAAAGCATTCAGGCAGCTGAAAGGCGATCTGACGTCAACTCCCATTCTTGCACTCTATGACCCAAACAAAGAGTTAAAACTGTCTGCAGATGCTTCCTCCTATGGACTGGGAGCAGTCCTATTTCAAAAAGAGGGAGAGCAATGGAGACCTGTTGCATATGCGTCTCGTTCTTTAACGGAAACAGAACAGAGGTATGCACAGGTGGAGAAGGAGGCGCTTGGACTAACATGGGGTTGTGAAAGATTCAAAGATTTCCTCATCGGGAGACACTCTATAGAGACTGACCACAAGCCACTCATCAGCCTGTTAGGCCAGCAAGCCCTAACCGAGCTTCCACCCAGGATCCAACGATTCCGCCTAAGGCTTATGAGGTACAGCTACACCATCTCACACACTCCTGGTAAAGCACTCCATACGGCAGATGCACTGTCACGTGCACCTGTTAACCAAGACCCTGATTCAAAAGCTACAGCTGAATTTCTGGAAGACACAAATATTTATGTGGATGAAATTGTCAAATGCATGCCTGCTACCTCGACATACATCACACAGGTAAAAGAACAGCTAAAAACCGACAGCATATGTTCAGAGGTCATGACTTTTTGTCAGAGCAGCTGGCCAGAATACAGCCATCTCGTAGGCCCAATCAAAGCATATTGGCCACACAGAGAGACCTTAACTGTACATGACAATCTGCTACTGAAAGGCACCAGACTAGTAATCCCCACTGCTATGTGCCACTCTGTCCTAAGTGCCCTACATGAGGGGCACCAGGGAATGTCTAGATGCAGAGAGAGAGCCAGAGAGGCAGTGTGGTGGCCTGGTCTGAGTGGGCAAATAAACGAACTTGTGAAAAACTGCACCATTTGCATCAAAGAGCGTACTAACCCAGTACAACCTTTAATGCCAAGCCAACTCCCGGAGAGGCCATGGCAAAAAGTTGGTGCAGACCTTTTTACACTCAATGACAGCAACTATGTGCTTTTGGTGGACTACTACTCGAAATTTGTGGAAGTAGCATAACTTACCCCCACCAGATCGGAAGATGTTATAGTACACCTAAAATCTGTCTTTTCCAGACATGGAATTCCAGAGCTTTTCTACACAGACAACGGACCTCAGTTTTCAGGACAACAGTTCAAAGACTTTGCAGCAACGTATGGGTTCAGACATGTAACAAGCAGTCCTAGATTTGCACAGAGCAATGGCGAGGCTGAGCGTCATGTCCAAACTGTGAAAAACCTGCTAAAGAAGGCAAAAGACCCATATCTTGCACTTCTAGCTTACAGAGTGTTGAAATCTCCCAATTCTTTGAAACTTTGGGCTGAAGGAAGGACAATACTCGGTGTATTTATGCTCAATCAACAATCATTTATTTCCATACAATTCAACACTTAAGAGCATAAGGACCATCATGATGGGGAGACATGCCTGAAGAGGGTCACAGCAAGTCTCAAAATGGTGACGGGTTGCTCAGCTTTTTATAGTCTCTAGTGGCCCCCACCTGGTCGTAAAAGACCAAACATTAACATTCTTTCTCTCTTACGGCGCCTAAGTTATGACCTCGGCAGTTGTTCCTCTGCTTTCTGTAAGGTGGGGGTGTGGAATGTGGTCTGTCTATCTCCCCTGTCTTCGACACAGAGTCTCCTGCTTACAACCTTCTCTTCATGATTCAACAATTAAGCATGTAATACATTCACAGCAGATCAAGGATACAGAGTGATGCACACTTATCTAATAAACTAATCAGTGAATATGTTCTTTCAACTCAAAAGTATAATGAGAACTAAACTACATACAGATCACACACTCTATATTAAAGGGTATAATATGATCTACAGCAGTATCATCCTTCAACTACTTTGATTACATATATAAGGTAACATATAATAACAGAATAATATCGCAATTCCCCCTTTTGTCACGGTCTGGCTGGCAGACCATGGGGATGTGTGGGGAAGGAGGACCCAGGCGCGGTACTCTGTGTATAAACAGTGCGTTTATTTACAGTGATGGAAACAATAACAGTAAATCCCCGTGCTCTCCCGTGACTCCCGTGTCGTGTCTTCCCAAAAAGTCCGTGCTCCGTGTTCTCCACTGCCGTGTGTCCACACACACCCGTGCCTGCTGCCCTCCGATGTTCCACGCTCCTCCTGAGGGGAAAATGACAGAGGCAGTCGTCAAGACACTTAATTCCAGTAGGCATACACTCAGACTTTAGCTAAGCAGAAGACTAACGTGGAGTCTCATGGAATGATCCCGCGTCGGTGGGAGCTCCAAGACTCTCCTAAGTAGCTCCCCCGACGAGCCCTGATCAGCGGCAGGTGTGTGGCTTCGGGTGTGGCCAGTCCTTCCGCAGGGCCACACCCCTCAGGCCTGCAGGTGGCTGAGCTCCATCCTCCAAGCATCCCCGCAGACATAAACACACACACTCACATCTACAATCATGGAGGAGAGCAGCAGCAATACCAAAATACATATAATAATAATAATAATAATAATAATAATAATAATAATAATAATAATAATAATATAATACATGACTGCTCAGGGATCCTGGGTCGCCCAGTCCCAGGACCCTGACAGTACCCCCCCTCTAAGGGTCGGCTCCCGACGACCCCAAAACAAAAACAAAAAACAGCACAACCAACCCAGGGCGGGCAGCGGGGGGAACCAGGACGGAGGGCCAGAACCAAAACAAGCAAAAACAACAAAACAACAAACCGACCCAGTCCACAGTCTCAGAGTCAAACCGCGCATCCCGCAGCGGTGCAAAAAGAAAACGAAAAGACGCCACAAACAGTCACAGGCGGCCCATCAACACAACAAGAGAGTTCAGGGGGCCTACCTCGAGCCCAACGGCGGCGACGTAACAGCTCCGGCGGACGGCCCCTGGTCCGGCAGCAGCAGCAAAACAGTTCAGGGGGCCTGCCACGGGTCCGGTGGCGGCGGCGCTGCTCCTCCGGCGGCCTGCCACGGGTCTGGTGGCGGCGGAACGGTTCTGGCGGCCTGCCACGGGTCCGGTGGTGGCGGAACGGTTCTGGTGGCCTGCCACGGGTCCGATGGCAACGTTGCTGCTCCGGTGAGCAACAGCGAGGCGTGGCACCAGGTCCATGACACGCCGATCACCGACGTGGACGCACCGGACGTGGACGGCGAGGAGGCCGCGCTAGACGTGGAGGTCCCTCCGGTCCGCTGACCTCCGGCCGAGCGGGACCCTCCTCGGCCGGCAGCGAGAGCTCCTCCTCTGCACGTAGCGAGAACTCCTCCTCCGGCTCGCTGAGCTCCTCAGCTGGCAGAGTGGGCCCCTCCGGCTCGCTGAGCTCCTGCTCGGGCATGCTGAGCTGCTCGGGCATGCTGAGCTCCTCCGGCTCGCCGAGCTCCTCAGCTAGTGGTGCGGGCTCCTCCGGCTCGCCGAGCTCCTGCTCGGGCATGCTGAGCTCCTCTGGCTCGCTGAGCTCCTCAGCTGGCGGTGCGGGCGCCTCCGGCTCGCCGAGCTCCTGCTCGGGCATGCTGGGCTCCACAGCTGGCGGTGCGGGCTCCTCCGGCTCGCTGAGCTCCTGCTCGGGCATGCCGAGCTCCTCCGGCTCGCTGAGCACCTCAGCTAGCGGTGCGGGCTCCTCCAGCTCGCCGAGCTCCTCAGCTGGCGGTGCGGGCTCCTCCGGCTCGCTGAGCACCTGCTCGGGCATGCTGAGCTCCTCCGGCTCGCCGAGCTCCTCCGGCTCGCCGAGCTCCTGCGGCAGCTGGACGAAGTCTGAGGTTTCCCGAGTTTGCACTACCCCGCGGGCTTTATGCAGGGTGCAAAGGCAGGCGGAAACTCCCTTGAGCTGGCCGAGGTAGGGGTTTCCCTCCAGGATTGCCTCGATGGCGTTTAACCCCACCACTCTTGCCCGTGTGTTGGTGGTGTGAGCTACCCAGTCCATCAGGCGTTGGACGCGGGTGAGGTCGCTCTCTCCGGACAAGGCTGCTGGAGTGGGTAGTGGAATGGAGGCCGCTGCTGGTGGAGAAGACGGCTGAGGGGTGACTGCATGCGGATGAGATGACGACGGTGTTACAGCTGCAGATGGTGAAGCAGTGGGTGGTGTAGCGACCTCCGACCAAGGTGATGGTACCTGCACCGTCAGCTCGTCCACTGCAGACACAAACAGAGATGATGAGGAAAATGAAAAACTGTCCGTACTACTCACCACAGCCGGCTCTTGAGATGTCTGTGGCTTAGGCTGCGGTGAGGAACGCGAACGTTGTTTCCATGTAGATGTCGGGGCCGGCGTCTCAGGCTGTGAATCCACCAGCTGACCGGGCCGGTGAGCAGCCTGAGGAGGAGAGTGGAGGTGGAGGGTGGAAAGCAGGAAGTCCAGGACTACAGAATTAAGGGAGTCCACCAGCCAGGGGAATTTCAACAGCATCTCCTGCAGCCGCCTCTCCACGGCGCGACGCAACCCCTCCGTGGGCTTCTCCCACCACGACTCACAGAGTCTGTAAACCCTATCCATAACCTCCCTCCTGAGCCTCCCCTCAGAGACCGCTGGGTCCATGCGTGGCGGGATCATTCTGTCACGGTCTGGCTGGCAGACCGTGGGGATGTGTGGGGAAGGAGGACCCAGGCGCAGTACTCTGTGTATAAACAGTGCGTTTATTTACAGTGATGGAAACAATAACAGTAAATCCCCGTGCTCTCCCGTGACTCCCGTGTCGTGTCTTCCCAAAAAGTCCGTGCTCCGTGTTCTCCACTGCCGTGTGTCCACACACACCCGTGCCTGCTGCCCTCCGATGTTCCACGCTCCTCCTGAGGGGAAAATGACAGAGGCAGCCGTCAAGACACTTAATTCCAGTAGGCATACACTCAGACTTTAGATAAGCAGAAGACTAACGTGGAGTCTCATGGAATGATCCCGCGTCGGTGGGAGCTCCAAGACTCTCCTAAGTAGCTCCCCCGACGAGCCCTGATCAGCGGCAGGTGTGTGGCTTCGGGTGTGGCCAGTCCTTCCGCAGGGCCACACCCCTCAGGCCTGCAGGTGGCTGAGCTCCATCCTCCAAGCATCCCCGCAGACATAAACACACACACTCACATCTACAATCATGGAGGAGAGCAGCAGCAATACCAAAATACATATAATAATAATAATAATAATAATAATATAATACATGACTGCTCAGGGATCCTGGGTCGCCCAGTCCCAGGACCCTGACACCTTTGATCTCTTTTCTTCAAAGAGATCACTTACAACATACACTCCAGCATTGCAAGGTCCAGTTCTTCTTGGTCCTGAGGCCCTCTGGCCCCCTTTAACGGGTGGACCATATGTGGGATGACCTCTGTGTTCACGCAGTTCAGATGCAAGCAAAGTTAGATTTACAACCATAACAGCAGTTACAGATGACTCTCCCATCACTCCCCAATTCTCCCACAGCTTTATTTTGGTGCTCCAGTTTTCCAACCCCTTTTTAATGCCCCCTTATACCTTTCAAATGTACTTAGACTAGAACCTCTGTCTAAGGAGCTTTTAACCTTTATTTTTATTGCTGCAGCTACCAGTGTCTTCCAGTTGGGTAATTCTCAGCTTCTTTCTTCGACCTCCGGGGTTAGACCACCCTTTAGTCATTGCACAGTTCTGGGGATTATTCTGCCCCGATTTCAAACAAAGATCTGTGTGTTTTGGGGTCACCTCTGTGTCCCCCTTTTTGCCAAGAGCCTCTTGAACCTCGTTGGTCTGGTGTTCCTGGTTTTCGCCAACCCCTTCATGGTTATTGCTGTGTTTGTGGGATCCATCTTCTCCAGGAGCCCAAACGCCATGACACTTGACCTCAGTTGCTGTCTCGGCAGTCCCTACATCTGTCTCTGCTGTGAAGGGCCCTCACATCTCCGTGTCCCCGTCTGGTGTCTGTTCCTTTCTCTGCAAGAGACAGAAAACCAAAACACCTCTCTCCCTAGCCTTGATAATCTAATATTGTTATCCATTGTTCTTCTAATGATTCAAATTTGGTTTAAAATATTATGTTCAGGACTCTTTGACCCAGGGACTTATTCTAATCATAATCTATGTGTGTATAAAAGAAATCAAAAATTAGTGAACCCTTTCTAAGTCTAACACATTATAAGCTTAAGTTTTACCATAGCTAAATTATTAAACACAGAAATAACGTCATAAGATGTTCATAAAACCATTGTTTGATGTTCGGACTCAACTCCCCCCTTTTTGACACACTCCCATGTGTCAATTCATTGGAGCTAGACAATTAAAAGAGAAGGTTAGTGACATCATATCTCAGAAAGTATCAGAAATTCTTCTCTCGAGTACCGTTGCTCCAGCCTTGTCATCCCAGAGGATCCTCAATCCCGGAAATTTCCCTTCTCCTCATGTAATAAAGTCTATCATCCTTCCATGCCCTGGTAACTGGTCCATCCAGAGCTGTAACATTTTGAAATGTACATACAACAAGCCAAACCACACCTTGGTCACAGCAACCCTTTTCTGCCCTGAAGATGTCCAACGCCATCTTAGTCTGGACCAGGGTTGTAATAGTTTTGCAATTTTCATTAGTTTTTATTTTTATTTAGCTTCGATTTCAGATTTTCAATTTTATATCAGTTTTGATCAGTTTTTACCAATTGTTTGCTAGTTTAGTTTAGTTTTGATTAGTTTCAGTTATAGTTTTAGTTGTGTCTGCAATAATTAAGTGTAGCAAAATCCCAGTCCCATCATATCAGTCATGCTCTTGTGCTTATCCTTGGGTATTGTGACTATTAACTCTTGCAGCACCGGGTGCTCCTAATTTTGGTTCAAGTGAATTTATAAACTTTGTGAAGGGAATTGACTCCTCTGCACACTGGCATAAACATAATCAACATGATCCACATTTTACTGCGTGTTATTTCATCATCTTATTGATTCAAATGCTCCATCCTTATGTGGTTTGCGACATTATGTTTATCCACTCTGTCTCTAAATGTTTGAAGAATTTTCAAGTTTGGGGTCAAATTTTAAGAATTTGACCATAAGTGAAAGTTATGGTGTCATCACCCCCTTCGGGGCTTACCTTTCCCAGTTTTGATGATATTCCTCCCTATTCTTTGCAAATACCCCCTGTTGGTGGCGAGAAACTGTTGGTGTGGTCAAGTGGGTGCTATAGAAACAAAAACTCAGGACAGAACAGTTATCAGTCATGTGCTTCATACAAAATTAGCATATATTGAATTTCATATTGATCCTCTGAGTGTAATGGTACATTTTAATTTGAATTTATCCAAACTAAACACAATAGGTTTTTCTTTCTCTAATTTGCTCTTGTTCTTTTGCAGTACCACATCCTATCAAATGTCCCTGTCGATTATATTCTACATTTAATAACTTACTATTTCAAGTGAGAACCTAAATCACGTGGCCCAATGTTCATTAGGTCAAGTCAAGTCAAGTCAACTTTATTTGTCAATTCTGCCACATGTACAGGACATACACAGAATAGAAATTGCGTTACTCTCAAACCCTAGTGATTAGAAAAATGCAAATAAAATAATTAAAAAGTAAAAATTTAAATAAATACAATACAATTTTACGTATAACAAAAAAGCTATGCAATATACAATATACAATATTCAAGTAAGAAGGCATAGTGGTGCAAAATAGGCAAATAGTGCAAATGGGGATTTAGTAGTGTATGGTAAGAGATAGTGTAACAACAAAGTCTTATGAGGTCCAATGCTTAAGCAGTCCAATGCTCCACAAAGTGACTGGAGCAGGCCAGTGAGTGCGTCAGAGAGTGAGTGTGTGTGTGTGTGTGACAGAGTTCAGTGAGACCGTGGTGGAGAAGAAGGGAGAGGGGGGCAGAATCGGGAGGGAGTTTAGCTTCCTGACAGCCTGATGGATGAAGCTGTCCTTCAGCCTGCTGGTCCTGGCCTGGAGACTCCGCAGTCTCCTCCCTGACGGCAGCAGCTTGAAGAAGCTTTGCATTGGGTGCGTGGGATCAGCCGCTATGCAAAGGGCTTTTTTAGTGAGACGGGTGCTGTAAATGTCCTGGAGGGAGGGGAGAGAGACACCAATGATCCTCTCTGCAGCTCTCACTATGCGTTGGAGGGTTCTATGGCAGGACGCATTGCAGGCTCCAAACCACACAGTGATGCAGCTCGACAGGATGCTCTCGATGGTGCCTCTGTAGAAAGTGTACATGATGGGGGCTGGTGCTCCTGCTCTTCTTAGTTTGCGGAGAAAGAAGAGACGCTGCTGTGATTTCTTGGCCAGTGCTGTGGTGTTGTACGTCCAGGAGAGATCCTCTGTGATGTGCACACCCAAGAACTTGGTGCTGCTCACTCTCTCCACAGACGCTCCGTCAATGGTCAGAGGAGCATGTTGGGTGTGCATTCTCCTGAAGTCCACAACAATCTCCTTCGTCTTCTCCACATTCAGAGAGAGATTGTTGTCAGCACACCACGTGGCCAGGCGTCTCACCTCACTTCTGTAGTCGGTCTCATCCCTGTTGCTAATGAGACCCACCACCGTTGTGTCGTCCGCAAACTTGATGAAGAGGTTGGAGCTGTGTGATGGAGTGCAGTCATGGGTCAGCAGAGTGAAGAGGAGGGGGCTCAGCACACATCCCTGCGGGGCCCCCGTGTTTAAAATGATGGTGCTGGATGTATTACTGCCGACCCGTACTGCTTGAGGTCTTCCGGTGAGGAAATCCAACAGCCAGTTGCACAGTGAGGTGTTGAGCCCCAGCTGGACCAGTTTTTGAGTGAGCTGTTGGGGGATTATAGTGTTGAATGCTGAACTGAAGTCTATGAACAGCATTCGAACATATGAATCTTTTTTGTCCAGGTGTGTGAGTGCTGAGTGGAGTGCAGTGGAGATGGCATCATCGGTTGAGCGATTGGGCCGATACGCAAACTGGAAGGGGTCCAGGGAGGGGGGCAGGACAGTCTTGATGTGCTGCATGACTAGTCGTTCGAAGCACTTCATCAGGATGGGAGTAAGTGCAACAGGACGGTAGTCATTAAAGCAGGAGGGAGATGACTTTTTTGGAACCGGAATGATTGTGGTGGCTTTAAAACATGTGGGGACGACAGCCTGGATGAGTGATATGTTGAAGATGTCTGTGAAGACATCAGTGAGTTCCACTGCACAGTCTCTCAGTGCACGACCAGGAATGTTGTCAGGACCCGGAGCTTTACGTGCATTGATCCTGCTGAGGGATCTCCTCACGCTGTCCGGGGACAGAGTCATCACCTGGTCACCAGGAGGGGGTGGGGTCTTCTGTGCAGTGGTGCTGTTTCGGACTTCAAAGCGAGCAAAGAAAGTGTTCAGCTCGTTCAGCAGGGGGATAGTACTGTCACAAGTCTGTGGTGGGGGCTTGTAATCTGTGATGGTCTGAATGCCCCGCCACAGGCTCCGTGAGTCTCTGCTGTCTTTGAAGTGATGGGATATTTTCCTGGAGTACTGTCTCTTAGCCTCTCTGATGCCACGGGAAAGGTTGGCCCTAGCTGTCCTCAGGCTTGCCTCGTCTCCATCTCTGAAGGCAATTATTGCATATCTCTATTCTGAACGTGGCAAGCCATTCATAGGTATTGTTAAAGTTTTGGCGATTTTCCCCTATAAAATTTAATTGACTTTTTTCAGTGGCCTGCTGTGGTTAATAATAACATATTCCCGTCATGAGTGATATCAATAGTTTTTCTCCACTGTAGCATTTGGCATTCCCAATAATATCACATGATACCTTAATCAAAACACAGCTAATATAGCACAGTTTTCTTAATGCAAACATCAGTAACTCAAAATCAGCAACCAAAGTGTTAAGTCTACAGTTCATACTTATGTGAAGCTACAGTCTCCTCCTCCAGTCTCTCTTATCCTCCTGCTTCTGAAAAAACAAAACAAACAAAACGAAGCATCCACCCTTCTCTTGTCCGCTGGGTGAATTGTTTATTGGCATTTACTAATCCTAAAGTGGGTGCAGTCATTGTCTCAGTATCAAGTCAGTTAAAACTTTTAGTCGTCAGTCCATCACAGTCCAGTCACATGCATACCTCCACACACATTCATACCAGATGTTGCTGATAATGGAGTCTCACGCGCAACCTATTCGAGCCTCCATCACCAGCAAGATGACGTCATCATTTCAAAAGGAAAACAATTCCTTGTTGTTTTTTTTTTCGTTTTTTTTTTTTTTGTCCGGATTGACTCGGTGCAATCCTTGTAGATCAGTGTTCCCTATAAGTGAATTTCTCCCAAGCCAATTACAATCATGGAGAAGCACACTTTGCAACTGTTTTTGTAAGAATATTTCATAGCGCTTTAAATTTCAATCTTTCAGGCCTGGTTTAAAGAGCTGATTGTTAAATCATGGACTCACAAAATATCAACATATCACCACCGGTGGATCACACCTCTCAGATTTTCTTCAGTGCACTGTAACAAAAACGAAAACAGACGTAACCAACAAAACACTAATAACAATAACACAAACTAGGGCCCGTTGCAGACATGTCCAAGCATAAACTATCCCTCTCTCGCTTACGAGAAAGAACACAAGCCAAAGCTCACTGATAACATCAAGCTAGCGCTAAGCAAAACCAAAAATCAACCAGAAATTCACAGGAACGTTTTGCTTCCTGCCGGGACAATATTGTGTGGGAATGAGAAGCTCAGGTGCCGTAACCAGAGATGGGCAGTAACGCGTTACTGTAATCTGATTACTTTTTTCGAGTAACGAGTAAAGTAAGGGATTACTATTGCAAAATCGGTAATTAGATTACCGTTACTTTCCCGTAGGAACGCTGCGTTACTGCGTTACTAAAACCGTGATTTTTTGCGAGAATGTCTCACGACAGTGACGTAAGCGAGTGCGCCGTTAGTGACAACAGCTGTGTGCAGATCAACAATGGATCACATATCGAGTGCGGGAGAGAGTATGAGCATGCAGCGTTTAAAGCGTGGAAGTACTGACCTTACTTTGAGTTTGATTCCATAAAAAGTGACAAAAACATTAGCGTCCATCGTGCGTGGGAAGAAAACTTCTTTTTACAGCGAAAAAAACCCCTAAACTTCCAAGGAAGCACCAAGAGCGCAACGACGTAATGGGAAGCTCACAGAGACACTGCCGTATCCTTCCACTGACCGCTGCACACCTGCACCAGGGTAAACCTCCGCCTACTGCAGTCCTGCTTTACAGGTGAAAATAGAGCAACAGGACCGCTGAGTTTTTGACTTTATTTATGTTCTGCTGTGTTTTACTTGCATCTATTTGAAAGAGTGAGTGTAAACACAAAAAATTATTTTATTTTATGTGCTGGAATGTGCAGAAAATAGGTTTAAATGTTAAACTCATTTATTCAACTCAGAGAATGTTGCATATAATTAAATTTTTGCTTGATGCATAAAGTTAAAAGATTAAAAATGATAGAACAAGTTAAAAAAAAGAGACTTTTCCATTTGATTACATTTTGTATGATGGATTATGTAGAAAAAGTAGAATTGGGCTGAAAGATCTATCGCTTTATCACCTCTTCAGGTTGTAAATCGTGTTTATAAAAAGTAACTAAGTAACTAAGTAATTAATTACTTTTGAAAATAAGTAATCAGTAAAGTAACGGGATTACTTTTTTGGGGAAGTAATCAGTAATTAGTTACTGATAACTTGACCAACACTGGCCGTAACACCTTTTGTTCCTCCTTGAATTAAATCTCAATCACAGAAAATGCCGCACTCCAACCTAACCTTACACTATTAATTCATCATTTTCACTCTGTGCCACTGTTCCTCCTCAGGGCTGTGTGAAGCACAGCAAAGAATTCAGTCGAGGCCTTGAGCCATAAACAGACATCACGCACAGACATTGTTTTCATAACCAAACCGTTTTAGACCTTATTCCTAAAACCTACATAAATGCCCTCTATGTGACATATAACACATTCTAAGTAATCAATGGTAATCAATGGCTCCTCATAAAAATTATGTATTGGGATGTTTGTGTGCAGCATTTTGCATATCAGCATAAGCAAAGCATTCTTCATTGCATCAGCGTGTATGTGTGTGTGTGTGTCATTTCTCACTCACTCAACGAGTACACATGTTCATGTGTGTATTTCACTTCATTCTGAATCTGTGTGTTTGTAGACGTGTGTGTGTGTGTGTGTGTGTGTGTGTGTGTGTGTGTGTGTGTGTGTGTGTGTGTGTGTGTGTTCATCACTTTCCTGTTCTGGTGTTCTGGGTAAACCATGGCCTGAAGCGTGCCCTGGGGTCCCGCCCTCCTCCTTTTCAGTTTGTTTGCAACCATTGCTGCTGCTGCTGCTCAAAGTTCAGTCCGCCCTGGTTCTGACCCCAATTGGGGCAGTCCTCTCTCCAGTGTCCATGCTCACCGCAGGTGAAACCTGCATCTTCTCCTGTGTTTTTTGTCCATTCTGAGGTGCCTTCTGTCCTCAGTTACTCCTCCTGTCTCGGTCACGCCCTTTTTGCTGCCCGATCATTCGTGTTGGTCCATCACTGTCCTGCACAGTGTAAATGCAGAGTTATCAAGGTCAGCATTCTTTTGCTCAGCCTTACTTTTCATTCGGGCTTGGCGGGCGTCTCGTCACAGCTCTGTCAGCTGACGCAGTCTGGGAATTTTCCCCCGTGTAGTGAAACGGGCCTTAGTTTTAACGCTCTCCGTCTCTGCTGCATGAGATCGCATTCCTGCAGCACTGTTGACATTTTCAGGTCGTTGTTGTGGGTCCAGCTGTTGCAGCATTTGGTCAGGGTCACGTATGGGGGAGAGCAGGAGTCCAGTCAGCCTCGGCTTTCAGGGCCGGCAAAGCAGCCTGTAATTAAACATATATAGAGAAAAACAAAAAACAAAAACAGACAAAAACAAAAGCAAACGAACAGGAAAATGATGTTGTGTTGGCTGTATTACAACGAGAGGGGAGAAACACCGGGACCAGGCCCTGTGTCAGCCTTCTCTCCCCCTTTTTTTGTTTTTTCTCTCCCGATATAATCAACTCCTAACCCACCAAGCTGACAGGACAACATGCACCTTGCTAAAATTCTTAAGATCATGTTTAAAAGCCCAAAAAGAAACTTTCTTTCATTCAGTAATCACTTGTATCAATCAATCAGCAGAAAACATGTCACAATTTGAATCTTTTAACCCCTAAATTTGTCATGTCTTCACTGGTTGGTCAGACCAGTGTCTTTTTCTTTGAAGTTAAATTGTTGAGTTTATTTGTCAGTAATGTATTTATCCTTTAACAACAGATGTATGTTAAGTTTCGCTGCTTTAGCCTTGCTGGAAAATCTTCACGTGTTCATGAGTGTAAGCTGTTTCTTCATTGCGTGTGTGTGCATTTGTAGGCAGGCAGGTTAATTTTATCTTTTTCTCAAACTGGGCGTTACCTTAAAAGGAACCTTTCTCTCAGATTTCTCTGCTTGTGTTTTTGTTTCACCTTTTTGTTGTGATGCTCCGGACGCCTTCCCAACCTCCACAAGTCCGTTGGCCCTTTTTTATGTGTTAACACTTCTCTTAATTTTTCTCTTCTAAGCATCCAGACGCCGCTGGTCCTGGCCATGCGTCCACGACCAGGAGGGTCGCCACACCTTGAACAAAATTTCCACAGGTACACTAGGCATCAACCTTTGATCCTAAAATGTGTCTTTGCTCTAATGTCCTCCTATTCAAACACATCAACCATCACTGTCACTGTGTTCACGCTTCACACTCACAAAAAACACACTCAGAGCGCGCCTCACTTACACTCAAAACAACACCTAGAGCGCGCTTTACACACAAGACAGCACCCAGAGCGCGCTTCGCAGCTTCGCAGCTTCACACACACTCACTCAGAGCGTGCCTTCACACACACACAACACTTTTCTTCAGCGGGAATTTTACACAGAAACCTCTGAGCTCAACTATTAGATTCTTCTTAAAGCACACTGCACCATAGACTAAAATACCCCTTTCTCTGCGCTTATGACCGCCACAACGGGGCAAAGTCGCATCATAAAAGTGATGCTTGCATCCCCGAAGTTATACCTGACATCATAAACCAGGTTTTGCTCTATGTACTTCTTGGCAAGTAAAATTTTACTTTGTTTTATGACCGCAGCCCTTAAAACTCGACTGACGCCACAAACCACCGTCAAACCTCTATCCAATGTACTAAAACTAGCACCAACCACTACTGCACTTCACGGCTGCACCACCGGAACACGGCCGTATCATAAACCAAACCTACGGACGTGTTTCGCTCTCGCGTTGCCAGCGTTCAACTGCACCGTGAGCCAGCATCTGCTTTTCCTTAAATCAACTTCTATTTCATAGCCGGCAAGAGCCAGGACGTAACCGACACCATAAACAAACTTCAAACCTCGACTTCAATGTACTGAACTTATGGCCGCGTCTTCAGAAGAAATTCTAATGTATTATTGCTACAGAGGCCAGTATTAGACAAAATTAAATGTGGAAGGTAAAGTGGCTGCAACTAGCTCAACATAGTATCTTATTAGTTTCTCGGTAGAAGCAGTTTATTTAACACACTGGAATTCAGCCTCAACTTATGTTGTTAGTATCTCGCGCCAAAAACCAGACACCGACAAATTTAATGTGAAAATACATGTGACTCAGCGAACAGATTAAGTTGGAAAGCCCAATATGCACATTTGGTATTTGTAATACAACAGGCTGTGCTTACCTTTCTGTTTTAGGCCGGCCTTCTGTTCACCTTGCCCCACGATCTCACCAAAGGCCAAATCTGCCCCTCCTCAGCACACCAAAGATCCAGGTCACACGGCACCAAGTTGTTGAAATCTCCCAATTCTTTGAATCTTTGGGCTGAAGGAAGGACAATACTCGGTGTATTTATGCTCAATCAACAATCATTTATTTCCATACAATTCAACACTTAAGAGCATAAGGACCATCATGATGGGGAGACATGCCTGAAGAGGGTCACAGCAAGTCTCAAAATGGTGACGGGTTGCTCAGCTTTTTATAGTCTCTAGTGGCCCCCACCTAGTCATAAAAGACCAAACATTAACATTCTTTCTCTCTTACGGCGCCTAAGTTATGACCTCGGCAGTTGTTCCTCTGCTTTCTGTAAGGTGGGGGTGTGGAATGTGGTCTGTCTATCTCCCCTGTCTTCGACACAGAGTCTCCTGCTTACAACCTTCTCTTCATGATTCAACAATTAAGCATGTAATACATTCACAGCAGATCAAGGATACAGAGTGATGCACACTTATCTAATAAACTAATCAGTGAATATGTTCTTTCAACTCAAAAGTATAATGAGAACTAAACTACATACAGATCACACACTCTATATTAAAGGGTATAATATGATCTACAGCAGTATCATCCTTCAACTACTTTGATTACATATATAAGGTAACATATAATAACAGAATAATATCACAAGAGCAACACCATTGGCTAACGGATATAGCCCGGCGCAACTACTGATGGGACGGAGACTGCGCACGCCAGTTCCCCAGCTTCCTTCCCTGCTCAATCCCAGCCTGCCCAATAAGAATACAGTGTTGGCAAAAGCGAGAGAGAGAAGGGCAAGGGACAGTGATGCGTACAACAGGAGACATCGGGCGACTGAACTTCCTCCACTCGCACCGGGGCAACCAGTGTGGATTACAGACACTAGGCGTGAAGGGACTGTCATCTCCTCTCACTATATGGTTGAGACTCCTTCAGGAGCCATCAGGAGAAATAGACGTCACCTCCAGCCATTGCCAGAGTCCACACCAAAGTTACAGACCCCATCTACCCCCGTCAGTCCCAGAGGAAATACCCTGCCAGCTCCCAACCTATTGACGTCTACAACTCTGACTCCGAAGACAGAAGTCCCAGGTCTTGTCAGAACTAGAGCTGGCAGAGTTGTCATAAAACCACAAAGATTGAACTTGTGAGATTAAATAAAGCAAAGCATCTCGAGTTAAATATAGAGTAGCTATGTTTCTGCAGTAGGTTCTAAGAAGTAACGAAAGTACAGTTTCCCATATGCAGTAAATGTTTCAATAAGTTGTTGTTTTCTGCGAAAGGAGGATGTGGTGTTATCTGTTTAAGTATATCCGGTTTTATGGTGGAAGTGTGTTGGGTACCGGAAGTGAGAAAATAAAGGTTGAAGTTGTTTGCTCTACAAGGTGTTGTCTCTTTCCCTACCGAAAACCACGACAGCCACCTGCCTCACCAGAGACAATAAAACATTGGACTTATTGTATGCTAACACCAAGGAGGCATACAGCTCATCATCTCTTCCTCCCCTGGGGGGCTCAGATCACAACCTTGTTCATCTCCAGCCTGTGTATAAACCTCTAGTACACAGACCACCAGTTGTGAAACGCACAGTAAGGAAATGGTCGGCAGAGACTGAAGAGGCCCCGAGGGACTGTTTCCTTTCCACTGTGTGGGACAACCTACCAAATTTCCCCTTGTGTTACAATTAAAGGATTATTTTATTCTATTCTATTCTAACCTCTGCAGCCTTTTGGAGGATGACCTCAACAGCATCACAGACTGCATTACAAATTACATGAACTTCTGTGTGGACAACACCGTACCCATCATAAAGGAATGATGTTTTTCTAACAACAAGCCATTGATAAATCCTGAAATAAAGGCTCTCTCATCAAGGAGAAGAAGAGAGTCTTTAGATCTGAAGACAAACAGGAGCTAAGAGTTGTCCAGAAGAAGCTGAAATGGAAGATAAGGCAAGGGAAGGAAAACTACAGGAGGAAGATTGAAGAACAGCTGTAACAGGACAACATCAGAGGGGTTTGGAACAGCGTGAAGACAATCTCAGGACAAATACCAACCACCCAGGCTTCAGGAGACTTGGGGTGGGTAAATTACTTACTTACTTACTTACCATGCCTTATGTTGACATATCGGGTGGCAAACGAATGCCACCAGGCTTGATCTTGTGCCCGGGCTTCAGCTTCTTCCAACAATATATTTGATGTGTTTAGGTCTTGATGGAATGACCTTTGCCAGGTGTTACAGGGACATCCTCATGGGCTTTTAATGCCCAGAGGTTGCAAGCGCATCTCTGTTTTTGGAATCCGTCCGTCATCCATGCAGAGGATATAGCCAGCCAGTCGGAGTCTTTGGCCTGCAACGATATTGTGAAGTTTGACCGTGCCACTCCTTCGCAAGACCTCCTCGTTGGTGATGTGCTTGGTGTAGTGGATCTACAGAATCCAGCGAAGGCATCGCTGCTGAAAGACGTCGAGCTTGGTGTTAATGCAGGCCGACACCTTCCAAGTCTCGTTGGCATAAATGGCGGTTGGGATCAAGATCGAATTAAGCAAGTGGAGTTTGATCTTGAGGGAGGTGATCGGGGAGGACCAGACCTTGTTCATCCTTCGAAATACCGCAGCCACCTTTCCAGTGCAGCATTTGACATCCACCTCCGCATCGCTGTCATGGGAAATCACGCTACCGAGGTAGGGGAATTTCTTCACTTCTTCTAGCTGCTGTGTCCTGATGTAGATCCCCCGTCATGGGTCCTTGGAACTGACGTGCATGATCTGCGACTTTTCAGAGCTCCTCAGGCCAATCTTGCCGGCTTCTTGTCTTAGATCGGTCGTTCCTTGCTGTAGCTTCAGCTCATCTTCCTCGAGTAGGGCGATATCGTCAGCGAAATCGAGGTCGCCAAGACGGTCTTGATCAGACCAATGGATGCCAGCTCCTATACGGGCACCAGCTCGCCGCAAGACGTAGTCGAGGGCAACGAGAAAAAGCTGTGGTGACAGGATGCAGCCCTGCCTGATGCCGGTGGTGTCCTTGAAGAAGTCGGTGTGGCCATTTCCGGTCTTAACGCAATAGCACGATCGCAAGTACAGGTCCTTGAAGATGTTGAGGAAGATTGTAGGGACACCGTACAAGCGCAGGATCTGCCAAAGAGAATCGTGGTGGATGCTATCGAAGGCCTTCTTGAATCGACGGAATTGATGGCGAGTTGTTGCCGATACTCGATGCACTGTTCGATGATGTTTCTTAAGACGAAAATCTGTTTCGTGCATGATCGGCCACTTTGGATCCCAGCTTGCTCCTCTCATAGACGTTGGTCGAAGGCACTCCCCGGTCGTCGAACGAGGACAATACAGAATGGCTTGCCAGGCACAGAGAGAAGGGTGATGCCTCTCCAATTGGTACACTCGGAGGTCTTGCCCTTCTTTGGTAGCTTGACTATGGCGCCCTTCCGCCAGTCCTCCGGCACTGTGCCACTTTGCCAGCACTTGTTGAACAGGGTCATCAATTCTTCCACCTGGGCTTGGTTGCCGTGTTTCAGGATCTCTGCTGGTATTTCGTCTAAGCCAGTCGCTTTGTTGTTCTTGATGCTCTTGATCGCAATCTTCACTTCCTCGATGATTCTGCCAGTGTTGACTCATGTTGGGCATCCTCCGCCTCAAAATTGTACGTCGTGGCGGGCTCTGGCTGGTTAAAGGTCTCTTGGAAGTGTTCGGCCCATCTTTTGTTTTGCTCTTCTTGAGTGATCAGGAGCATCCCATTTTTGTCCTTGACCGGGACGTTTGCATTAGTCCTCGATCCAGTAAACTCATTTACGATGCGGTATATGTCTTAGAGTCATTCCGATCTGCTTCTTCCTGAGTTTTGGCACCTTTTCGTTCTAGCCATTCTTTCTTGTCTTTCCAACAGCTTTTCTTCACTAGCTGATCTAACTCCGTATCGTTGGGTTCCCTCCCCTCTGGCTTGTTCGGTTTTTGGCCTGCTCTCTTTTGAGCTTCACGATTTTTTCTCTCATCGATCAGTTTCCATTTTCTTCCTTGGATCCACTGTTCGCTTCTCTTTCCTCTGCGTCTTCTGATAGTGTTTTTGGTGGACTCCACGGTGGCGTCCCTGTGGCCAGTCCAGAGGTCTTCGACGTCTTCCATTTCTCCAAGGACGGCAAAACGATTTTGCAGTTCTAAAGTGAAGGCGTTGACAACGGTTGGGTCCTTGAACTTCTCAATTGCGAGTGGTTTCTTTGGTGCGGGCTGTCTTTGGTTCCAAAGTTTGAGTTTGACTTCCGCTCTGACTAGGTGGTGGTCAGATCCAACATCCACTCTTCGATAGGCCCTTGCGTCATGCAAAGCAGACCTCCATTTTTGGCTGATGCAGATAAAATCAATTTCATTGAATGTACGCCCATCCGGGGATCACCATCTCTTCTTGTGGATCTCTCGGTGCTGGAAGTATGTATTTCCAACGCACAGCCCATTTTGCTCGCAGAAGGATACTAATCGTTCGCCGTTGTCACTGAGATGCGTTGAAGATGCATGTGGTCCAACCACTGTCTCCAATTCTAATCGGTTGCCACCCAGCTGGGCATTGAAGTCTTGCATTTTAAGGTCGTGATTCGGGATGTCATTAACGACGTCTTGCAGCTGATTGTAGAAATTGTCCTTGAAAGCAACTTCCGTATTGTCCATTGGCGCATAGACTTGCACAATGGTTGTCTTGGTGTGTACCAATCTGAAACAAGCTGTGATGATGCAGTCGTTAACAGGTTTCCAACCAATGAGTGCTCTCACAGCTTCTTTGCTCAATACAAGCCCCACTCCATGTTCATGTCGATCTTCGTGACACGAGTTCAAGATCGTCTTGCCATCGCTGATAATTTGGCCGCTCTCTATCCACTTCATTTCACTCATTCCGAGGATGTAGAGCCGATAATCGTCAAACTCCTTCAAAAGTTGAGCCAGCCGTCCGGTTTGATATAACGTGCGAACCTTCCATGTCCCAAATCTTGTGATGGTTTTGGTGGAGAATAATGCTTCCATCGGGCGCTGGATGCCGTTTTCGGTTTCTTCCATCACCGTCATCCCGTTTGAAGTAGAATTCCCGCCACATTGCCAAAAAACTTCTGCTTTCGTTTGTCATTTCTGTAGCGGTAGGGTTTTTTTTACAGGGTTGCTAGCCTGACGCCCAACCCTCCTCCTTTCTCATCCAGGCTTGGGACCGTTCATGGCGGAGTTGGGGTGGGCGAATGACCTAAATAAATATTTTAACAGGTTTGATCAAACACCCACCCCTCCCCCAGCATTGTCCCCTCTGCTGCAATCTCCCTCATCTTCAGGGAGTGCCTGTCTTTCATCTCAGGACTTCACACCTCTCAGCTCCCAGCCATCACACCCACCCACGGTTTCTGTGGACTCCAACTTACACTCCCCTCCCCCCAAATCCACTCTTTCTATCTCAGCACTTCGAGTGAGAAGCGAGCTTCGCCAGATCAAGGTGCGGAAGGCTGCAAGTTCAGATGGCATCAGCTCCAGGCTCCTGAGGTGCTGCGCAGATGAACTGTGTGGCATCCTAGGATATCTGTTCAACCTGAGCCTGTCACTGGGGAAAGTACCACATCGTGGTACCGATACCAAAGGCCTCCCATCCCAAGGACCTCAGCAGCTACAGGCTGGTAGCCCTGACATCACATCTGATGAAGACCCTCGAGAGATTGGTTCTAAACCATCTGCGCCCCCTGGTGAGGTCTTCATTGGATCTGCTGCAGTTTGCTTACCAGCCTGGCATCGGGATGGAGGACGCCATCATCTACCTCCTGCACCGAGCTCTGACTCACCTGGAGAAGCCTGGAAGCACTGTGAGGATCATTGTCTTGGATTTCTCCTGTGCTTTCAACACCATCCAGGCACGACTTCTGAGGGACAAGCTGGAGCTATCAGGAGGGTCACCACATGTCCCAGTGGATACTGGACTGCCTCACAGGACGCCCACAGTATGTGAGGACACAGGGCTGTGTCTCTGATACGCTGGTCTGCAGTACGGGGGGCCCACAGGGAACTGTACTGGCACCGTTCCTCTTCCCCCTCTACACTGCAGACTTCTCCATCAACTCCCCACAATGCCACCCACAGAAGTTCTCTGACGACTCTGCCATAGTCGACCTAATCACAGGTGAGGATGACTCAGAGTACAGACAGTGGACTGGACTTTTTGGACTGGTGCCATGCAGTTGGTTGTGGACTTCCGCAGACACAGATCCACCACACTAACACCGGTGAACATCCAGGGAGTGGAAATTCAGACAGTAGACTCTTATAGGTATCTGGGTGTTCACCTGAATATTAAACTGGACTGGAGCCTGATGCTCTTTACAGGAAGGGATCAGAGCAGACTCTACCTGCTGAGCTGGCTGAGGTTATTTTGAGACCAGGGAGCACTTCTAAAGACTTCCTCCCTTCCTCCCTGCAGCTATCAGACTGTACAATCAAAACTACTCCCAACAAATATAGATGTTTACATCATGATGTAAATATGTAAAAATTATGTTTCTGTTCTGTATCCTGTTCTGTTTGTATATGTGTGTTTATGCTGCTGATACAATCAAATTTCCCCTTGTGGGATAATTAAAGGATTATTCTATTCGATTATTCTATTCTATTCTATTCAAACCTATGGGCAATTTAGTGTTTCCAATTAACCCATTAGAGCCGGTCGGAGCGGGCACGCTCTGTTTTGCGTAACTATTTTTAAATCCTGGTAGCTCTGCAACCACGTAAGCTAGTGCAATAATTTTTTTTGCATATGAAACCGGAGGAGTTGTACTTACACCTTATGCCATCAGCTTGTCCTAAGTCACAGTTTCCTTCCACATATAGCTTTGCAAAAACTGCATAAAAAGCACTTGCAGCAACAAAAACATAATATTCCAGAAACACGCTTTGCCGATCCGATCAGCTGTTCATAACATTTCCTACGTTGGAATAGACGTCAGCGCGAACTTTTGCATGTCCACCATTACCTGCCCGAAACCGGAAGTGACGTTATTTTCACGGAAATGTAGTTTTTTTTTACCATCAGGGCCTCAGGGCCTATACTGGTCTTTTTAAAAGTTATCTTTGACTTTATGACTTTCTGTGTCTTTTCTGGGATGCTTAGGACTCATATTGCACTGCTGGAAATAGTTTATTTTGATGCATATGCTGCTTTTTTGCAAATTTGCAGTATAATATTTATTTTCGTTTTTCCTGCAGTATATAAAAATTGGTGTATTTCAAAAATAAAACTATGAAGACACTCAAAATAAATTTCCTGTGGTAGGAAACTATTTTGTGCAACTTTTTTGTATTTACAGTTTTGAGGGATAAGCCTCTTAAATTTCTCTAACTAGAAATATATGTTAAAAAAGCAAAAACGATTTTCAATTTTTTTGTAGTTTATTGCACTTTTTTGCAATTTATGTAATTACTATGCACTTAATGAATACATATTATTAAAATCTGGGCTATAATTGTTGTATTGATGTATAGCAACTTGAAATGCTCCCAAAAATGGCACTACAGCATGTAAAAATATAATATAAGCTCTGGCGGACTTGGTTCTATGGTAGGTCTTAAAGGGTTAACCTAACCCCACTAACTGCACGTCTTTGGACTGTGAGGAAACCGGAGTACCCTGAGAGAACCCACGGAAACACGGGGAGAACATGCAAACTCCACAAAGAAAGACCCCGGTCTAATGGTACAATTGAACTCAGGACCTTATTTCTGTGAGGCAGCAGTGCTACCAACGTGCCACCCCATACATTTAAATATAAAACTAAATGATACAGGCCTGTATATTGTGGAGGATAGACATGTTTTATTGCCCTGAGCTGTGTCTGGCAGGCAGAGCGTCTCCACAAATCTGATGCTTCTGATTTGAAGAAAATGAGCTGAGGGAGACACCCGGTGGACAAACACAGACATAACAAGAAGAAAAACTAAAGTGCAGAGGGGAAATTCTTGTTGGAATGAATTTGCATGCGTCAGAAAAACACACAGCACACACTCTAACAGTCCATTATTTGTACTGAAGGAGACACGTGAAGAAACCCAATCACACAACAATGAAGTGAACACATTTATAGCCAGTGTTCAAGATGATGGATAGAAATGAAAATCATGGAGCATTTATGCATTTATAGGTCTGTGTCTTACAGCAGAAGCAGCATTTCCATGAACTCACTGGCCTTTTCTACTGAACGCTCTCTTCTTCATCACCTCATCTGCATCTTGTGACTGCTGCTGAGCTCCAACCCTTTTAACCTCCTGGAGATGATTCAAGATTCAAAGCGTTTACTGTCATGTGTGCAACGAAAAAGCATCTCTCTGTACAATTAAATTATTTCTCTGCTGTCCACACGCAGATGCCGGTTAATATGTACAAATAGATAAAATACAAATAGCATGAATGTATAAATGGAGACAAAAATTGAAGTATTAAATAGATTTATGATCTACAAGTTTAATATGCTGCTTTGATATGTAAGATGAACTGATGTGCAAAAATTATTATTACTGTTAAAATAGGTCAGCTGTTCAAGAGTCTGTTAGCAGTGGGGAAGAAGGAGTTGTTGAGTCTGGATGTTCTGGATTTCACACTTCTGAACCTCCGTCCCGAGGGCAGAAGTGTGAACAGTCCGTGTTGGTGGTGTGTGGGGTCTTTGAGGATGGAGGCAGCTCTCCTCTGGACTCTGCGATGGTAGATGTTCTGCAGAGAGGGCAGCATGGTCCTGGTTATCTTCTCCGCAGTTGTTATCACTCTCTGCAGGTGTTTGCCATCCCGAGCAGTAATGCTGCCATACCATGCAGTGATGCAGCTGCTCAGTATGCTCTCCTCAATGCAGCTGTAGAACCTCCTGAGGATCTTGCCTGACATACCAAATTTCCTCAGCCTCCTCAGGAAATACAGCCTTCTGCCCAGCTGTATGGTGTTCAGTGTCCAGGTGAGGTCCTCAGAGATGTAGACGCTCAGGTATCTGGGTGATCTGAGGGTTCTGGAAGGTCCAGGAGGTCTGGATGGTCTCGAAATGAGTGTAGAATCGATTGAGGTCATCTAGCAGACTGCCTGCAGAGCTGATGGTGCTGATGGCGGACCTGTACTCTGTGATGTGCTGTAAGCCTTGTCACATCCACCTGGGGTCAGCAGAAGAGTAGAAGCCATCCAGTTTCTCTCTGTACTGCCTCTTAGCCGCTGTAATAGCTTTCCTCAGTCCATACTTCGCAGCTTTGTACTCCGTTATTGCCTGATCTAAATGCAAGAGACCGAGTATGCAGCATGTGTCGTACCTGACTGTTGCTCCAGGGCTTCTGGTTGGGGAACTTTCTGACATGTGTGGTGGGCACAATATTTTCAACAGAGGTGCTGATGTAATGATTCATATTCACTGAAATTTCACTCATGACACAGAAACTGTTCAGCTATTCCCTATTAGTCTATTTATTAGGAACTTCTGTTGATTTTATATGTAAAGTATTTTTCATTGAACGTCACCGCACGCACTCTGTTTATTTGCACACTTCTCACAATTTCTTTCTTAAATCATTATTTGCACATTCTTTTTCTTTTACTGCAAATTTAAAATCTGTAAATTTGGTCAATTCTTTATTGTTGTTTAATGGTCGGGCATTGCACAGCACTAAGCATTTCACCACATGTGTATGGTTGTGTGTGGGACAAACAAAATTTTGAATTTGAATTCTGTGAGTTTCTCTTGATTGTATATATTTCTCCTGTTTGTTATTTATTCGTGTTGTCGTCATATTAATATTTTATTCCTGCACAGCTTGTGTGGAGCACTCATAATTTTGTTGTACATGTACAATGATAATAAAGGGCTATTCTATTCTATTCTGTTTTGAATAGTATAATGGCTGAACTAACTGAACCTGAAGCACAAAAACATTAGGTCGGCTCTGCAACAATAATGAGGTGTGTTAACTAGGGGTGGGGGTAAAAATCAATACAGCATAGCATCACAATATTTTGTTTGGTAATAATGTATCGATACAGGGACAGCAGACATTGATATTTCATTATAAAAAATTCCATTGCAACAAATGGTACGGTTGAGCTTTTTCTCTAGTGAGGTCAGCAGAGGTTAGGTCACCATGTGGGAAAGTTGATCAAATAAAGATGGAGACAGAGAAAGAAATCAGGAAAGCACCATCTGTGTTTAAATCAAACCTCTGGACACATTTTGGATTTTTTTAACAAGGATGGGACAAATGAGTTGGATATGACACACGGGATTTGCAAGGTGTCTCGTATCAAAAAAAAAGTATTCTGGTAATACTACGAACATGCGGGCCCATCTTACGCACCACCATCCAAAAATAACATTAACTGAGGACGGCAAAGCTTTCTCCCACTTCAGAGTGAGCTTAAAAAAAATAACACAATCTATCATGTACTTCATCAGCAAAGACCTACGTCCTTACAACATTGTGGAAAATGAGGGTTTTTCTTACATGCTCAAGATGCTGGAACCCAGGTATGTGATACCATCACGTTTTTTCACCGACACAGCCGTTATCCAATCTCTACATAGACATGAAGCGTAAAGTTGAGGAAAGTTTGAGTGCAACACAAAAGGTTGCATTAACTTGCGATGCATGGACCTCATGGGCTGTGGATTCATATGTAACTATAACAGCTCATTATCTCACAGTGGACTGGTGACTGCTGTACATCTCCAAACTCGAACATCACATGAAAGTCACACTGGAGCGAACATTGCCAACCTCCTGCAAAATGCAGCACAGGAATGGGAAACATCTGGTGGTTCTCACCAACAATGATTCTAATATGACAATCGCCACTCAGCTAGCAGGATACATGCATGTGAAACTTTTTCACCCATATGCTCAATCTGGCATCACAACGAGCCTTAAATGTGCCTGCAGTAGCCAGGGTTTTTGGGAGAGTGTGGAGCATAACTGGCTTTTTCAATAGTAGCACAGTGGCAACCCAAGCTCTGGAGCAAAAATAGAAAAGACCAATGTCTGCACAAGATGGAACAGTGCTTATGACATGCTCCAGCGTTTCCTTGAATAGCAACCTGCCATTTACGCAGCGCTGCTGTCTCCCGTTTTGAGAAAGCGTAGCACTGATATCTTTACACTAAATGAGAGAGATATTGGCAACGCTGAAGAAATTGTCTGGGTCTTGAAGTCAATGCAAGTCGTGACCACTGTGATGTCTGAGGAAAAGATTCCTACTCTGTCTCTCGTAGCACCGCTGCTAGCACAGCTGTTGCATGACACCCAGGACAACATTTGTGACATAGCGCTGGTCAGAAACATCAAGCAAAGTATCAGTCAAGATCTTGAGAAGAGATATGCCAGCACAGTCAAGAGGAACACCCGCTACACAGCATCAGTCCTCGATCCACGCTTTAAAACCCTGCCATTCTTGTCACCATTCTTTGTCATTTTGGTAATGTTCTATTTAACAATTAAATACATTAATTATAATTTATTAAAGAAAAACAACATATTACTGCATAATAAAAGATCTAACATATTTATTTTCTCCCTCTCTCTGTATGTGTGTGGGTTTTCTACAGGAAGAAAAGAAGCAGCAGTCCATCTCTGAGCCAGAAGCCCCTGAACATCATGAGGAACCTGACGGCACTGAACAGAATCCCAGACCACCTCTCATACCAGCTAAGATGAGGAAGTCCTGTGGGCTAACAGACTTCCTTGGTCAGACTTGTGGTGATTTTGGAGCCCCACCAAAATCATTATCTGCCACAACTGAGGAGGTGAAAAGATACCAGGAGGTCACGCAACTGGCACTCACAGAAGACCCACTAAGCTGGTGGAAATCCCATGAGCAAGTCTATCCTTTCCTGGCCACACTGGCAAAAAGATGCCTTTGTTTCCCAAGTACTCCTATCTCAGCTGAAAGAGTCTTCTCGACCACTGGAGACATCGTCACAGCAAAACGGAGCACTCTGACCTTAGACCATGTTGATTAGCTCCTTTTTCTGAGCAAGAATGCTGATATTCCTGCACAGTCCAAATGTGTTTAACTGTTTTTAAGGAAGCAACAAACAGGACAGTTTACTTATTTTAATTTAAAACAACATGTTTTATTTTATTTCAATGTAAAACCTTTTTTATTTAATGTAAAACAATATTTTGTTTTACATTATATTATATTCTTCAGGTGCTAAAGGGGCTGCACAGTGTTTACAAAGGTCATTGTTAGCAATAGCTAAAATTGTACAGTTGTCCCCAGATGGTTGCATTCAGTTAAGTTGGACTAGACTGTAATACAAACATTTCAGTTTGTCGGCAATGAAACTGAAATGAGAGAAAGACTGAGTGTGACACTTTGCTTTAAGATAAAATGAATGTAAGTTTACCTTTATGAACACAGTCTGTCGTAGAAAAATGTGATAAATCACAAAATATTGTATTGCAATACTCAGAATATCACAAAACATTAAAAAATTGCAATAATATGGTGAGTGAATATGTGAGTTAAGTCTTGTGATAATATCATATCTGGTGATTGGGGTGTCTGGTGATTCCCACTATTAGTGCTAACTCAGTATTTCAACTTTAGCAATGTTGAGTAAACTAAAAAAAGCAAATTACAACTAAAAGTTTTGCAATGAGACTTTTTTTTTTTTTTTACACTGTGTGTGAACTTCAGCTTTCAGCAGTTCGGCTCTTCGCAGGTGAATGGTTCAGAGTATTTCAGTATTTTCCCAACTATTTTAACACTTCCAAGTAATCCAACTTAAATGTTCAGCTTTCAGCATTTCCTCTGCATTTTCTTAGGAAATGTGTTCTCTGGTTTGTTTATCGTTTGTTTAACATCCTCTGGTTTTCCACCTCTATGTTGGATCCTGTCACAGGGTGAGAGCATTCAGCTTTGCAGTTTCTACATTTTCATCACTTCAAATGGTGACACATTTGAAATGTTGACACATGACTCAGTCTGTATCCTGGAGCCTGCGTGAATGAAAGAATGGACACCAGAGCATAACAGCCACAGCATGAACTCAGGAGGGGTCAAAGGTTATAAAACAGGATTGTCGGAGACAAAAGGAGACCATTTACACTCAACACCTGAGACCATCTTTGAGCAGAGATCCAGGTTACCATCTCCTTCCATAACATGTGACTCGAGGTCCAGAAATCACTATGACGACCAGCCGCTGATCTGAGCTTTTCAGCATCTGAACATACAGTGAAAATATTCTGATCATTTCCAGCTCTGTGTTTGAACTCTTTCAGTTTACTAGACCAACTGAATGATTCACTGCACAAAACAATGCTTCTTTTTCTTTTACTGGGCCTCTGCGCATTTCATATATTCACATCCATTCATTTGGTGAGAAATCTGATGACACCATACCAGTTTGTTTAGATGTGTGAAAACAGATGATCAACACTTTTCTCTTGGCTGCCAGATCTCATATACAGCACATAAATATGTTTCTCTCTCAGACTTGAATGAGCATGCCCAGCCATACAGAGGGGTCTCCTGAAGGCTGCAGTGGGAGTCTGCCAGGCCAGGACTGTGTGGGACCGCCCCGAGTACAACAGCTCAGCACATCATTGTGGTAAAGAACAGAGTTTTTGCATGTGTTGTTCAGCACTGCAGACATTTATGAAACTGTGTAATAATCTGGGATGTTGTGGTATCTGCAGTTTGTTTTTCTCTCCTTTTCTGAGCTCAGGTTGGGTTCTGCTCACTCTGGGGCGGAGTCAGTTTCCAGCGCTGGTCAATGGACACCTGCACTCCAAGTGGTAATCAAGCCACTGCGTCTCAGTTGGTTTTTTTTAGCTCCTCTGCATTAACCCTGTTTTCCCCTTGTTTCCAGTGCACCAGTCTCTTTACCTGGTTTCTCCAGCGCTCGTGCCTGGATGCTCACCACCTCCATTCTCTCTCTGTTACATGGCACCTCTGTATCCAGCATCCTTTAGCAGATCTACTAGGAGGCTGATCCCAACGTGATTAACGTAGGTGAAGCTTTGGGAATATCTGGAAGTTTATTTTTCCCCTTTCAGTGAAAACTGGACATTTCTTTAAAAATAAAAAAAAGAGAATAAATGGGAAACCTTATCTTAATGTTCCAAAGAAACTATCATAAAATAATTTGCTGTGTGTGATTAACCCAGATCCAGGAGACTGAATTCATTGGGTGAGATATTCTGTGTCAAACTGGTCTTGTTATGGTTGTTGTTTCTTACAAACAGAGGAGTCATACCAACACCATTTATATCAATAAGAATTTATTTGCAAATGTATAACAAACAGTACAAGTGCATTATTCCTTTACAGTACTATTCCTGCACCCTATGTTTCCACAGGACACACATTAATGAATTTCACGTGGAAAAATACAGCTTTTCACATTAACTAGTTAATACTTGCTTCAGTTGTTTGTCTCAAATTTAACTTGGCACTCACCCACGTTGTGTGGCTAATAGTCATTGCTTCAAGGTGCTGAACTTCACTGGCATTCAAAGGTCTCTGGCTGCTACAAAGCTAGTTTTCTCTTTCTTAAAGTGGGCATGAAACACATAAAAAGGCAAATTTACATTGTGGATCCCTGCTGTCAAAAACTGACAAAGATGAATTTAGGAAATAAGTGCTTAAAGCTATGAAATGGAAAGTCCAGCTGTTAGCTGTAATGTTCAGGTTTGTAAAGCACTTTATAAATGAGGACTGTGTGGAGGAGAGTCTGAGTGACTCAAACAACACTCTAGCTTTTCCTCGCCAAGCCAATAACATCAACAATGTACACAAAGACACATTTGTGCCCTTTCACAACTATTTATAGTGTGTAATCTTTATCAGCTGTAGTCAGTCTTTCCTGAGTAACGCGAACGTAAAATATAATTATGTAGTTACAGGGTGAGTCTGGCATATTTCTGACATAAAACACAATTACACGCATTAACTTTGAACCTTTGATGCTAAAAGCTAACTCACCAGGATAATACATTCAACTGTCGAATACCCGTTGTTGTGTTGTCAGTAAAAATAAAAAACTCCACACAACATCTCACTGGCAAAGTTTTCCTGCTACACGTGTCGGATCTGCCTGCTTTAAAGTAGAAACGGAAGGAGTGCAGAAGGAAAATGAAAGCACCTGTGGTGCTGAATAGCTTATTTTGTATTTAATTTACCACTTTACGACAATAATGACAATAATAATTATGATGATAGTTAAGCTTTACCCCCATGATAATTAAAACTCTAATCCAAAGTAATGCAACAATAATTTAACTGTCGCTCTCCCACACCCACAGTGGGTTGGAGTGTGTTAGTTTGTGACTGAGAACTTTAAAACTCACTGTGTTTCTGTACATCACTGTTGCATAGTGTCAGTGTGATAGACGGCTGTGGTTCTCATAAATCCCACACTGCCTTCCAGGACTGTCGGGATCTCCACACTGTCTTAAGTATTATTGTGCAGCAGATTTGCTGCTTGAATGACACACAGAACAAACAAAACTCGTCACAAATGCGTGCTCAATCATCCAGGTAAGGAAATCCTAAAAAGTTGATATTGTTTATCTGGGGATAATGTTTTCAGAGACTGAAGATGTCAGACTTGGATGAATAACAAAAAGTTTCTCCTTTTGAAAACGCTACATTCATATGAACAGAATCAAGTTTTTGGGATACTTGTCACAAACTTCGACGTAGTCTTAATCTGTTAAATTAAAGAAAAGCACAGAGAGGCAGGAGAACTAAAACTCCCTGACTAAGAATCAAGCAGGTCCTTCCTGAGCTCTCTCACTGTGGACTTAAAATAAATTTCTCTGGCTGAGGAGGATCAGCAGCTGCTAGAAAAATAACAAACAAAAATTTGTTTTAACTTGAACCTGATGTTGGTTTCGATTTACACTAGTGGTGCAACGGATCAAAAATCTCACGGTTCGGATCGGCTCACGGTTTTAAGTCATGGATCGGATCAATTTTCTGATCAGCAAAAAAAGAAAAAAGACAAAAATTTAACATTTACTTATTGAAGTATTTTTTGCCTGTTAAAAACATTCAACTCAAGTCTCATTCCACGCAATTATAAAAAAAATAAATTATGGTTCAATATAGGGCAGCTTTGTATCTACCACTCAATTCAATTCAATTTTATTTATAAAGCACCAAATCACAACAACAGTCGCCTCAAGGCGCTTCATATTGTAAGGTAGACCCTACAATAATACATACCGCTCATTATATGTGATATAATGTGATATAATGAGCTGCCACGGTCACGTAGCTTTCCGTTGCCCTGGAGCTCCACCCATTTGTAGTAGTTAGGGCAACAGAAGATGCCTGGGACAGTTCAGCCATAACTTAAATCTTTTCCTGCTCATACATGCTTGGAACAATCTTGCCACTAAAGTGGACGCGAAGGGGATATCATAGCATGGCTTAAGCACGTTCATCATAGTTTAAACCTCTTGTTTTGCACACCTCCCGTCTGCAGCTAAACACCCCAGTAGCTTTTGTAATAGCTTTAGCCCGGACGGATTGGGCAGCAAAAGGCTGCTTAAATACCGCAAACTCCTCTGCTCCGCTACTTGGACCACTAGCGCTGGCCATAACTATCGCTTGACAGACTGGCCACGTGCACCATACACATACTTTTTCTTTCTTTTTCAAATCTTCGGATCACGTGCGTGCCGAACCGTGGAGTGGGATCGGTTCGGATTACGGATCAACCGCGATCCGTTGCACCACTAATTTACACTATATCATATTTCATTTTGAAAAATCAAAGTCATAACAAAGAAAGCAGTTATCAGCTGCAAAACTCATTAATGTTCAACTACACAAACTGCAGCACAGCTATAAAAAAAAGGGAAGTCTCCTAACTTTAGAGACACAGAGTGAAGAAAAACCCGCAGAGAAGCAGCAACACTCTGATCCTGCCTTGACTTGTTGCTTTTGATGCCTCTGGTTTTCTCTCAGGTTTAGTACTGACCTTTAGCCCTGCAGAGACACCAAATAAATCTCAGTCATTTACAAAAACAACAATAAAGAAATCAGAATAAGTTTTACAAAAAGATTTCCAGTTATCCATGAAAGCTGTTTCACTCAAAATTTAAAAAAAAAGATACTGAATAAACTCACCAGTGACGCTGAGTTGACATTCCTGGAGGTTGTTTCCATAATCTGTCTCCACTTCACATCTGTACCGACCCGAGTCATCAGTCCTGAGTCTGGACAGCTGCAGTCTGATTCGTCCTTCTCTGAGGGCGTCTTTGTCACTCTGGACTCGTCCTGAAAACTTTTCATCCTGAGACTCTGACACCTCAACACCTTCATGAACGTGATACAGGACTGAATCTTTATGAGCATTTATCAGGTAACAGATGATGAAAATGTAGATCCAGGATCTGTCAGGTTTGGTGGTGAACGTCCACTCCAGTGTGATGTTGTGGTTCTCCTCTGCCTGATAGCAGGTCTGTGTCACATTGACTACAAATGATCCTGTTGAGGAGACAGAGAGGGAAAGAGAGGAGCAGACACACTGAGAACTGGAACAAATCTGTTGTTGAGCTTTATTTGGAGTTCATAAAGTGAAGCTGTAAACTAACCAGAGACACACGAGGTGAGGATGATGAGCAGCAGGATCCTGCAGATCATCTTCTCCCTGTGAGAGGAGACAGAGGTGAAGAGTCATCAACACATGAGGTCAAAGGTCAGTCAGTACAGCTAGAAGAAGGAAAATCTACAGTCTGACTTCATTCACTCATTACAACATGTGATCCTCTTTATGATCCTGATTATTACACTGACTGACCAAAACTACATGAACTACAACCTCTGCAATTAAAGCAACAAGAAAAAAAACCTGCACTTTAATTTACTCTGAAAATATTTCCACATTTTAAAGTAAAGGCATCAAGTTGAAAGTGAAAGTTGTCCTGGCAAAGTCTAATCTTAAAAGTAGAAATGTTGTCCACTTGTCTTTACCTTAAAAATGTAAATAAAGCTGGATTGAATGGATTGTTGTCTCCTCAATCCAAACTGGCAGCTGGTTCTATTAATAATAAAATTACGGTTTCATAAGCTATTGTGATTTAGGTTTTTTTTATTTGTTTTTGTTTTGTTTTTTTGCCAGGCGTTAACTATAGTGTGAAAAATGAACAGAGAGTGGCGTTAAGTGCAGTGTTAATATGAAGGCTTGAGTTGAGCGTTTTCACCATTGTCATTCAGAACAGAGGAGAAGCGTCTGTCTGTGAATTCTTCGCTTCTTTAACTCAAAGTGTTTCAGGAAGTATGAGCATTTATAACCCAAACTGACAGACAAATAGAAGCACGTGGTGTTTCTTCCGGATTTGAACATGCATGTACTTTTCCCCTCACGGCGCTAAACTGAGCTGAGTTGGAAAGTACCCTGCAGGCACACTTCCAGGATCTCCCAGTGTCTGTAGACTTTGCACAGCTCTGTGAAATGCATCATCATTATTATTATATTAATATTATAATGATGCTCTTTTTCTAAAGCACGAGACAAAAAGCATATTTTACTCAATATAAAAATGGCCAACACGTTCTCACTCCCAAATTGACGCTACGCTTTCGCGTTCCCGAGGAACGCCGCGGGACGTGACAAATCGTCGGGATGTTACGCTCCGGGAGTGAGAACGAGCAACACCCGATGGCCGGCAGAGCAAGGCTCGTAAACAGGTCGCTGATGTAATAACTGAACCGTCCTTCCTTCTTTTTCTTCCCCACCAATTCATCACGCACACATCTAAAAAACACGACGAACAAAATGATTTCACGAAGGTGACTCGAGTTATTATACATTTCAGAGAAGCTGGATTTAAACTGAACTTTAAACGTTTTTAATTTCATTCATTTTTTTAAGCTAAATTCGCAGTTTAGAGGATGCCGGTGGACTGCAGATTGTCACTATTTGACGTGTAAACTATGCCCCGCTGCTTTTTAAGGGAGGTGTTTTTTCTATGAACACAAATACGCAATAACAACAACAGCGACGTGTCACATTACCTTCTAGCACATGTTAAAGGGTGAAGAGAGGAAAGATGTCCTGGGTGTCCGGGTAGCAGAGGTCTAGAGGCAGATCCGCCCTCAGATCAGCCAATCATCAAACGTTTTTGTTTGTTTTTTTCCAGATTTTAAAACTTTACCGGATGGTCTCACGCTAGACCGAACAGCAGTACTTGTCTAAAAGGCTGAATACTATAAACTATCTAAACATGCTTCATTCATGGAGTTACTCTTTAAATTAAATTATACTGATATGAGACAGTGAAGGTAACTGCTTTTAGAGGTTGTAGTTATCTTACATCACATTAGCTACCTGCATATGTGTCGCAGTCGTTTCTTCATGAGGGACCCCTCCCACCACATCCATTCCAGTACTAACTCCAGCTAAGTTACAAACACGACCTTCTTTGGTCATTGAAGATTGAGCACACCAAAATAAAATGATCCTGATTGCGCTGTTAACAGTTCATTTTGAAGCTGTTCATTTACAGACAGCTGAAAAGTAAAACTCTGATGATTATCCAGCATTTTATCCCTCTGACTTCTGATGTTTTTCCAAGAGTGTGTCATTACAATGAGGTAAGCGAGTGCGACGTTCGTGACAACAGCTGTGTGCAGATCAAAAATGGATAATATATCGAGTGCGGGAGAGAGTATGACCGTGCAGCGTTTAAGGCGAGGAAGTACTGACCTTACTTTAAGTTTGATTCCATAAAAAGTGACAAAAACATTAGCGTCTGCTGTACAGTGCATGGGAAGAAAACTTCTTTTTACAACGAAAAAAAACCCTAAACTTCAGAGCAAGCACCCACGGAATGGGAAATTCACAGAGAAATGAATAAAGTTAAAAGATTCAAACTAATAAAATAAGTTTTAAAAAGAGGCTTTTTTTCCCATTTGGTTACATTTTATATGATGGATTAGGCAGAAATTAGAATTGGGCTGAAAGATCGATCGCTTTATCGCCTATTCAGGCTGTAAATCATGTTTTTAAAATGTTACTAAGTAACTAATTACTTTTGAAAATAAGCAATCAGTAAAGTAACGGGATTACTTTTTGGGGGAAGTAATCAGTAATGATTACTTTTTTCAAGTAACTTGACCAACACTGGTGGGCACAGCAGAATGTTGTGCCCATAGTGTGGGCAGTATGAATAGAAAGGGTTTTTTTAAATGTTGTTTTTGTCTTACATTCAGGGGAGAGATTTTAGAGAATTATGTGTGGTAACCATGTGAGACAAAATGGGACAACTCTCCATTCAATAGGCTTTTTTCGTTAAATAACTTGCATTTTTAATATCATGTTTTTTCTTGCTTGAAAATCAAACCTTCCCTTTTAGTAAACATGCAGGTTTTTTTCTCCCCTGATTGATACATCACCCCTCCCTTCCTCCTCTGTCAACTCTTGTCTGGTGCAATCATTCAGTGAGTTGTAACCAGCAGCCTTTTCCTCGTTGAAGTCTTTCACACTGCCGCAGAGAGTCACTTTGTTTTTCAGTCGATCATTAAATTATTAATTTGTAGTGATGGGTAGATGAAGCCTCGTGAAGCGTTTCAGCACATTCCCCAAACTGTATTTATACTGTGTCGACACAGTGTTGTTTTGCTCCATACTGACACCTGCTGGACCTTAAATATCATTGCAGGCAACTTACTTGAGACTCATAACAGACACTGATTCAATGACCTAGTCATACTTGTATACACTGTATACCCCAACCGGGAGGGGGCTCAGAGTAGAGCAGCTGCTGCTCCACATCGAAAGGAGCCAGCTGAGGTGGTTCGGGCATCTGACAAGGATGCCCCCTGGGCGCCTCCTGGGTGAGGTGTTCCAGGCATGTCCCACCGGGAGGAGGCCCCGGGGAAGACCCAGGACACGCTGGAGAGATTATATCTCTCGGCTGGCCTGGGAACGCCTTGGTATTCCCCCGGATAAGCTGGAGGAGGTGGCTGGGGAGATGGAGGTTTGGGCCTCTTTGCTTAGGCTGCTGCCCCCGCGACCCGGCCCCGGACAAAGCGGATGAAGATGGATGGATGGATGGTATTGTACTTTCCATGGAATCATTTTATATCTTTGACATTTCAAATATTGTAGACATCTTTAAAATGTATTGTGAATGACATTAAGTGGAAATTAAAATGAAAGTATTGTGAATGTAATATTACCCATTTAAATGTAACTGACTCAGAGTTTATACAGTTTTTACACTGTTTTTGCATTCAGTCTATTGCGTTTTTTGACACCATTTCCCCAGCTTTGGAAAACACACGACACAGGGCACAGATGAAGCTGGGGTACACAAAAACTGTAAAGCCAGGTGGAAAAGGTTCGGATAAGATGTCTTCCTATTCCCCCAGTACGTTAAAGGATCCTCTGATCTTGGAATGTTTCTCTCAGTCTCTCACTGGACCTCAATGATGGAGTCTGCTGTTGCATTGTTGGTTTATCTGCCAGCTTCTTCATTGTGCCGCTGCCACAGGTTTTCTGAAATAATAACATATGCATGGCCGTTTTAGTTTTTGTCGTCTACTCAAAATTTGTACACATTAGCATCAAAATAAATGTACAAATAATCTGATAATAGTGAACTTGGCTGGAACAGGTGACTGCTCTGATGAAGGTCCAGGCTGTGGCTCAGATGTTGTGCGGGCAATTACTGCAGCACACTCCACTCGTTCGAGTTCCTCCGCATGTTTTTTGGCTATCAATACCTTGATGGTGTGAAGATGAAACAAAGTTAAACCAGTATGCAGTACTTAACATCAGCTACCTGATGAAACATTGTCTATACAAACCTTTCTGGTTGGCAAAACATATGATGGATCAAGGACCTGAACCAGCTCCCTGAACCCCTCACTCTCCACAATACTAAGGGGTTGGCAGTCCTTTATAATAAAATTCAGGACTGCCTGGTCAATCTTCCTAGACGCTTGAGTTCAAAATAATAAAACGCATATTAATAAAAAGATGATAATGCTGCTGCAAAAAGAAATGTATTTTTTTTTTATCTTTGTGAGAATAATTTTGTTTTTGTTTGTTTTTTTTGGTGGCGACTCATTCCGTTGACAGATGCGCATGCGGTACCTTTTAAACTCTGGCTGTGTCCCAATCCAGCGACCGCACACTTCGAGTACGCATTTTGAGACCTATTACGTCACAGCGACGCGACGACGGCTGTCCCAATTCGAAGTGCACTTCAAATGCGTACTCCAAATGCGCCGTCGATTTCCCCAAATATCAAGCGTGGTCCGGTGCACGCTTCGTGGTCCCATATATCCCACAATTCATAGCGCGGCGGTGGGTGTGGATAATTTTGCCGCAAAAATACGGCAGTAGGGAGCAGCCGAAGAGTGAACTGTCAAAAGTAAGTACTGAGTGATGTCACTTATTTATGTGTGAATGTTTAATAATGAAGAACATTAAAACATTACTGTTGGCCACATGTCAGCAAAGTTATGTGACATTAGTGATGTTTGTACTAACTTGGTTTTAAAGCCTTTACTGTAAAATATACGCTGTTCAATAGTTGACTTTAATCTTACAGAGAATGTGATGATTTTGTGGATAATTAAAGTCAGTCATATATCCACAAACACAACAAGCTGAAAGTCAGTGATGCTGCTCGGTTTGCAGTCCTGAATATCACGGCACCAGCAGGATTCACTGCACTGTTAATGTTAGCTATGTTACATTGCTGCCTCTGCTCGGTGGTGTCGAGCCAAACGGACTTTAACGTGTGTTTGAACGAGCTGACGGTTCACTCGTTAAGCTGAAAGAAAGATGCTTTAATCACAGGAGTCACACATGTGTCCACTGTACCATCTGGGAACTCTTCTTGTTTAGCACTCGTAATAACACAAACACTAAATCCTCCTGTTTGTAGCAGTGTGTACACCTGAGACTGTCACCTGTCTGTCTGTCCTGCACTCTTTCTCTGTTTCTTTCTCTCTGATTGTGGAATAAAAGTATGAACATGTATTTATAAGTTACACTTGTGTTTGAATCCTGCAGCTTATCACACATTTGATTTCCATGTGTGACAACTGCAAGTGTCCAGAGTGAGGACAGACTGAGGGACCCACTGCTGCACATCATCTGTGAGGCTTTGCACCCCTGATGATCCACCAGGACAAACTCAGCAGTGTGTGAGGAAGAGGAGGAGGAAGAGCCAGCAGCAGCTGACAGATGGAGAGAATAGACAGACTGTTCCCTGTTTGTGAAGGACTGCTAGACAAGTGTAGAATCACTAATTGTCTGTCCTGAATCAGTCTTATTAGGTAATGTTCAAATAATTTTATCATTCCAGTGTTTTCAGTGTGGGAGAAAGTACTCAGGGCCTTCAAGTTACACACCATGAAAGGCAGCAACAAGTTTAATGTTCAGAAACCTAAAGTCTGTATCAGCAGCAGAATGGAGCTAAAAATAAATGTTTGTTTCAGTTCTATGAAGCTTTGAGTATTTTGGATTAGTAGTACTGCTGTGTTTGTTGCATCATATTGCTGTAATTGTTTATATGCTTTATATATTCTGAGGTAAGTTGATCTATAGTGTTACATCATATTTTATAAGGATGTTATGTGTTTGTATACTTTCTGCCCAGTTTGACCCATTTAGCAGAAGTCAGCCTGTTTAAGGCTCTGATATCTATTCTGTATGACTTAAAGCAGTTATGACATGGTCTGATTTTCTCACCCAATAAAGGAATATTTCATATATCAGTCTACTCTTCATTCTATCAGAAACCGTTATCACAGCTCGTACATTTGCTTTTTACACATATATGTAAGCATTGAGCCAAATGTAATCTAATGCCAACATATTAAACGAACAATATTTGTCTCATACATAATACATCTATATATACACTGTCAAAGGTACTTGTCTTTGAGTGAAGATTTAAGGTGATAGGAAATATAAATAACTGCAACTTGAATCTTTGACACAGAGTCCAAGCTCACTGCTGTAATATATCCTGTAATATCATAATAATCTGACAATAAATATAATATTGGCCATATTATATTCACATTACCAAAGTGAGATGATTTTAGTCTCATGACCAACATTAACTAATTGTTATTTACTAACTAATCTTGAAATGACTGTTCAGTACAGAAATAAAGGCCAGCAATCATGTTTTACAGTCCCGTGGTCTCAGCCTCAGATACTCAACTAATCAAAGTGATGTCATGACAAAATGAACGAACAAAAAAACATTTTTTTTCTCCTTCATTTATGTCAAACAATGCTGTAGTATCATGGTTGCTAGGCAACCTGAGCAGCGCGACGAAGGCTAGACCGTCCCATTTCACAAGCCTCGCACTTCCGCACTTCTCGCACCGTACATAGTACCCGTACTGCGCGTACTCCGAAGCGTGCGGTCGCTGGATTGGGATACAGCCACAGTTTGGCAACGAGCGATACAGCAGCTGTGCCGATCACCTGACTTTTTTCTTAAAAAGACACAGCACAGATACAAATTTCGCTAAGAGTATAGGTGTTTTTGTTTTGTTTTGTTTTTGTTTTTTTTGATACAGCTTGTAAACTCACTGTCTGACCCATACTCCGGAACGGTAGGAGGCGGTAATGCTCCTTTACGTTGGTTGCCAACCGCCGTTAAACACAAAGAAGAAGAAGAAGAAGACAAATTTCGCTCTGTGAGCTTGATACGTGCATCAGTGTTGCTGGACCCATCACTATTAAGTTACACGAAGTGGACAGCTCGCTGCGGTCTCTCCTTTAAACCGGTGAGTATCTAAAAGCTGATTTGACTCTTTGTGTCTTCATGTTCAGTCCTTTAAAACGTATTTAATGTCAACATGTAAACATGTCAACTGCATTTCGTTGCCCTGTACCTGTGCATGTGCAATGACAATAAAGTTGAATTCTATTCTATTCTAAAACTCGGCAGGATTTGAGTTTGGACTACCTAATGAAGACGAAGCGCATTAATTGATTTAAGTATTATTAAACCAGTGTTAATGTTTTGGCTTTGCTTCTTCGTCGGTTTTTGTTTGGAACGATCACAGCTGTGAAGTTTGTGGACATTTAAAGTGCGCATTGCGGAAACAGAAGAGCAGTTCACGTCTTAAACCATTCAAATGAATAAATAAAAGCTATATTTTTTGTTTGAACTACTGTGCTGCTGTTTGCTGCGAATATTTATTTAGCTCTCAGAGGTAAATCTGTACCAACTCTGAGCCGTGAAATATGCTTTTATCGTTGCATTACTCCACTTCCTCCTTCCTTGTTTTTGTCACGAGTTCTAAATCTGCTACTTCCTGGTTGAAAAAAATATTTTTTCAGTGAATCGTTTTTAGTTGATTCTTAGAAACTAAAAGCTGCTCCCCAACAAAAATCAAAGTTTGTGTTTAAATTGTTTTCGTCTGTTGCCCTGTGTTCCAGGTTAACTGTTTTTTGTTTGTTTTTGTTTTTTTTACTGGTTTTTACACTAACGTTTTTAAGTTAAGGTTGCGCAACAACAAGGTCCAGCAGCTCTGCTGGTTGTAGCAGAAACAGAAACAAAATAAAACCTGACGCAGTTGAAGTTTTTTTTAAACATCATCTGAAAGCGCCGTGTCGTTAGAGTCGCGATTTTCAATATTTTGTTGTTACTGTAGGTGAATTAAAGACAGACTGTTAAATGGAAACTGTCCGAAACATGACCGGTATAATGCTTTAATAATAGTTGCTTCTGGGAGGTTGTTAAGCCTGAGATTGAAAGAAATTTTGGTTTTTTGTTCTACAAGTGAAATTAAGCGCTTAGTTGAGTAACAGACTCCGTGAACCTGACCTACTCACTGACAGGTTTCCTCCAGCAAACTCCTCCTCCTGATGAACCTGACGAAATAACAGAATCATGTAAAAGGAAAAAAAAACCGCATTACTCTCATAAACGTATATTATATATACGATTATATTTCATAAGAAGAACCTTTTATCCAGATCCATCCATCTATTTTTATTGTCTATTATTATGACAAAGTGGAGAACCAAAGATAAACATCATGGTCTACACTTGCAAACATTCATGTTTCTCAGTCCACTAGATTAAAACGAGGCTCTGCTCTTTATTTGGCAAATCCATGTATCGGAAGGGCAGAAAACAGCCTGCGTTGATTAAACAACAAGTTTGTAAACTTCATCGTGGACTGTGGGGGAACATTTAACAGATTAATTCTTGGATACGTCAACACCATGAATCGAAATTTAGTGGAAGTGAAGAACCAAAAAAAAAAACACATGCTTGTCATTTTTCTTTTCTAGGTTCCAGGCCCTTGATTGTGATGCACTCAGGAAGTTCACCAGGAAAACTTCATCGTCACATGTTTGCTCACTTTCATGGAGAGGAGCTCCTGGCTCCTGGAAGCTGAGCAGAATGAAGGGGTAGGAACGTCATTCAAAACTGAGCTTACAAGAGTTAGAAAAGTTGACTTAAGTAATATTAGACAAGGCACTGCACACTGATGTCAACAGGTGCTTTAAATCTATAGGCTTGAAGTGTGTAGTAGTAGTAGTAGTAGTAGTAGTAGTAATAATAATAACAATAATAATTCTGAAAATTTAAAAAGCTGTATAAAGAAAAATGAATGCAATAATTTGCATATCCCATAAACTCACATTTAATTCACAATAGAAAATAGAAAACAATATTAACTGTTTAAACTAAGAAAAACACCATTTTAAGAATAAGGTTAAACAGTTCCAGAATAAGGTTTCTCAGTGTAAAATTGTGAAGACCTAAATGTTATCAAATACATAATACTCTACAGTACATGATATTATCGAAAGATTTTGATCATCTGGAGAAATCTCTGTGGGCAAGGGACAAAAATGAAAACCAGCATTGAATGCCCTTAATGTTCTGGTCCTCACTGCGTTAAAAAATGCAATAAAAAAAGTCTTCCTGCCTGCCATTGAGACCTTTCACCAGCTCCAAACATTTAGAGCGTAAAGAAGCAAAAAAAAATATACATCAGAGAGGATCCAGGACTGTTAGCTTCTTATATCAGACAAGATTGGGACATTGAGCTGCTCTCCTCAGTTCCCGCGTGTTTATAGACTGTTACAAAAGAAGATCTGATGCTACAATAAAAATGGTCTCTTCCCAACTTTTGGAAACATGTTGATTCAGCTAATAGTGTTTTGTTTTTTCTTAAAGTTGTGCGTTTTCTCATTTTAAAAATTTAATGTTTTTTGTGTTCTGTTGTGAATGAAATATAGTTTTATGACATTTCCAATTCATTGTATTCCGTTTTATGTACATTTACTTTTTATGTCTTACTTTTATTCTCCTAGTTTAAAAAAAAAAAAAAAAATCTAAAACTTTGTCCTCACCTTTTTTCTTTTTTTTTTCCTCACAGGAAAATTATCATCTCGATATTTCTGTCTTTATGTGAGTTTTCACATTGACACATTGAGAGGTTTTTATTTAAATAAAGCTACAATCCTGACCTTCCTCTGTCTCCTCTTCAGGTATATTTGCTCGAACTCAGAGTGTCTATGAGGCCAAGGAGGGCAGCAACATCACCATCAGACTGGACCGTCAGCTCCAAGCTGACGTGTCTCTAGCTCACTTAATGTGTGTTTTCCTCTCAGATAATGGAAATACTTTGTTTAAAATGATCAGAGGAGTGGAGGACTCTGAGTCTCAGCATGAGCAGTTTGCAGGACGGGTTCAGATCGATAGAGACGCCCTGAGAGGAGGAAGAGTCGTACTTTGTGTGTCCAGAGTCACAGCTGAAGACTCTGGAAACTACCGCTGTGATCTGGCTGCTGATTATAATAAGGTGCTGAGGAGGTGGGAGCATGAGGTCTCTGGTAAGTCAACAGAACCCCAGATGCAAACCTGTTGTGCCTTTGTTTTTGTTACTGCTGTAAGATGACCTGGATGAGAATCTAACACCTAACTAATCTGCTTCTACAGAAAATTTCATCTTGAATGTGACTCGCCTTCATTCAGTGAGCAGTGACGGCTTCCACACAACACCAGAACCAAGTGAAGGTAGGACACACCGAGCTGCTACTATGGTTATTAAAGGTTTTAAAGGTGTTCACTCATTAATTAACAAAGTGCTTTGTAATGAAACTTTTTTCTTTTAAAACAAAGTCTCTCTAGAACAAATCTAACCACTTGGTAGCCAGTCTGAAATGCTGCCAGGCATTTATTTGTGCACTTATTTAGAAGCGTTGACAACGATAACACTGCTCCTTTTTTTGCCATGGCTTTTTCTTTTTTTTTCTTTTTTTTTTTTTACAAGTTTATTATTTATTCAGTACCTAAAAATACTGACTGGCTGGTGCTGCAGAAAAAGAGGGGAGAAAATGGAGGGTTTAAAGGAAAGTAGAAACAAAATCTACTGTATGTATTTTAAATGGTCACATAAGAGTATCTGATTCCAGATGAACAGAATCAACTTTCTGTAATTGCCTTCCCTGAATGACTGAGCATGACAAGGTTAAATTAAACATAAATAGTTGCTTCACCTGACATCAGATATAAACTGATGTTTTGTTTTTTTTCTTTTCTTAAAGGAGCAAGAAGTCCTGAGGAGAAACGCAGAGCTCATGACTGGAACAATGTTAAAACTGTTTTAGGAGCTCTAAATGTTGGAGCTCTAATACTTGGTGGTTTAGTGTTAGTGATAGAAGAGGCTAACAGACATCTGCAAGCAATACTGTGAAAGTTTTTTTTTTTTTTTTTTTTCTCTGTGTAGTTGAATTTTAATCGAACAATTTTTATGCTCTGATTTATGTTTTGATGTATTTCGTTTTGCACTTATAAAGACAAAAGCCTAGATCTTTATATTCAAAGATTCATTCGAAGTTACATTTGATCCAAATGCACATTTCTCAGCATCATTATGGCTCCAGGTAGATCCCCTTCGTGGTCTCCTGGAAATAATAACCACAGCTTTTCAGCCGTTCTCAGTATCAGCTTCAACTATGAGCATGGGTTATGAAAGAAAAATCACTGAACATGCACTTTTACTCTTTTTAACATGACCTTAGACATTTTAAGTGGGTTTTCTGTCTCTTCAGAGAACTCACTCTCAGCAAATAATGTGAAACATGCAGCATTTCAGCTCAAAATTGACAATGACTCATTTTCATGTTCTCACAGTAATTTTACAGTAACACACTTCATTTCTATTAAAAATGTAAGTGGCAAGACATAAAACCATTGATGTAATTGTTTGGTCTTTATAAATCACATCTGACTTAAACAAAGATAAAAACAATAAATGTAATAACTGCACTCTTCAGTTTGACAGACGTGTTTCAGTCTTGGATAAAAGCTGCAAAAGTCTCATGTATGTAACGTTAAATATCTGAATTAAGCACTTTTTAAATCTAATACTTGCAATAATTTCTAATAACATAAGCTTCACCTTAAAACACCTTTTTCAGTTTCATGTAAAAAATAAAAAAAAACAGTGTTTATGGGTTTTTGGTGTTATTTCTGTTTAGGTTTTTTTTTTTTTTTATTGGTTTTATAAACGCACTACCCAAGTTTTTGGATATTATTTTGTATTTGTATAAATATTTTTTTAAACAATATTAAAACATATGTTGGTATTTTAACAAAGTGTGTGTGTGTGTGTGTGTGTGTGTGTGTGTGTGTGTGTGTCGAGAGATCTATATCTGGTAGTAATGTGTTTTGGTGACATTTGTTATCAAGAACATTGCTGTCTGATTTTCTTTGTTTTATATTTTTTTTTCTTCATTTGTTGTAATAAATTTTTCTTCATTTGTTGTAATAAATTGATTGATAAATCAATAAAAAATGTTTCTATTTGCTCTTGATCTGGAGAAGACTGCATTTAAAACAAAAGCAAAAGTGAAGCATGAGGTACAGACATTAGATTCGTGAAGTTAAGGGGCTCTGCTTCAGAAATACACACGTGAGATCAGGTCATAACTGTGAGGAAAGAGCTGAGAGGAGCTCTAACATCTCTAATACAAGTTCATCTGCTTGTCTGTGTGTTCATTTGACAGACTGTTAAGCTCTTTGTAATAAATCAGACCAAACTGCTGATACATAAACAGAGAAACAAAAGAAAAAGATGGGACAGTGAAGTGAGTTGGATTGTTTACACTATAATACACAAAAATAACTGAAAGTTTTCTGTTTTTTTTTGATGTGTTTAAACGTGATTTTTTTATACAGATAAATGATTAAAAAGATCAACTCCATAATTGTTTTGTTATAGAAACGGCCTGTCAGTACTGATAGGAATTTATATCTAGATAAACTTTCAGAGAGATTCATCAGGTCAACAACATTTAAAGATGCTGTCCATTAAACACCTGCTCTCCTTTTGTCTGGTAATAGAATAGTTTCCATCTGCTGAACAGTGTAGAACTAAATGAACTTTGTTTTTAATTCATATAACCACATGATGGCGCTGTTGGGAGGTATTTGCCCACATAACGCTGTGAAAGCAGTAGAGTTGGTTACGTTTAACAGAGAAGTAAATGAAATAGTTTAAGTAGAGTTGATTGCTACGCCTACATAATATCCTATATAATGCAATTATTGTTTATTCTTTTTATACACATTATCCATGAATAATAATAGCCAATCACAGATCATTTTGAGCACATAGCATACATAAATTAAAATAATGGCTCGTAATGTCTGTCTCTGTTAACTCTACCATGGATTTACAACCTATCCAGAGTGTACCACACTCTACAAAGATCAAATTTAAAAGCCAAACTTCCATCCCAAATTGAGTTCCAGATTATCCTTAACTCATAAAAACTCTGCTACTGCTCTGCCCTCAAACATTACTGCAGTAAACCGTCCAACAGAACTACATGACTGCATGCTAGTATCTGTACAAAAGAGAACTAAGGTCAAAGAGTGCAACAAAGAGAAACAGGAACTGATGTAATCTCACCCCATGCTTGTCAGGCATTCAGGCAGTTGTGTATGTGGATCCAAGATAAAAAGTGAAACTACACATTATTATTTCCTTGCTGTTTATTATGGAGCAAAAACCTTTCATCATATTTTACTATATCTCTGTGTATCCATTTTGATTGTTTATCTGTATAAACCACCTGTTATGACATCAAGTGATGGTCTTCAGCTGGCACTGGAGCGGTTCTCGTAGCCAAGTGTGAAGCACTGAGAATGAGAATCAACACCTCCACGTCTGAGGCCATGGTCCTAAGCAGGAAAAGGATGGAGTGTCCACTCCTGTTCTGGGGCTTGTTACTGCCCCGAGTAGAGGAGTAGAAGTTTCTTGGGGTCTTGTTCACGAGTGAAAGGAGAGGGGAGCGAGAGATCAAGAGATGGATTGGGATCATCGCAGCTTATGTATGCTGTCTGTCATGGTAAAAAGAGAGCTTGATTTACCAGTCAAATTAAACGGCCACTGTTTGCTTGTCTCATTCTCTGTTTCCCACTGTGGGTGGCACAGTCGTACCTGATCACTACAAACCACAGAGAGGTTATCACTCAGGTAGGCCTACTGCTGTTTAGTACAGACTTTACACTCAGTGTGCTCAGCTCGGAAACCTGTTCAGAGACTGAAAAAGAAATCAACTTAGTTTGTGGACAGGTCATTTTTTTGATTAGACTGATGTTCTTGGTGACCAATAGCCAAAAAAGGAACTGGTGAAAGTTTTAATCTGTGTCGCTGCATTTCCAGCAGTGTAAATGAGACCCATCATCAGAGCTGCTGTAATTTCCCAGCTGGCCTTCATTCAGTAGTGTTAGTAAGACTTTGTTTACCAAGTTCCATATATAAAATGTGTTCCTACATCAGAATGTGCAGAATGTGTACCGCACCTAAAGTGAACTGTAAATAAAATTCAAAATGTGTCTCTCCAGTGGATTTTAAACTGAAAGTCTCAACATAACCTGCCCTGGACCAGGATATGTGTTCAGCATTAGTTTTCATAGTGATCTACTCCCAACCGTTTGCCATGGCTGACCCTCCCTGAGCCTGATACTGTGGAGGTTTCTTCCTTTTAAATGGGTGTTTTTCCTTCCCACTGTCACAATGTGCTTGTTCAGAGGTGATTTTTTGATTGTTGAGGTTTTCTCTCTTTTATTATTGGATCTTTATCTTACAATGTAAAGTTGAGATGACTGTTGTTGAGTTTGGTGCTACATAAATAAAACTCAACTGAAACTAAATGTATCTAACCAACTTCAAAATGTCATAATTAGTCTAAAAATTAAACACTGATAGAAAATCGTCTGACACCCTCTAAATTTTCAGTGTAACTGTATTTATGTCTTTCAGCCTGTTTCTGAAACTTACTCACACTTCAAATCTGATGTGGTAGTTTGATTTAGTTGATTCTTTATTTCTTTGCAACTAACAGAAGTTGGTTGCTGATAATGTTGTGGATTTATTTGTTTGTGTGGTCTAATAAGCTTCAAAAAATCTGGGGTTGTTCCCAGCTCCAATAGTGAGCTCAGTTTTTGATGCCGACACTGGTTAGCAGACGATCTGGGAAGAGTAGTGGTCAACGCTGGTCTTAAATACAGCCATGACAATGAGCTCCAGGTGGGGCTCCAGGCAGTAGTGATGTGTCATGTGCAAAAGGGCTTTGCAGACTGACTCCAGTAAACAAAGCAGCATCTGGCTGCAGTTTAAAGAAGAAGCAGATACTAACAGAGGAGAAATCAAATCACCCTGAATTTCAACCTGCACTGAGGACAGACTGTTTGGCTGCTGAGTTTGGTTTCTGTTCTGTGGATTTGTTTTCAGTATTTTGTTTTTGTGTTAAATTAAAATTAAAAGTATGACTATTAAAAGAATTCCTGCTTTTGTAACAGAACAAATACACAAAATTAGGCAATTATAAGGCTTCTCATAAAAACGCTGAATGCAAAAAGCTTTAGCAATACACGGCACATTCATATTTGCCAAGTAAGGCTAGAATATGAGGCTACAGATGATAATAAATTAAGAGCCATTTAGGATCCAAAAGAGCCGGCTCTTCTTTGGGAGCCGTCCCACAAGATCCGAACTTCCCACTACCAGGGAGAAAAAGTCTAATAGACTTTCCCTGCACCACAGGTTGCAATAGCCAATTCTCTGTGTGTGTTACTACACTCAAATTTGCTTGAAGATAGGCTGGCTCACTTCTTACAAGGCCAGGGGCCCTAACACTTACAATAGCACCACATGTGCTGATACATTATTGAATGAAATAAATGTCGAATAATACTCACTCTAGTATTAGAGATAAACATAATGTTCTGTATGTGGACTATGTATAGGTAGTTGGGCTATGACACTGTAATAGTTTACTAATCAAGTAATTATTATTTTTTATTATATCATTGTCACATGGTTTTATTTCAACACCAATTTGAATAATACTTGGACAGAGAGGGATGGAGTGTGGCTTCAGTGTTTTGTGCAAATAATCCCACAGAGAACAGACAGAGAAGGAGGAGAGCCGGAAACCAAAGGTTGGTGTTGATTATTAAAAAAGTTATTTTCAGTTCCACTATATTCTGTCAATTTTGCAGTTTTATGAATAACTGTGTCATAAAAAGTTGATTTATGTTTTGGAAATCATAAGATCTGTTAGAACTCTGAATAGTGATAGAAGCATCTCAAAAATTGTGTGTGTTCAGTTTTCAAGCCTTTTTTTTTCACATATAACACGAATCATCCATACAGTACTATACAGTATGTGTTTTATAAACACTAAAATTGTCTTACTAAATCTGTACAAGTTGTTTTATATTTTCAGAATATCATTAGGCTTTTGAGTCAGTGCATGAAAAACACAACACTGGGGACGGACAGTTTATATGTAAAATATTTCAAAGTACCTTAATCAATCTTATTCATAATTAATTAAAATTTAACAAGTAACGAAGAAGGGCACCAGCAGAGGAAACACAAAGGCTTTATGTGTTTAAGTTCTGAGTCAGAGTTTTTCCTTTTTTTTTTTTTTGCCTGTCCCATTTGGTTCTTTAGCCGTCAGAATTGTTGTCTGAAGACCAACAAGGATACCCAATGGATTTACTTTGCCAAATGGATCATCGTGGCATTGCCGTATTGGTCCATTTGATCGACCTTTGTTTTTATTATTTATTATATTTTATTTTCAGATGTTACAGACGGGACAGACATGAGTGAGGGATAGGAAAGGGAGAAAGAAAGATGAAGGAAAAGAAAAACAGAAGGGGAGAGGGACAGTGAGAAAGGGGGGAGAAAAAAAATCTCCTGGATCACCTGTTGAGAGAGAAAGAATAGAAAACAAGCAAAAAAAACCCCAAAGCAACATACTAAACACATCACCATCGCATTAATCTAGCTAAGTGTAAACAGCAGTAAATACTAAATATTCAATGTTGTTGTGCAGCACGCAGGACAGACAGCGCACAATGTGCTTTGAAGTAGCAGCCAAGAAAGGTGTAATTTAAGTCTATGAGCAGTGAACACCCGTGTGCACACCTGTGTGGATCAGCGCGCTTGTATTCAAATGGTTTCCACATGTAATGGGAAGGGCTGAGGATCCCCAGACGAGGCGTCACCCAGTAGCCACCGAGCAGAAGCTAGAGGGGGCTGCTGCTGAGTCAGAGTTTTTCCAGCAACATATTGTGAAAGAAAATGAAAAATATGAAAATAAATCTCGAGGGATATTTGAATGTACTTTAAATACAGCGTTACATATTTCCATCTACTGAGGAAATATGTAAAGCAAAACTAAAATCACAGTAGAGATGAGACAGTGACAGATGGTGTAGTTAATGCCTCTGGTTTGTTTGAATATACAAAACTCTGCACATGATTTCAACTCTTTCCACTTGTTGTCCCAATGGACAAAATAAACAGCAGCAGGTGGATGAAGCCCTGTCTGGCACATAGTGCATTTTTGTGCAGTGTGTGGTAGTCAAAGAAGAAATGCAGGACATCAGTGAATTGAAGGTTTGCATTTGTGTAGAGTAATCTTAGTGGTTGATTTGTGTGTGTATGTCTATTGCTGAATGGTTTTTCATAGCTTTCCACTGTTTCAGTTTTTGTTTTTTTGTTTTTGTTTGTTTTTTTACCATATTTGAATTGACTGTTTTGAGGCAGGAGGTGGAGCGGGGCTGAATTATCTTTTGAGCAAATAATTGTATATAGATACGGTGTTTCTGTGAAGAGAAACACAGAGGAAGCTCAGAAACATTATGGTATAAACTTTAATAATCTTTTGTAGCAGATGTTTCTCTCACATTTTGCTTGACATATGTTGACACATTGACAAATGTTAATCAAAGACTTGGTGGTAAAATGATAGTATCATATACTGCATTATATTGTAAAAATCTGTTTTTTCTGTATTACTGAAAAATAAAACAAAAACAAGGAAAGTTTAAAGAAAAAAACAGAAGTTTATTTTTTTCTTGAAATTATTTCAAACACATAATTTAATGTTATTACTTTAGAACATTTTAGCATTTCTATCTGATGTTTATGGATGCTTGTTTCCTCCACCACAACTACAGACAGAAGTAAGCCAAACAGTCAAGTTATTGCAAACTGTTTTATTATTTTCTCAAAACCTTTGACTTAGTGGCTGATTATAACAAAATTTCAAATCACTTCAGAATAATTTTAATTTGCCCACAAATTTTTTGCAGCTTTTGGGTTCCATGGCAACAAAATTATTGTCGAAGGCAACACTACAATTTCCACACTATACTATATCCTCAAAACCTCAATTTAGAAAAAAATATACGTTCTTATAATGGAAGAAATAAAATACATAATAAAAATTGGGAGGAAAAAAAGGGGAGGGGGGAGTTGAATAAACAAACCATATAAAGGCTAAACAGACAAAATGTAAGTTTATTCAAATGATTTGGCTTTTTTCCTTCTTTTTATTCCCGCTGTCTTACTATTTATATTTCATTTCTGCACAGTTGGTGTGAAGCACCCAAAATTGTATTGTTGTGCAATGAGAATGAGGAACTATTCTATTCTTTTTTTCCCCCAGATGTTGGCAAAGGCATCATTGTTCAATTTGGATCTGCATCTTTCCTCCATGAACACCTCCCTCCCTTTATACATGTACTGTCTCATCTCTGAACCAAGCTCCTTCATCTATCGTGCATTTAACATCACCACCATCTTCCTCGTCCTCCCTGTCTGCATCCTCATCCTCCAACATGGTCTCCAAGAATGGAGGAAAAAAGGCTCCACCTTCATGGAAGTAACACTGAGTCAATCTGACTGCTTCACCTACAACATCGTCATCATGGACCTGTTTGCTGTCTTTGGGTCTATCTTCGGCTATCATAGTAGCATCATTAATAATTTAAACATGTTATTCTGGGCGTTCTTTCTTTATTGTGTCTGCTGGTTTGGACTGATTTTCTTTCACATGCTGACTTGTGTGGAGCACTACATGGCTGCTGTTCATCCCATCACTTATCGAAGCTTAAGGAAAGAAAGAGGAGTCAGAATCAGGATAATCAGCATAGGCTGTGTTTGGCTGCTTTGCTTTGCTATAGCAGGTTTCATAATTATAGAAGATATGATCCTCTCCATTGTGAATTTTTGCCTCTTGACATTGTCTTTAACCGTCTCCTCCTTCTGCAGCCTTTCTGTTCTTTATGTCTTAATTCATTCAGGCCCAAGAGAAGAGAGCAGGAACAGGGACAGGGTTGACCAGTCAAAGAAGAGAGCATTTTACACCATTGTGACCATACTGGGAATGATGGCGTTGAAATTTTTTTGGGATCTGAATTGGTCTGTAGTGTATATCACAGGAGGACTTAATGGATGCATATTAATGTCATGGGGTGTCTGGTTCAATCTTCCTAGCAACCTGTTGTTGCCTTTGCTGTTTCTATACAGAAAGGGTAAATTTGTGTGTTGCAAGAACAACACGCAATGAGTATAAAGAAGAGCGCCTAGGAACATTTGGAGTTGTCTCTTCCTGTAGCTCTTGCGATGAGCAGATGACCCTGAGCAACCGATTGCTGAACACTGTGGCCCCTTTAATGACTTTGTGTTTACTGGCTCTTTCTCTGCTTATTTTTGATTTCCACTGTATTCCTGTGGGACTGAATTTCCAAGGAATGCTGCTTTTCTTGTTGTGTTATTACACAGAGATAAGCACATCTTATGGTCTGGACGTTCCTGTTTTCTTCTCAATCTCACTTCTCAAAGATCAGCACATAATCAGCATCAGCTCAGAGTAGGTTAATTAGATATAATTCATGTGAATTGATTATGAAGATTACTATTTTAATAAGGAGAGACCATTAGAAATAAATGGACATGCTTTATTGTTATACATAATATAAATAGAAGTATGTGGTGCTTAGACTCTGATGGCCCGTTTCTTCTGAACCGAACTACAGCTGTGATAGCGAGCTGAGCAGGACCCCCTGGAGTCTAGATGCTGGTGTTGGAGATGAAGATGGTGCCATGAATGGAGCCTTAGTGAAAAGGAAAAGGCGGTGATGGGGAGGAGGTGTGTTTCACAAAGTCATCTGCAAGGGAGCATGACAGAATGACAGTGAGATTGAAAGTAAGCGGCATGAATACTAAATGGCCTGAAGAAGGCCCGGAGAAAGATGATTGGACTAGACCAGTGATGTCACAAACAGCTTGACAGAGTGGGAAAGTGGACGTGAAGCCTACAGATTTACCCGAGAACACCTGGGAGCAGACAGATGTGAGACCACAGATGTTATTGAACTTAAGCTTTATTTGATTGTTGATTTGCATTCTTTTGTTTTCCTCCTGCTAAATTGCTTTAATAAAATATCCTGCATTCAAAATTCAAAATTGTGGATTTTTTAACCTTTTTTGAAACAGTAAAGTTTAAATTCTGAGCACTAGTTTACATCTTATATATGATTCATACGGGTTACTCCAGCCTTCTAAAAGTAACAAACCCTCATGGCTTGCTTTTCCAAACCACTATATTAAGCCCAGTCACATTCCAAGAGCTGCAGCAATGGATGTTTGTGGTAGGATACTGGGCTTGCGAGACTACACAGGGCTGGGTTTATATCAGAGTAGACATCCAGAGAATAGAGGCAGTTAGAACTACCAAATCTCCAAACCTAATGGATCCATCCTAGCTCTGCACTGCCTGCTGGGTAATATCATCACAGACTACACTTTTTAAACCACAGGGTTCATACTCTAGTCCTTGAAGGCCGTTGTCCTGAAACTTTTACATCTGTCCCTGCTGCAACACACCTGGATAAAATTCGTAGGACTTTAGCAAGACTATAGAACTTGACTGCATGTTGAGGTGGCAATTCAGCTATTTGATTCATGTTAGAGCACCTCAAATGTGAATGAACATTGTGTAATAAAAGTAGATTTAGAAATACCATCCATCCATTTGCTTCTCCTTTTCAGGGTCGCGGAGGGCGATGGAGCCAATCCCAGCTGTCATAGTGCGAGAGGCAGGGTACACCCTGGACAGGTCGACAGTCTGTCACAGGGCCAACACACAGGAACAGACAACCATTCGCTCTCACATTCACACCTAGTGGCAATTTGGATTATCCAATTAACCTATCCCCACAAACTGCATGTCTTTGGACAGTGGGAGGAAGCCAGAGTACCCGGAGGGAACCCACGCAAACACGGGGAGAACATGCAAACTCCACACAGAAAGACCCCGGCCTGATGGTGGAATTGAACTCAGGACCTTCTTGCTGTGTGGCAACCGTGCTAACCACCGTGCCACCGTGCTGCCGATTTAGAAGCACATTTTTTTTTAAAATTGCACTTTTATTTAAATTTACGTGAGTAGGGTTAGGGGCTGCCACCTCGGACTGCAGTTGGTAATGACCTACAATTTTTATTCAGGTGTGTTGCGGCAAGGACAGATGTTAAAGTTTCAGGACACCACTCTTTTAAAGAGCTCTTTGATGGGACTAAGCCCAGCTTGAGCTGCCAGTGCTTTTCTTCTGACACCTGTGCTGCAGGTTTCCCTGATTTACTCTATCAGTATTTCATAATGTGGACAAACTTAAGGGTACTGTTAAAGCCGCACTTGATTTTCTTTAGACATGTTAGGGACCAAACATGTCTAGAGTCTGTGCAGAGGGGATCTCTGATGGTTTATTGTTCTGTGTCATGACGCCAGTGTTTGCAACTGCAAAGCAGAATCCAGAGAGAAGAGACTGGTTTATAGATTTTATTTACAGGAATCAAGATTTTAATAGCGTTTGAGCTCTATTAAAAAGCAAAAAACAGATAAGAAGTATTAAGAAACAGGGCCGAGGCTCTGCTGACTAAACTATCAAAATGAGAGCATAGTGACATGATTGGTTAAATATGTTTGAGTAGCTGTTCAAATACCTGAAATTCCTAACACCTATGTGTGAAATGTTAGTTGTTTATTTCAGGAATCCAAAAGACAAATTATGCCTGGTTTCTGTAGTGTTGTTTATTTTAGTTGTGAATAAAGATAAATATAACTGTCTAAACTGATGTCTGAATGTTTGGAAACATGTTCCTTAAGTGCAAAGATTATTAGTAGGAAAAAAAGTGTTCTTACAGCAGTTTACCACCATTTCAGTTTTTTACTAGTTGTGCAGCAACCTAATTTTAAAAGATGATTCCTTTATTACTGGCACCCAACCAGTTTAACTGGTTTCTACAGGAAGTCAGTTTGGAAGATGTTCCTTTTCCCACAGCAGTCTTCCAAATTGCAACACTATTCCAAGGCTTTTCATGTCAGATATTCAAAGGAAGTGTGAAATTTTCCATAGGAAAAAAAAACATTTGGCTGAACTTAAATTTCAAACATTAGTGTGAAAAAGATTCACAGCATCACAGTTAAATATTTCTCACTAAAATAGCTGAAATGAAATGAACTGAAGTTCATCATGTCTCCTAAAAGCTGAAAGAGAGGCTGAGAAATGAGGAGACTTCAGAGGTTTTGCTATATGATATATGAGCCAATGACGAGTGTTCTCAGGACTAAACACATGAAATGATCCGTATTTGTTTTCCTGCATTAAAATCTGCTGCTGAGTCTGCTAAACAACCAGAAAAACGTCCCTTTTGAACGTGAAGTTTCTGCAGCACCACTGAATGAGACTTTCTTTTCTAAGATTCAGAAAGGTCTTCATGTTGGGACATGTGCAGGTGAAGTATCTGAACTCAGGAATGAGAAACACTCTTATTTATGAGTGAAGCAACAGCTAAGCTCCGCCCCTCACATGACTCACCTGAGAAAAACTAGGCAAAAGGATGTTATTCATACGTAGTAAAGAGAGACAAAGAGACGATCAGACAGAGTTCAGATCAAACTAGTTTCATCTGAGCTACAGGAGAGAAAACTGGAAAACTCCCACACTGCTGCTTAAAGCTGCTGACGCTCCACACACTGAATGTGAGTTTGAGCAGAACTCCTGTCTGCTGTTTTCAGCTTCACTCACAGACTCAATGGCTTCCAGATCAGAGGACGATCTCTGCTGTCCGGTGTGTCAGGAGGTCTTCAGAGATCCTGTTATTCTGTCATGTAGCCACAGCTTCTGTAAAGACTGTCTGAAGAGATGGTGGAGAAAGAAAACAACACACGAGTGTCCAGTTTGTCAGAGAAGATCTTCAGGGAATGATCAACTTGTAAACCTGGCTTTAAAGAACCTGTGTGAGTCATTCTTAGAAGACGGAGATCAGACAGCTTCAGAGGCTCTCTGCAGTCTGCACTCTGAGAAACTCAAACTCTTCTGTCTGGACCATCAGCAGCCAGTGTGTCTCATTTGCAGAGACTCAGAAAAACACACCAACCACAGTTTCAGACCCATCGATGAAGCTGCACAACAACACAAGAAGGAACTTCAGGAAACTCTGGAGTCCTTAAAGAAGAAGTTGATGGTTTGTGCAGAACTTCAAGTGAAGTTTGATCAAATAGCAAAACACATTAACGTCCAGGCCCGACACACAGAGACTCGGATTAAGGAGAAGTTTAAGAAGTTTCGCCAGTTTCTAGCAGAGGAAGAGGAGGACAGGCTGGCTGCACTGAGGGAGGAAGAGGAGCAGAAGAGTGGGATGATGAAGGAGAAGATGGAGTCCCTGAGCAGACACATAGCTGCTCTTTCAGACACAGTCAGAGCCACAGAGGAGGAGCTGAGAGGTGAAGACATCTCATTCCTGAACAACTACAAGGCTGCAGTGGAAAGAGTCCAGCACTGCCCCCTGCTGGATGATCCACAGCTGCCCTCAGGAGCTCTGTTAAACCAGGCCAAACACCTGGCCAATCTGACCTTCAACATCTGGAACAACATGAAGGACATGGTCTCCTACACTCCTATCATTCTGGACCCAAACACTGCTCATCCAGAACTCATCCTCTCTGAGGATCTGACCAGTGTGAGACGAGGAGATGAACAACAGCTTCCTGATAATCCAGAGAGGTTTGATCGGTTCTACTCTGTCCTGGGCTCTGAAGGCTTTGACTCTGGGACTCACAGCTGGGATGTCGAGGTTGGATACAGTACATGGTGGAACCTGGGTGTGTTTGCAGAGTCTGTGCAGAGGAAGGGAGACAGATTGTCTGGATTATGGAGAATAAGGTTCTATGAAGGTAAATATTACGCGTGGTCACCATCAGCTCCAGACACTCCTCTCTCAGTACAGAAGAGGTTTCAGAGGATCAGAGTGAATCTGAACTGTAACAGAGGAAAGCTGTCGTTCTCTGATCCTGATACTAACACACACATACACACCTTCACACACACTTTCACTGACAGGATGTTTCCATTCATTAACACTGTGGTTGGTAAATTGAAGGTTCTGCTGTAGAAGGTGTCATTGTCAGTGTAAATTAATTCATAATTATATTTTAATGTTGTTACAAACCTGTTAAACTGCAGCTGTCCACCTGCTGCCTTATTGTTCCAAAGCTCTTTGTTAATCACACTGTTCTCACTCTTTCTTTGTTTCTGCTGTCCACTTTTTCACATGGAAAATCATTTCACTGTTTCTTGTTGAATGACCCCCAAACTACATTTAAAATTTTATCAAGTTTTTAATCTGTGATGATGTTAGAAGTTAGAAAGCTATCTGACCAACCAGCAGCACACAGTTTATTTTATTGGCAGTTTTTTTGAAGACATGTAATGTGTATGGGCAATGTGAATACAATATTACATTTATAACCTTGATGATGGAACTAAAGTATAAGAAGAGATAGGATATGTAGAAATTTATTAAATAGAATTACACTGGAGAAGAAATGATGTTTCTAGAATGATGTGATATGTAAACTGTGTCCAATATAAACTTTGATTATCGTTTCTCTGTAATTAATATCTCTGAACACTGGATTACCATAATCACATGATTAACTCTGTCTTTTCTTTGTTTTATCTTTGGAATGATTTTTTTTAAAAACTAATAAAAACAAACATTGACAATCAGCAAACAATTCATGATGACAAGATCCTTTTTCTGAAAAGTCAAGCCACTGCACTGAGAAAAACTAACCAGGCTAAACACATTTATCTGAAGTTTGCCTCCATGGATGATCACAGGACTATCAGAACAAAATGAGCATGTGTGAAGAACCCAAGAAATACTTCTCCCTTTCAGCATGACAGGAAAACAGGAACAATCAAACAGATTTCAAGCACAATAACCAACTGTGACCTCAAGATGGCACCAGCTGATCTGAGATGCTTTATTGCACAGAACACTGCTGATCTGAGAAGTCATCAGAGATTGCCTTGTGTTTTCTGACAACTCCCAGATGAATGCAGATGAACATTAAATGACTTCAGCCTTACACCAAGAAGGCAGGGCGGATTGATCCAAATATCAATAGTATCAATCTTGAAAGGGGACTTGTGAAAGAGAAAAAAAAGGCTGTTTGAAGGAAATGAAAGCAGGAGAGCTGTTTAAATGAAAACAAGACCACCGTTCTCAGCATGTCTGCATGGGCAGTGGAAAGTTCTATACATTTAAGTACTCGTAAAACTCAACCCCACTATAAATGAGGGGAAGACATTGTGCGCTTTAGTCCTACTCTGTCCACTTCTCTGTACACTGCGATGTAGAGAACACAACTGCTTGCAAGTAAAACCTTTTCTGACACTGTGATCATTGCTTAAGTATTTTGATGAAAAATTCTTCTGACTGTATCAGATCCAACATTAAATGACAATGATGTATGTAGGAAGAAAATTCTTCTGATTATAAGGTGAAGTGTAGCTAATGAGCTGCCACAGCTTTTTTTTTTTTTTTTTGTTAATACAACAGTTGATGCCCAGAGAGCTGCGCTGCAGGTTGCAGCCCTTGGAATACGGAGCGAGGTACATGTTTTAAGTTGATATCATTCATTAAATCCTGAATCGATTTTTAAATATAAATGTATTTTGCCATAAACGTCAGAATCTCAGGTGACCCAGTGTTTTGTGTTTGATTTATACTTCTTGAGTATTGTTAGAGAAGCTACATCCAGATGAAAAGAATCAGCCTTTTGAGATTCACTTACCTGAGTGATTCCGGGATTACAGGTAAACATAGAGTTCTGATCAATCTGCTGATCGTGCAACTATTTCACTGTTAATTCATCATTGCCACATGTCTTTTTTTGAATGCAAATACACTATGTTTGAATTATACTTGGAGTGACAGAGTGGGGTGGAGTGCAGCTCTATTATGTTTTGAGCAAATAATCAAATGAACAGAAGTCAACAGAGAAGAGAAGAGAACATAATCAAAGGTTGGTGTTCGTTTGATTTTTATAAAATTAAGTGAAATTACTAAAACAATATTTATTTGTAATAGTACTGTATGGTTGTTTTAAAATTCTGCAGTTTTCTGACTAACTGTGTACTAACTGTGCACCATGAACACTGCGAATAGACAGTTTAAATGCCTTCTCATCTTTCATGTAGTAACATGTCATGCTTATGCATGAAATAAACATAACAAGAAACAAAGAAGGGTACCACAAAGTTTATATGTGTTTAAGTTCTTTAAGTTTAAGTTCAGCATATTGTGAAAGAAAATAAAAAAAAAAAAACTTGAAAAGAATCCTTGATGGACATTTTAATGTGCTCTAAAAACATGCAGCTTTGCATATTTCCTGCTACTGAGGAAATATATCATACAAAACTAACATCACAACAGAGGTGAGACAGTGACAGATGATGCCTTTAATGCCTCTGGTTCATTTGAATATGCCAAGCTCTGCACATGATTTAAATACTAAACACTTTTTGTCCTAATGAATGGACAAAATAAACTGCAGCAGGTGGATCAAGCCAAATGAGGCGCATCTTGCATTTTGTGCAGTGTGTGGTAGTCAATGAAGAAATGCATGACATGGGTGAAGATTTAGGTGTGTGTGTCTATGTTAAGCATGTGTATGACAAAATAATTTCCATTGCTGAACTGTTTTTCCCATTTGGTCATTGTCACACTTCAGGCTGGGCAATGATACTGTACTTTCTTAAAAACCATTTTGTGAATGAAAAAAACAAAACTACCTATATATTAAATTCAATGAAATAAAAAGTTGATAAATAAATGTCTCATTTTGGATTTCTTTTTTTTTTTAACTGAGTCAAAGTAGGAGTTCAATTTATTTTATTTTATTTTTCCCAGATGTTGGCAAACTCATCATTTTCCTCTCAGGCCTCTTTGAATTTTTACTGTCTCATCTCTGAACCAAGCTCCTTCATCTATCGTGCATTTAACATCACCGCCATCTTCCTCGTCCTCCCTGTCTGCATCCTCATCCTCCAACATGGTCTCCAAGAATGGAGGAAAAAAGGCTCCACCTTGATGGAAGTACTGAGTCACTCTGACTGCTTCACCTACAACATCGTCATCATGAACCTGTTTGCTGTCTTAGCGTGTGTCTTCAGCTATTGTGGCAGCGTCATGAAAAATGTAAACATGTTATTCTGGGCGTTCATTCTTTACTCTGTCTGCTGGTTTGGACTGATTTTCTTTCACATGCTGACTTGTGTGGAGCACTACATGGCTGCTGTTCATCCCATCACTTATCTGAGCTTAAGGAAAGAAAGAGGGGTCAGAATCAGGAATATCAGCATAGGCTGTGTTTGGCTGCTTTGCTTTGCAATAACAGGTTTTACAATGATAAAAGATATCATCATCTCCATTGTGAATATATGTGTTTTGATATTGTTTTTAACCGTCTCCTCCTTTTGCAGCCTTTCTGTTCTCTGTGTTTTAATTCATCCAGGCCCAAGAGAAGAGAGCAGGAACAGGGACAGGGTTGACCAGTCAAAGAAGAGAGCATTTTACACCATTGTGACCATACTGGGAATGCTGGTGTTGAAATCTTTTTGGGATCTGATTTGGTCTGTAGTGTATATCACAGGAGGCCTTAATGGATGTATTTTAATGTCATGGAGTGTCTGGTTTAGTCTTCCCAGCAACCTCTTGTTGCCTTTGCTGTTTCTATACAGAAAGGGTAAATTTGTGTGTTGCAAGAACAACATGCAAAGAAATTAACAAGCACATGTGTTAGGGTACATTAAGAAAAAAATTGATCATCGTTGTTCATTTTGAGAGAAAATTTGAAATTGAATTGAATATTTGAAAACTGTTGCTGTTTCAACATAAACTGCCTATGTCATTGATCATTTTGAGAATAAAGTTGAAATTTCAAGTAAAATTCTTGATTAGTTCAAATCAGGAGATTACTGTTGTTTTAACACAGACTGGCACCACTGCAACACTCGGTACAAAATGTCTTCTTTATGAGGTGAGTTAATGAAACAAATGGATCAGTCACCTTGTGATACAACATTCATCCCCTCTGTTGCATGACGGTGTGATAGTTAAAAATCTTTCATCTCACCTTTACCAGCCATTTAATTTTATACAAATCTGTACAACTCTTAAACGTCCTCATCCTGATCACTCCTCAGTGGTTAAAAGAGAACTCATTTCATTCCTTGTTGCTAAAACAGATTCTGAGGTCTGATTTCATTGAGTCAGAGGGTACAGCAACCGTGGCAGTTTGTAATGAAACAACTGAAACCTTTACATTTTGACTTTATTCTCAAAATGATCAATAATATTTTTTTTCTCTCAATATGATCCTAATTCTAATGGTAGCCTAATAGTAATTTCTATTACTCTTTCTCTTTGCATTCCTCAGATTACTTTACAGTCTTCCCCTGCTGTGCACTATTTCCTGCGTTGGATTAGATACACATTGGATACACAAACAGAATACACATAAAACATTTCCTGTATATTATAGTATACACTTGTAATAGAATTAAATAATACTCGTGTGGATTAGAAGCAGTCTTAAAAAGCTAATAAAAAAGCAACAACAGTGGATTTTTTTTGCATATTAGTGTTTGGTAGGGGGTTGTCTGATTGTTTGGGTTTTGTCTGTATTGTTGCGGGTTATTTCGGGTATAATAATAAGTGCCATTAGACGATTGCTGTTGTGATTTGGTACTATATGAATAAAATTGAATTGAATTGAATAAAATTGAATAGCAAGATAAAAGTTACCGCTTGTGTGTTCAATAGTAAATACACTCAACAAAAATATAAACGCAACACTTTTGTTTTTGCTCCCATTCCCCATGGGATGGACGTAGAGACCTAAAATTCATTCCAGATACACAATATAACCATCCCTCCCAAACAGTGGTCACAAATCAGTCCAAATGTGTGGTAGTGGGCACATCTGCTATATTGAGATAATCCATCCCACCTCACAGGTGTGCCACATCAGGATGCTGATCTGACATCATGAGTAGTGCACAGGTGTACCTCAGACTGCCCACAACAAAAGGCCACCCTGGAATGTGCAGTTTTGTCTCACAGCAAAATGCCACAGATGCCACAAGCAATGAGGGAGCGTGCAATTGGCATGCTGACAGCAGGAATGTCAACCAGATCTGTCGCCCGTGCATTGAATGTTCATTTCTCAACCATAAGCCGTCTCCACAGGCGTTTCAGAGAATATGGCAGCACATCCAACCGGCCTCACAACCGCAGACCTCGTGTAACCACACCAGCCCAGGACCTCCACATCCAGCAGGTTCACCTCCAAGATCGTCTGAGACCAGCCACCCAGACAGCTGCTGGAACAATTGGTTTGCACAACCAAACAATTTCTGCACAAACTGTCAGAAACCGTCTCAGGGACGCTCAACTGCATGCCCGTCGTCCTCATCGGGGTCTTGACCTGACTCCAGCTCGTCGCCGTAACAGACTTGTGTGGGCAAATGCTCACATTCGATGGCGTCTGGCACGTTGGAGAGGTGTGCGCTTCACGGATGAATCATGGTTCACATTGTTCAGGGCAGATCGCAGCTGAGAATGTCCCAGTTCTTGCATGGCCAGCATACTCACCGGACATGTCACCCATTGAGCATGTTCGGGATGTGCTTGACCGGCGTATACGACAGCGTGTACCAGTTCCCACGAATATCCAACAACCTCGCACAGCCATTGAAGTGGAGTGGACCAACATTCCACAGGCCACAATTGACAATCTGATAGACTCCATGCGACGATGTGTTGCACTGCATGAGGCAAATGGTGGTCACACCAGATACTGACCGGTTCTGGGTCCCCAGACCCCCAATAGCGCAAAAAACTGCACATTCCAGGGTGGCCTTTTGTTGTGGGCAGTCTGAGGTACACCTGTGCACTACTCATGATGTCAGATCAGCATCCTGATGTGGCACACCTGTGAGGTGGGATGGATTATCTCAATATAGCAGATGTGCCCACTACCACACATTTGGACTGATTTGTGACCACTGTTTGGGAGGGATGGTTATATTGTGTATCTGGAATGAATTTTAGGTCTCTATGTCCATCCCATGGGGAATGGGAGCAGTAACAAAGGTGTTGCGTTTATATTTTTGTTGAGTGTACTTAAGTATAGAAACAATACTGAAACAATTACAATTCAGCATGGAAATTCTGTATTACTTACTCTGTATATGCATGTTTGCATTTATATTCATTAAAGTTTATGTAACAGTTAATCAGTTGTCAAGCTCTTAAATTTAAAATTTTCATGGATGACTGAAAAATGCAGAAAAAGACTTTATACTGATTTTTAGTTTGTTTGCGTAATAGTTTTGAAACTCATTCAATGCAGAAACTTGAAAACCAGGAATGATGTTATGTGTAAATTCAAAATCATCAGTTGACTAATGACTATATGATATAACAATAACTTATCAATAATTTGACAGTTGGGCTAGAGCCGATCTGTCCCATCTACCCAACTGTAAACTGTAAAGGTGCCAATCTTTCACAGAGAGATGACAATCACCAGTTAACCTAATATGTTGTTGGACTCAGAGGAAGCAGGAGTACCTGGACACAACACAGATGGACATGATGAGAACATACAAACTCCACACAGAAAGTTCCCAGTGGATTTGAAGCCAGGACTTTCTTGTCTGTTATGGAGGCAACCACAGAACTACAGATGGACTGATCTTTTGTAGTGGAGTTTTTCCTCATTGTGTCATGTGCTGTGTGCAGGCAGGAATGGTGGACCCAAAAGTGCAGACTCACAGAGGTTAAAAGGGAGACAAGGGAAGCAAAATCCAACATATTGCATACAGGATAGGGATTATCAAAATAATACAGGAAACACAGACTGAACTCAAGACACTTAAGCTTAACCCTAGGGACTGGAGGAATGAAACAGAGACAAGATTCACAAAACACAAGACACAGCTAGACACAGAGGAAGGTAAACATAGCTACTAGCACACAGAAATAAACAAACGAACATAAACCACACGGAGAATCTAAACTTAGAATAATAATATTTATAATGGATTGCATTTATATAGTGCTTTTCAAGGCACCCAAAGCGCTTTACAATACCATTATTCATTCACTCTCACATTCACACACTGGTGGAGGCAAGCTACAGTTGTAGAATAATGCAATAACACAGAAAACTAGAACATAATGAAATAAACTAAATCAAAGAATCAAAACCACAGAACACTGGGTCGATGAACCAGGTACCAGAACTGTCTCTGGGCTGCTTCCTATCTGTGTCAGCAGGCCTTGTAAGAGAGTCTGATTGGTCTGCAGTGAGAGACCCAGGAGGAAGCGCTGGTGAGTGTCAGATGGACATGATGGACATTGGTTCATTATAAATGCAGTGAGCTGTTATATATGATAGTTGAATTGTAGTATGAGATGTCAGTTTTATAACAAGCAATACAATAAATCACAAATGAAACAATAGATGCTGTTTGGGTCCACACATCAACAAATGTGACGCTGTCACTCCACAGTTCTTTGAGACATCACCATTAAATGCTTCTTCTCCTTCAACAATTTACACATGAAAAACTGGACAGCCATACTTCTTGTTATGTTATGTTATGTTTTACATTTGATACACAGTTTATAATTGAAAATTTTTTTGAATGAGATTTTCTAACAATTTCAAACAATGAAAAAGGCCCAAAACAGCATCCAGTAGTAGCAAGTAGTTCAAACCATATTTGCTGATTCTTAATTTATAAATAATATTTTTCAAAAAAAAATTGTTATGAAAGCAAGAAAAAGATGGAGGAAGGGTTCGTACATTTAATTCGATATATATTCACCAGATTGTTTGGTTTCATTATTTCCTCTTTTGAAACCATGTCTGATCCTTGCTTAAGAATTTTTGACCATTTCCAGACTTTACTTTACTTTACTTGCTTTCCATATAGATTTTTTGTTTTGAGCTCTTAATTGCACCTACAGAGCTCAGCTTTCATAACAGACCACGAGTCATTGGCTGTTTTATATAAGACATGTTTTCTTTTGTCAGATGACCAGTGTGTCATCTCTTTAATTTTATCATCAAGTTAAAGTTAACAGAACTCTATCCTTAAACTATTCAGTCTTCTCTTTCTCAGATTTGACTCTCCAAAGAGAACGATTTCAGTCTGTCTGTGTGGAAACTTCCAACAATCACCAAATAAAGAATCATCAAGAATAATGGGTCCATGTATAATATTTTTCTCTATTTAAAAGTAATTTAAAAAGTAAAAATCTTCATCAGCTTTGTTCTTCAGCCTGCAGCTTCACTTCCTGCAGCATGTGAACGCTCTATATATGTTTTGCAGGTGCTGACACGCCTTCATGGCTCAGACTGGTTACACTAACAGAGCAGAGTTCAGATGTATTAGATTTCTCATGACTTACTGTTAGCACTGTGTTCTTTTAATGCTTTAACACTAAAAACAATGAGCTGAACCTCATTTCCCTCATCACTATTTTGCAGATCTGACCATGTGCTCGTCTGAATATCAAAGTATTCTTGAGTCAAATTTGAGGCCATGTTTATGACAGCTAAAACTTGCTCTTCACTGGGTCATGAGACCGTGTCATTCAAAGTAATTCTACAACCTACTCCATCGAAGTGTTTTTGTTAATAGCATCTTTGACACTGTGTAATATGTCATTTGTAGTTATTCATCTTAGAGTTGCATCATAGTCATTCTATTATGTAAAGTGTTTCCATAATTTTTATAAGTTTGTTTCTTTGTTTTTTATTCTTGTTTCTGTTAATTTATAGAATTCAGTTTATTTCTGTTCTGTTCCCTTAATTTATAGTAATCTGTAGCCTGCATGGTAAAACGTGAAGGGTTCAGAAATTCCTGACTGAATATAACAGAGCTGTAAACAACTGACCCTCTGACTGAATGTACTCCCTCTGTGTGCTGAAAGGTGGGGTCATGTTGCTTTTGGTGCAAAGTCTGAGATGGAGTTAGATTTCAAAGTGGGAGCAAATGCATGTTGGATCAAAGTTTGTGATTTTACTTGAAAACCAGTTTCAGTTTTATAAATAACAAATGAATTCAGAAAATGGAAGAACTTCATGAATCATTTCACATTTAACCCCTGTGGAAAAGAAACACAGCTCACTCTAAGCAGAACATTTAAAGAAGAACAGAAATATAGATTTGTTATACGCAGATAGGAAGTGATTTCACTTTTAACATGCAATTATCTATCTTGTCTTTTCAGTGTGGCCACTGTGGGGACCTCATTCTGTTAGAGTTTCTTTAAATGAATGAATCACCTTGACTCAAATCATTTTGAACATCAATTATGATTGAGGGACCTAACAAAGAAATGGAAATTACTCTAAATTCATAAAAGTTTTGTTTTTAGGTTTTCCCAGTGAGTGGTGATTCACAGAGATAATTATTTTAACACACACTTCACCGCAATGAAATTAAAATGTTAAAACCATCTAAATGATTTTCTTAAAAGAGAATTTGAAATGACTGATATTTTATCTGCCGATTTTAATTGATCAACACGATAAATATATTTTTTGCTGTGAATAGTCTAGATTCTACCTTCTTTGGGTTAATCCTACTGCATTTATATCTGTGATGATAAATTGTTAGGGATTGACAGACTTAGACAGACTATAAATGTATATAAGCTGTACAAACTCTCGAAAAGCAAACAAATTTACTGAAATCACTAACTGTGAGTTAAATAGCAGGTTTATATGTTTTTTTCTTTCTTTTTTCTTTTTTCTTAAATGGTTACAATTACAACAAAAAACATTCAACAATAAAGGTGATTCCAAAATCTCCAAAGAAACTCAAAACCCTGGGATCAAAACCAAGAACCATGACAGTTACACTGATGTACAAAGTTGTTTCCAGGAACAACCCACTGCAGAATGTTTTTCCTTTCTCTGGAAAGAACTTTACGCTTCTTATTTTTATACTCCCACGTACTCTTTTTAATGTATTTTCAGGTCACATATTGAGGAATGGCCCCAATCTCCAAACCTGAAGTTAAAGACTAAAAAATTTTCCAACACCCTCCAAATTTTCACTACAAATTTTTCAACCTTTTCCCGACACTTAAAGATCACACTATAAAAAAATCTCCCTCTCAGTCTGTGCTATGAGCAGCTCATCTCGAGAGTTCATCTTCCTGATGTATTCATGGATGGTCCATGTTCCATCCTGGATTGTGGCTATGACACTCATCCTCGCCCTCCCTCATTTCATTTCTCATTTAGCGTCAGAGTGATTGACTTTGGATGGAGACCTCAGTGCACTGTAAACAGTTTTTGTATCTTGACATCTGTGGCATCTGTCTCCTCCTGGATGAGCAAACCTATTGATGATTTGAATCTTATTTCTACCATTCAGCTGTCTTCTAAACACCTGTCTCCTGTAGTAAGTGCATGGCTGTGATGGACCTCTGTGCATCTGTCTCACAGTTCCTGCTGGCTTGTCAGATACCCAAGTACTTGTAGCTGTCCTTTATATGACTGCTTTCTGTTAAAGCCACCCCTTCAGTCACATTCCCACACTTTGCCCCACTCTGGCCCATGGGGCCACATTTGTCCCATCTGAATGACATCCTTATATCCTCAGTGTAGATCCTGCTGAGTGGATCATTGTACCAACGTCTTGCTCACTCCTGACATAAAGCTTGATGACATCCATGTGCAGGTGGTGTCTGATGATCACCAAAATCCCGAATCTATATCTGTTTCCACTCTTTTTGACAAGATGGCTTAGCGGGTTAACGCCTAAGTTAACCATGCTATGTAAAGCAGCAGGGTCAGTGCATTACGTTGATATAGCCCATATTTAATGATAACTGTCTCGGAGTTGGCCTCCAGTCGTTGTTTCCATTGTGCCACTGAGTTCTGGTTAAATATGATTATTCCAATATCCATGCATGGGGCACTAAATCATAGGCTTGCGTGTGGGTGATGCTCAGGTTGGGCTGTGGTGTACTGCACTATCAAAAAGGCATTTTATGTGAAACTCATTCAAGGTTATAACACAGAGGAATGGGCCTTATTTTTTCCAGAAAACTGCCTTAGTCAGTTTGCTGTTTATCGCTTTTTTGTGGTCAACTCAAATAATTAGTATTTTTTTCTTTAAGCGATTTTAAAACTGTGTCTGAACATGTCAGGTGGATCTTCTCATAACAAAGATATGCTATCGAAGTTGGCAGGAGTTGATGCATGAGGCCTAACAGTTTGAATAAAGTCAAAACTAAGGATATCATTCAGAAATGAAAAACCTCCCAAAGTGGTTGATAATTAAACATTTTAGAAGGACTTAAACTGAACCTTTAAACTGTTCTTCTCTGTTATTATCACAGAAGAGTCGAGTGTGGTACCAGGATTCCAGTTTTGGATGAGCCAGTCAATGAACAATGCAGTTATAGTAATGAGTTGTCTAATTCTAGTGCACTCAACTATGAGCAGTCAGTGCATTTACTCACATATTTTCTCTTAACATATTACGCTAGCATTGATGTCCCTTCACTGGTTCTCAGTACAAAAAAGAACTGATCATCTTTTTATTTCTGTTTTTTAATATTTTAAAAGTCGCTTAATAATTTACCTCATCAGCAAATGTCAGATTTTCTCTATGGTCTCTCAGTGGTCAGGTTTAAAGGTATTTAAGGGTTTTCTTTCTGATTGTTTATTTTGTTTATTTGGATTTGCTATGATGAAAATTATCATTAAAAAGGACAAGACTTTGGAATGGAAAAGACAAAGAAGAAAGAGAAGTTGGGAAGAATTATAAGAAGGAGAGGGAGAGAAAAATAGAGGTGAAGCAGATGGATTGATGGAGAGAGAGGAACATTGAGAATTTGTTTCAACACCTGCCAAAAAAAACCCCCCCAGAAACCATGGCAACAACTAACATATGAATAAACAACAGTAAATAATAATACATTTCATTTAACAGCAGACAGCACCAATAATACAAAATATTTTTAGAGGCAGCAGCCGGCCAAGATAGTGGGTGTCTGTGAATACTTGTGCGTGTGAGCGTGCTTGTGTTCATAAGGTTTCTTCACGTTAGTGTCTAATAGTGGCTGTGGGGAGCCAAAGCCCTGCCCCACCAGGATGTGAAACATGAATTGGGGGGCCCTTGGCCCCAGAAATCCAGAGGCCCCCAGAGCGCACCAGTGTGTGAATGTGTGTGTGAATGGGTGAATGACTGAATGTAGTGTGAAGCGCTTTGGGGTCCTTAGAGACTAGAAAAGCGCTATACAAATGCAGGCCATTTACCATTTACCATCTATATTGTACGGTAGACCCTACAATAATACATGCAGAGAAAAGCATTACATTTTGTAGCATTACATTTTAAAAAAGTAAAAGTTCACTCAACTCCAAAATCATCACATATGTGAGAAACATATCTCATATATCAACACAAGATGTTTGATACACAACAGCACTGCATGTGCAGATGCATTCTTTAATCAAAGAATATGTAGAACATTACTCTAGCATTATAGATAAACATAAAGTTCTGATCAATTCATTGAGCGTGCAATTATTCCTTTGTTAGTTCATCATTGTCACATTTTTTATGCAAATAAACTATATTTGAATTGTACTTGGAGAGAGCGAGTGGGGTGGATGGCAGCTTTAATATGTTTTGAGCAAATAATCACATGAAGAGAAGAGAAGAGAAGAGAAGAGAAGAGAAGAGAAGAGAAGAGAAGAGAAGAGAAGAGAAGAGAAGAGAAGAGAAGAGAATCATAAGGTTAGCGTTCCTTTGGATTGTAATAAAATTAAAAATAAATAAAGTTTATTTTCAGTTACACTTTCTGTTGTAATTTCTGCATTTTTCTAACTAACTGTATAGAAGTTAGTTCAGTTAGTTTTAAAACTCATAATATCTATTAGGACTTTGAGTATGTCAGAAGAACATCTTGAAAACTGTTATGTGTGTGTGTGTGTGTGTGTGTGTGTGTGTGTGTGTGTGTGTGTGTGTGTGTGTGTCCAGTTTTCATGATAAACCGACTTAAAATCCTTTTTCATCACACCCATGATACAGTAGTATACAGTATGTGTGTATATGTTCATCAGTGGTGGCAACTGACTAGTCTGTACACGTTGTTTTAAATTTTCAGAATGTATAATATCATACGGGTTTTGAGTCAGTGCATGACAAAAAAAACCCCAAAAAAACCCACCTTGAACACTTGGGATAGACTGTTTATATAAAAAATATTTCAAGGTACCTTAATCATACTGCATTATCATCTTTTTGTGGCGATGTCGAATGGTAATATCTCACTGTTTTTTATTTTAAAAAATTTAATGAGGAAACAGAAGATTATATGTGTTTAAGTTCCAAGTCAAAGTGCTTTTAACAGCATCTTTAAAAGAAAATTATAAAAAGTACATGTATAAAAAGAATTCTTGAGGTATATTTTAATGTGCTTTAAAGACATGTGGCTTCACATATTTCCTGCTACTAAGGAAATATGTCATGCAAAACTATGATCAGAGTAGAGGCGAGACAGTGACAGATGATGTATTTATTGCCTCTGGTTTATTTGAATATACAAAACTCTGCACATCATTTGTGTGTGTGTGTGTGTGTGTGTGTGTGTGTGTGTGTGTGTGTGTGTGTGTGTGTGTGTTCATGTCAAAATAATTGTCATTGCTGTCATGTGACAATGACAAACATTTGTCATTGTCACAGTTTAATACAACGATACTTGAATTGAATGCATTGAGACGGGTGGCGGAGTCAGGCTGGACAATAAAATGAAATAAAAAATAGATAAATAAATCTCTCTTTTTCAAAATTCTTTTTGTTTGTCCAAGTAGTCAAATTTCCCAGAAAATTAATAGTGAGATATAGTCATCATGCAGCACCAGTACTAATAAACTTTACTTCCACTGACTGAATCTGATATGGTAGAACCTTTATTAATCTTTTGTCCCATATTTTTCTCTTACACTTTGCTTAATAGACATTGGTACACTGAAAAATGTTGATTAAAGATTAATTTGTTGGCAAAATGATAGTATCATATTATGTATTGCATAATTCAACAAACATACCTTAATATTAAAACTCTATGCTCAAGTATTACTGAAAGATAAAAATAAAAAAGTTTAAATGCAGAAAGAACAGAAATTTGTGCAGTTTTTTTTTCTTAAAATGTTTTCAAACCCATAATTTAGTGTAATTTACCTTACAGCATTTTAGCATATCTATCTGATGATACTTGTTTTCCTCCACCAGAGCCAGGCAGAAGAAACTCAAACAGTCGAACAAAAAAAATGATTATTAACTCAAAATGTAGAAGTTATGTGCCTGAAACTGTTGACTTGCTAGCTGATTACATCAAAATATTACATTTCAATGTGAGCCCCAGTCATGACACGTGACACACATTTGTGCTTTGGTGGAACTGAGGGTCTCGTTAGTTGGCGGAGGGGTTGTTACCATCTTTTAAGGATCATCCCTCCTCCGAAGGTGAGGGGAATCTAGCAAAGATTGAGGATGAACTCAGCTTGGGTGTCTATCTGGTTTTTAAGTCTGACGTCATTAGCTGTGTCTGGGCCCAAACTCTGCTGCAGATCCCAAAGTCACACGATCATTGTGGCATCTCTGAGAGTTAAAAACTGTCTAAATTCTTTCATCTGTAATAAAATGATCAGTGTGGCTGCTCTACCAGGTGTAACAATTAAGTTTAACATCCAGGCATCCTTGAAAACAGAATTTATGAAATTTAACAGTTAGAAGTAAGCAGGAAGTTAGCTTGCTAGTTTCCATTTAAATATAATATACCATGTTCTGGCTGAGGGATTTCCAAAACAAATTAAGACGTACAGCTCTGCTATCGCTTCCGACATAAATGAATGGAAGCAGAAGAGTTCCCTTAATCCGGTTGTTCAGTCTGACGTCACTAGCCGTGTCTGGACCTAAACTCCGCTGCAGGTCCATATATCAAACGATCACTATGGCATTACTGAGAGTAGAAAAACTGTCTAAAGTCTTTCATCTTTAATAAAATGATCAGCGTTCTGCTCTACCAGGTGTAACAATTGAGTTTAACATCCAGGCATCCATGAAAACGGAATTTATGACATTTAACGGAAGTTAGCAGGGAGTTAGCTCGCTAGCTTCTATCTAAATACAATATAGCATGTCCTGACTGCGGGGTTTTGGAAACAAATTAAAACGTACAGCTCTGTTATCACTTCCAGCATAAATGAAGACAGAAAAGTAAACAGTAGTGACGTTTGTAGGGTTACTGAAGTTGGTTTAGCTGGTATATACTGATATGCTACGTGATCGCTAGCGACACAACTGTGTTAGCATGATATAAACAGTGAAGCTGAAGGATGAACGCTAACTTTATTCCACTCGATAAAAGTTAACTTGAGGGTTCCTGAAGGTCAGGAACAAATGCAATCTCATGGCAGGATGCTGTAAACAGACCAAGCTTCAGTCAGGAAAACAACTGAGATAATCCATCCACAATACGAGGTTAGTCATTAATATACTGCTGGATGGGCTGGGCTGTAGTTACAGCATAAGGTTTTAAAAACTGAGCTTTAAAATGATCAGTCAGTCTCTTTTTTAGGATGCCAGCTCAGGAGATGACCTGAAACAGCCCTTGTGCAACACTCTTTGGTGAAATGGTGCACAGCAGTGTTGCTTTGGGATATCACTTTGTATAATCCACCAGCACTCATGGATCCACCACAACTTAGACATTCACATTACTCACACTCTCATAACACATACACATAGGATCTTGGGGGTGGGCACGCTACACGGAATCCAAAAAACCATCAGGGTGTACAACCTCACCCCTGGCGTCGTTGCCCACCTCTCAATTTTAAATACACGTAGACATTGAGGGCTAGCAGGAGGGGCCATGCGCTTACGTGCTGCTCTCTCTCACAGGTAGCTCCATGCCCTCCTGGGTTTTAAATGCACCTTAGAACACACATACACCAACACTACATATGAGCGGGCGGAGGGAGGTTTGGAGTCCCCCCCGTTCTCTGCTGCCTGTTGGAGCGGGGGGCCAGGGGGAGGAGTTGGCCGTCCGATTGGGGTCTGGAATGTGGGGCCTCCCTGCTGCTGCCAAGCCGGGGCAGTCTGCTTCTCCCCACCCCAGGGAAAAGGGTAACACTACCTGGGTCTGGGTGCAGTTTCCCCCCTCCAGGGGCAAAGGTACCTAGACCTGAGGCTTAGAGTACGCTTGGGGAGTGTGATTGTGTGTACAGTGTCTCTTTATGTCTGGTTCTTTGTGTCCGGAAATGGGCGTCCAGTTAGCCACCGGCTCACTCCTGGTGGCTGCTTGTCGGGGCCTGGAGCCTGGGGCTCGCTCGGGCTACTTCGGGGGTGGGGTACCCTCGGCCTCTTGGCCTGGGGCTTGGTCACTCTAGCACAGCTGGCTGCCGGCGGAGCTCACGGGCACATCACTGCAATCCCCCCTGGCTTCTGCTCCACGGCTGCTGAGTGACCCCTCATCTGGGGCTCTCCTCAGCTCTTTCTGGGACAGTGGCGCGGCTGCCCCTCTGTTGGTCTTCCTTGGTCTCTTGTGTTCTGAGGGCTTCTGGATGTCTGGAGTCTTGATCTCCTCCATACCTCCATACCTGCCATACCGGCTATGGCCCCCCCACACCCTCTAGCAGATCATTACATGAAGGAACCTTTTAAAAACAAACGCGTCCATGCTCACAGGTGTACACACGGGTGATCACACCCACAAACTACACCCTTTTTGGCTCCTACCTCAAAGCACACTGTGTGCTGTCGATATTACGTGCTGCACAATAATATTTAATATTTAGTATTTACTGTTAAATTCACATAGATCATCGTGATGTTGTTTATTCTATTGCTCTTTTTTTCTGCTTGTTTTCTCTTTTTTCTTTCTCAACAGGTGATCCAGGTGATTAATGTGTGTATTTTTTGTCTGCTTATTTTGTTGGTTTTTTGTTTTTTTTGCCCTTTATCACCATTCCTGTTCCCCGCTGTTTTTCTTTCCCTCTTTCTTTCTCCCCTTTCTTTTCCCCAGTCAGGTCTGTCCCGTAGTTAGCAGGTTAAAATAAAATAAACAATAAAAGGTGAATCAAATAGACCAATATGGCAAGGCTAGGATGGTCCATTTGGTAAAGTCAGTCCCGTTGGGCATCTTTCTTTGTCTTTAGACAATAATTCTGATGGCAAAAGAACCAAACGGGACAGGGAAAAATAAAATAAAATAAATAATAATCCACCAGAACGAATGCAACCAATATCCACATGCACTCCAGTGTAGTATTTGGACAGATGTTGGGCCGCCCCAGTTCGGGTCGCAACAGTTATGTTTACATATGTGTGTAATTTGTTATTTCTTTACCCCACAGATTATGTGTTTCATCTGTTTAGTTGGTTTGTTTATTTTCTCTTATTATTGTTTGTATGTACTATAAATTTGGAAAACGTACAAAATAAAAAGTATTAAAAAAAATAATGAGCCACCTGGAAAATCGAAATCACCATGCGAGTGTCACAATTTACTCGATAAAGCCTATCATTAATCAATATGAAGTGCATGTGGGCCCACACTGCTTCAGAGCACACCAAGTAACCATGTAACCAAGTTTTATCATTTGGTTGCAGAGGTCGAAAGTAATGGAGAACAACTACTTCCTACTGTAGTTAGATACAATTTCAGGAATCTGTACATTACTTGACTATTGTTTTTGTTCTGACTACTTTTTACTTTTACTCCTTGCATTTTTAAACAAGTATCTGTACTTTCTACTGCCTACATTTTCAAAATGGACTCATTACTTATGCTTTAATGCAATTGGGTCAAATTATTATTTTGTCACTGCAAGACTTCAAATTGATTTGAACCTAAATAGTAAAATAAAAAGACATGTTGTGTCTCAAAGTCAGGGGTTAAACATGGGCTGGTGTAGATAATACAAAGAGCAGACACTGCACAGCACTAAAGGTCATGAAGGCATCCCCACACACTGCCACAACAGGTAATGAAACCCTCGCAAATTTGTCCCCAGGATTAAGATATGCGTCATGCGCAACCTAAGTGCAGCATTTATTTTATGTGTTTTGGCCTTAAACTCTACCGGCAGTGACACTGTGGGATATTTGTGAATGTCCCCATAAATACACCTAACCTCCATCCATGTTACTGTTACTCACCAACCACCTCCAACAAGGCCACTGGTTGAACCAGGGTTTGATGGACCTGTGTGCAACCCACAGAGCCCAGACCTCAATCCCATACCCTGTACCCTCAAAAAGGGTACAGTATTGACTATTAATGGGCATGGGGCTAATAATTTTGGATGTCTTATTTTTGCCTTTTCTTGTTTCAACTCAGTGTATCAATAAAATATCCTTACTACAATTAGTGAACCTTGTTATTTTGGACACAGATACGTTTTAAAAAACAAACACTTGTTGTTAATGGTCATTTTCATACTGAAAAAATGAGTGTTGCCTAATTTCATAAGGGGGGGTTAATAATTTTGGCCTCAACTGTATAACACCTAATATCCACAAAACCTCAATTTAGAAAAAGACAGTGTTATAAAAGAAGAAATTAAATAGATAATAAACAGTGGAAAAAAGCTGAATATATAAACTACATATAGATAGGTTTAATTTTTCTGTCAGTTTAATTTACATTCCAGTGGTTTGTCCCATTTGTCTTTTTCTTTTCCAGATGTTGGCAAACTCATCATTCTCCACTTTGAATCTGCACCTTTCCTCCATGAACACCTCCCTCCCTCTATACATGCACTGTCTCATCTCTAAACCAAGCTCCCTCATCTATCGTGCATTTAGCATCATTATCATCTTCCTCGTCCTCCCCATCTGCATCCTCATCCTCCAACATGGTCTCCAAGAATGGAGGAAAAAAGGCTCCACCTTCATGGAAGTAACACTGAGTCACTCTGACTGCTTCACCTACAACATCGTCATCATGGACCTGTTTGCTGTCTTAGCGTGTGTCTTCAGTTATTGTGGTAGCGTCATGAATAATTTAAACATATTAATCTATCCGTTCATTTTTTTCTCTTTCTCCTGCTTTGGACAAATCTTCTTTCACATGCTGACTTGTGTGGAGCACTACATGGCTGCTGTTCATCCCATCACTTATCGGAACTTAAGGAAAGAAAGAGGGGTCAGAATAAGGATAATCAGCATAGGCTGTGTTTGGCTGCTTTGCTTTGCATTAACAGGTTTTATAACAATAAAAGATATCATCCTTGCCATTGTGAATTTTTTCCTCATGATATTGTTTTTAACCATCTCCTCCTTCTGCAGCCTTTCTGTTCTCTGTGTTTTAATTCATCCAGGCCCAAGAGAAGAGAGCAGGAACAGGGACAGGGTTGACCAATCAAAGAAGAGGGCATTTTACACCATTGTGACCATACTGGGAATGCTGGTGTTGAAGTTTGTTTGGGATCTGTATTGGTCTGTAGTGTATATCACAGGAGCACATCTTGGATGTGTTTTAATGTCATCAGGAGCCTGGCTTAATCTTCCCAGCAACCTCTTGTTGCCACTCCTGTTGCTACACAGAAAGGGTAAATTTGGGTGTTGCAAGAAAAACACACAAAGAGATTAAAGAGCACATGTGTTAGGGTCTGTTAAGAAAAAAAATTGATCATCATTTTTCATTCTGAGAGAAAATTTGGAATTTCGAGAATAGTTGAAAATCATTGCTGTTTTAAGACAAACTGCCAATAGCCTCTACAAAATGCCTTGTGTAGATGAGGTAGTGAAAAAATTGGCCATCTTGCAATAAAGTATGCATCCTCTTCAATGTATTTTACTGTTGTAGGGATCAGTTTTGTGCCTTCCTCTTTTTTGTCTTAGTTAGTGTATCTTTGCTTTCCTGGTTTATTTTGGTAATTTCTTTTATTCTCTGTCTTTACTGTCCTCTGATTACCCGTATTGCCTTCACCTGTTGTGCCCTATTCCCTGTGTTTGATTAGGATACACACAAAACATTCTTGTATATCACTATAATTGTAATAAAATGATAAAATACTTTTGTGGAAGAAATATCAGATTTCTTTTAGAAGCTAACTTAAAAAAAAAAACAGCAGTGGCTGTTTTAGCATACAGTGGGGCAAAAAAGTATTTAGTCAGCCACCGATTGTGCAAGTTCCCCCACTTAAAATGATGACAGAGGTCAGTAATTTGCACCAGAGGTACACTTCAACTGTGAGAGACAGAATGTGAAAAAAAAATCCATGAATTCACATGGTAGGATTTGTAAAGAATTTATTCATAAATCAGGGTGGAAAATAAGTATTTGGTCACCTCAAACAAGGAAAATCTCTGGCTCTCACAGACCTGTAACGTCTTCTGTAAGTCGCTTTTCTATCCCCCACTCGTTACCTGTATGAATGGCACCTGTTTGAACTCATCATCTGTATAAAAGACACCTGTCCACAGCCTCAAACAGTCAGACTCCAAACTCCGCCATGGCCAAGACCAAAGAGCTTTCGAAGGACACCAGGAAAAGTATTGTAGACCTGCACCAGACTGGGAAGAGTGAATCTACAATAGGCAAGCAGCTTGGTGTGAAAAAATCAACTGTGGGAGCAATCATCAGAAAATGGAAGACATACAAGACCACTGATAATCTCCCACGATCTGGGGCTCCACGCAAGATCTCATCCCGTGGGGTCAAAATGATCATGAGAACGGTGAGCAAAGATCCCAGAACCACACGGGGGGACCTGGTGAATGACCTGCAGAGAGCTGGGACCAAAGTAACAAAGGTCACCATCAGTAACACACTACAACGGCAGGGAATCAAATCCCGCAGTGCCAGACGTGTTCCGCTGCTGAAGCCAGTGCATGTCCAGGCCCGTCTGAAGTTTGCCAGAGAGCACATGGATGATACAGCAGAGGATTGGGAGAATGTCATGTGGTCAGATGAAACCAAAGTAGAACTTTTTGGTATAAACTCAACTCGTCGTGTTTGGAGGAAGAAGAATACTGAGTTGCATCCCAAGAACACCATACCTACTGTGAAGCATGGGGGTGGAAACATCATGCTATGGGGCTGTTTTTCTGCCAAGGGGACAGGACGACTGATCCGTGTTAAGGACAGAATGAATGGGGCCATGTATCGTGAGATTTTGAGCCAAAACCTCCTTCCATCAGTGAGAACTTTGAAGATGAAACGAGGCTGGGTCTTCCAACATGACAATGATCCAAAACACACCGCCCGGGCAACAAAGGAGTGGCTCCGTAAGAAGCATTTGAAAGTCCTGGAGTGACCTAGCCAGTCTCCAGACCTCAACCCCATAGAAAATATGTGGCGGGAGTTGAAAGTCCGTGTTGCTCGGCGACAGCCCCAAAACATCACTGCTCTCGAGAAGATCTGCATGGAGGAATGGGCCAAAATACCAGCTACTGTGTGTGCAAACCTGGTAAAGACCTATAGTAAACGTTTGACCTCTGTTATTGCCAACAAAGGTTATGTTACAAAGTATTGAGTTGTATTTTTGTTATTGACCAAATACTTATTTTCCACCCTGATTTACGAATAAATTCTTTACAAATCCTACCATGTGAATTCATGGATTTTTTTTTTCACATTCTGTCTCTCACAGTTGAAGTGTACCTCTGGTGCAAATTACTGACCTCTGTCATCATTTTAAGTGGGGGAACTTGCACAATCGGTGGCTGACTAAATACTTTTTTGCCCCATTAGTTCTTGGTCATAGGGGGTCAACTTTATTTACAGTATAATATAAAGTGCCATGAGGCAATTGTTGTTGTGACTTGGTACTATATGAGTAAAACTGAATTGAATTAAATATAATTGAATAGTGTAATAAAAGTTATCACTTGTGTGTTCAATACTAAATAAATAAGTATAGAAATTATACAATTCAGCGTGGAAAATCTCTACTCTGTATTTATAATTAATGACTCTGTATTCTGTGTATTCAGCCACATGTTTGTATTTATATTCATTAATTTATGTTACAGTTAATCAGTTATCAAGATTTTTCATGTAAGTATTTATTTTCATTTGTCAGTTTGACGTTCGCACATTATTGTTTAAATACAAATATAACACATTAACTAAATTTAGGGAGACATGGAGTGGGGTTGCTGCATTATATAACCAGCACAGAACATACAAACACATAAAGAGTCGACAGAGGAGAGGCACAAAGAGAGAAAACAAAAAAAAAAAAAAAAAAAAAAATAAGGCTGGTGTTCTTTTTAAATCATTATAATCTGCTTAGTCTTAACTTTAAACATTTCATGGATGACTGACATATGCAGAAAAAAACTTGATACTGTTTTTGTTGATTTAATAGTTTTCCAACTCATCCAGTGCTGAAACTTGACAACCAGGACAGATTTTATGTATAAAGTCAAAACCATCAGTTGACTAATGACATGATGAGAACATACAAACTCCACACAGAAAGTTTCCAGTGGATTTGAACCCAGAACCTTCTTGTCTGTTATGGCGTCAACCACAGAACTACAGATGAGCTGATCTTATTTTTGAACTGCTTTGTAGTGGGCTGTTTCCTGATTGTTCTCTTGGATGCTTTCTATCTGTATCTCTTAATGTAGGCCTTGTAAGAGATTCTGATTGTTCTGCATTGAGAGACCCAGGAGGAAGCGAAGGAACAAATCCAGGTGTCCATTTGGACTCTGTAAGGCCTTGTCCACAGCACTCTGGTAGAAGTGTATTGCCAAAGACTCTTTGGCCTGTATTGAGGATGTTTGCTCTTCTTCCAGCACGTTGACACCTGAGTTGGTGAAGGTCAGATGGACATGAAGAGCCGCCAGAAACTCCTGAACACTCGGTTGGATAAAGCAGAACACCGTCTCTTGGTACAGCCCTCTCTCTTCTTTAAGGATCTGTGTGAACACTCCTGAGTACACTGAGGCCTCTCTGACATTAATGTCACACTCTGTCAGGTCTGATTCATAGAAGATCTGGTTTCCCTTCTGCAGCTGCTCAAACGCCAGTTTCCCCAGTTCTTTAATCATCTTCTTACTCTTTGCAGTCCAGTGTGGATCTGTCCTTTCCCCTCCATCATACTTAATATTCTTCACTTTGGTCTGAACAACCAGGAAATGAATGTACATCTCAGTCAGGGTCTTGGGCAATCTCTTTTCCTCGCTGCTTTTTAACAGGTTTTCCAGAACTGTAGCAGTGATCCAGCAGAAGACTGGGATCTGGCACATGATGTGGAGGCTTTCTGATGTCTTTATGTGGGAGAATATGATGTTGGCCTGCTTCTCATCTCTGAATTTCTTTCTGAAGTACTCTTCCTTCTGTGGGTTACTGAACCCTGTGACCTCCGTGAGAGCGTCTAAATATTTGGAGGGGATCTGACCCGCTGATGCAGGTCTTGTGGTTATCCACAAGTGAGCAGAAGGAAGCAAATTCCCAGTGATTAAATTCATCAGCAGCACATCTACTGATGTGGACTTTGTAACATGAGTCAGCATCTCAGTGTTGTGGAAGTCCAGAGGAAATCGAGCCTCATCCAGACCGTCAAAGATGAACACAACTTTGAAGTTTTCAAAGTTACAGATTCCTGCTTCTTTGATTTCACTAAAAAAGTGATGAACAAGTCCAACCAAGCTGAACCTTTTATTTTTCAGCAGATTCAGCTCTCTGAATGTGAATGGGAATATCAACTTTATGTCCTGGTTAGCTTTGCCTTCGGCCCAATCCAGAGTGAACTTATGTGTCAGGAATGTTTTCCCGATCCCAGCCACTCCCTTTGTCAGCACTGTTCTGATTGGTTTGTCTCTTGCAGTTGATGTTTTAAACATGTCTTCACATCTGATTGTTGTTTCACCTTTACTGACATTTCTTTCAGTGTGTCTGACCTCATGTTTATTATTGACCTCTCCACTCCTGCCTTCTGTGATGTAGAGCTCGGTGTAGATTTGATTCAGACCGGAGGAGTTTTGTGCTTTAGAAATCCCCTCAAACACAGGCTGCAACTTCTTCTTTATGTCAGATTTAAGTTTATACCCAAAGTGTGGATGAGGGTTTTCTAATGGAAAGAAAAATAATGAAAATGTTTCAAAAGAAAATATTAGAATTTCTTGAGAATGCATTTATGAAAAGGAATCCTCTTACTGCTCAGCAGACAGGCAGCGAGGTCCTTTTGATTCATTTTATTCAAGAAGTGCACTGTGAGTTTCAGAAATGCTTCCCTTCTGCTCCTTTGCTCCTCGTCCTCATTTGGACTTTCTGACAATTCAGAGAATTCTGGATTCAGAGAATTCTTCATCCTTGTTAGCTCATTCTTCACGAAGACAACAATTTCATCCTCCAGCAGCTGAAACAGATCACATCATAAAATGTAAATGCAGAAGAGACCAAATCCGTATTGAACACAATCAGAGTCATACAAAAGGTGCTACAGGGACATGATTGTGGAGAGGGGAGGTTGTTTTACAAACCGTAAATATAGAGTCCAGGTCACTGTGATTTTGGTGGCCAGGCTGGAAAATGGGAACATCTGAGGCTTGTTTGACTCTGTGAGAAGAACAATGTTTTTTACTATTATTCAGTACGCACAAAAAGATAAGAAACAGGAAAGTGAGGTGCTTTTTTTTTCCTTTTTTTGTTGTTTGATTAACATCTCAATACAAAAACTACTATGTAGTAAAATTCTCAATGTGAACCTATTATGTCCATTTCTAAGTCTTTTGTAAAGGAAAAGGGATTTAATGGCACACATAGATGCTGCAGCTCTCTGCAGGTGCTTTGTTTACTGTGCCATGTATATGTATGCGTGTGGTTGTTTGCTTTCAACTACTGCTGTGTGTTGGGTGAGTCGACTTATACTCATCAGGATTATCTGAGCTTGGGAATAAGCTTTGAAAGGACTGTAGACAGCTGTACTGGCATCATGGTAACGGTTGTTTACCTACCATCTATGCTAAAGCTATCATAGCCGGGATAAGCTGCTTAGAGCAGTTAGTAGCCAGCATGACTAACCCTGACGTGCTGCACATCATAGCTGAGTATTTCAACCAGGTTGTGCAACAAGGGGTGTAAATGTTGTTTACACCGCTCACTGAACAAAGATAATGGCAACAACCATAGAGGAAATAGAGCACGTCTTTAGCACATTTGGGTCGTTGTCTGTCAGGTGATATGTCCAGTGACAGTGTAAAGATTGAGGGCAGTGAACCCTAAAAAGGCAGCCGGACCAGACGTAGCGACCAGGAGGGTCCTCAGAGAGTTCAGATCAGCTGTCCAAGGCCTTAACTGAGATCTTAAAGGCATTGCTGTCCCAGTCCTTCATCCCACTATGCCTGAAGTCAGCCACAATCATCCAGCTGTCCAAAAAGACCACCATCAGCAGCCTCAACTACTACCCAGCAGTCGCTCTGACACCTTTTACAATGATGTCTTTTGAGGTACTGATCTGACGCCTGGCTCCCAACGTTTGACCCACTTCATACTCATACAGAGTCAACAGATCAGCAGAAGATGCCAAGATTACAGCACTCCCCACTACCATCTCACACTTGAAACAACATAGGTGTTACGCTTGCCTGCTCTTTATTGACATTAGCTCCACTTTTAACATCATATTCCTGGACAGAGTGACAGTAAAACTACTGAATATTGGACTTTCTTCACCTGCTGCTCGATCAGAGATTTTTTAATTTTGAATATCATGTTGTAAGAAGTATAGCTAATGAATGCAGAATTTAATGTGAGGTGTTGCGTGTGATACCTTTCCATGTTGGTCACAGGCTGCAGTCACCTGATCAAAGAGAGAAAATTGTTTAGAATTGTATTTTCTTTATATATTTTCCCAGTTTCTGTATGAATCCTTTTTGTTTGTTACAAAGGCAGTGAGCTATCTCACAATTATAAAATTGGTATAAAATTAGCATCCAAGTAAACCTGAGTCATTAAGAACTAAAGTTGAGTATGGGTTCTTAAATCTATGAAAATAGTTCAACAGGAGAGTACTGCTTCTTGAAACTGAAATAATTTGGGTTAAGTTGAGTTTCAACAGATGTAGCTCATCATATCATTAAAAGATCTGACAAATCATGAGTCATCAGCTATTTTATATAAGACAAGTTTTTTCTTTTGTCAGATGACCAGTGAGGCAAAGTATTCAACAGACTGACGCATGGAGCCTCCTTCATTTCTTTATGTAGGTTACATAATTTTATTATCATGCAAAAGTTAACAGAACTCTATCCTTAAACTATTCCGAATTCTCTTTCTCAGTTTTGACTCTCCAAAGAAAACGATTTCAGTCTGTCAGTGCGGAAACTTCCAACAATAACCAAATAAAGAATCATCAAGAATAATAAGTCCACGCATATGTAGAAATATATTTCTCTTTAGTAAAAGTAATTCAAAACTTACCAAATCTTCATCAGCATTGTGCTTCAGCCTGCAGCTTCACTTTCTGCAGCATGTGAACGCTCTATATATGTTTTGCAGGTGCTGTCACGCCTTCATGGTTCAGACTGGTTATACTAACAGAGCAGAGTTCAGATGTATTAGATTACAATCTAGTTCCTCATGACTTACTGTTAGCACTGTGTTCTTTTAATGCTTTAAAACTAAAGACAATGAGCTGAATCTCATGCCGCTCACTATGTATTGCATCACTGTTATTATCACATCAAATGCTTGACCAACAACTTTAGAAACTCTCGGGGACATTTAGTCAATTGCTGGTGCAGGGGCGATGCCTTGGGTTAGTTTTGAAGTCCAAAAGCTTGGGAAAATGAACACGTTTTTAAATCAAAATATTCTTGAGTCAATTACGAGGCCATGTTTACGACAGCTAAAGTGTGCCGTACACTGGGTCATGCAACGGGGTCATTCAATTTAAATCACCCAAAAGTGATTCAAAAATCTACTAAATCAAGGTGTTTTTCTTAAATACATCTTTGGTACTGTGTAATATGCAATTTGTGGTTGTTGTTCGTCTAAAGTTTGTATTTTGCATTAGTTTGAGAAAAGGAACTAGATGTTTTCTATTATAACAGACTTAAAATAAAATGTCCTCACAGTGTCTATACTTTATGTGAGGAAGACTCTCATTATGAAAAACCTAAACACAGTTTTCTACGTCTCCCATCATTCTGTAGCTCAAGGTAAAGTGTTTGTATAAGTTGTCTTATTAATCCTTTATTTTTATTTATAGATGGAAGTCTGATAATTTTGTTACCAAAATGGTGAAAAAACATGAAGGGTTCAGAAATTTCTGACTGAATATAACAGAGCTGTAAACAACTTAGGCTCTGACTGAATTTCACTCACTCTGAGTGCTGAAAGGTGGGATCATGTTGCTGTTGGTGCAAAGTCTGACATGGGGTTAGATGTCACTGTGGGAACGAACACATGATGGATCAAAGTTTATGTTTGCAGAGTCTTCTCAGGTGTGATTTACTTGAAAACCAGTTTTAGTTTTATGAATGGAAAATGGAAGAACTTCATGAATCATTTACCAGCAAGATAAATATATGGTTTGCCTAGATTAGGACAGAGATTTTAGGCCTTCTGTGGTTTAATCCTACTGCATTTACATCTGTGATGATAAATAGTTGGGGATTGACAGACTTGTACCCAAAGCCAAAGGAATGTAAACTGCTTTAAATGATGGTTATTACAATTGAAAACAAAATGCTTTTCCAAAGCCCTGACCTCAATCTTATTAGAGATTAGAAAAAATTCATAATAATTTCAAACCTGTGTGTCCACTTCTTATTTTTTTATTATGATTAAAGATGTATGCTGTACAATCATTCCACTCTGGAACAAGAACAGTTCAAAGAAATCATTAAAATGCCATGTTTACAATGACATTCATGATGAGTGCATGTAAAGTTCTCACCGTGATTGTAGCCGTTAATTATATTCAGAGAATACAAACCTAAACAAGAGGAGATTTTATTTTACTGTATTAGTGTTTACTGTATTCTTTATATTTGTGTGACATTGATTTTTTACTTTCAATGCTTACTGTCTTTGTTTCTCCTGCTGTAAAACTACTGATCTGTTTGGAAGTTTCTGCTCTTTGAGAGTCAAAATGTGAATTTTTATTTGAACCACCTAGTAAAGCTTTGTTGTTTGAAGTCATATTTCCTGTTTTGAGAATAGTGATGCCCTGAAAACCACACAATTCAGCTTTGGTTCGCAGATCACAGAGTTTTAAAGAAAGCATAACTTTTATCTTAAAAAAAACAAAAATCCAAAAGACAGAAAAATAGAGATTCTAGATTATTTCACATTCATTATATTCTGCGGTACCTCGGATAGGCGTTTTTCTTTTCACAGGGTGGCACCAAGTCATTTCTTCCACCTTAAACACAGAAGACTTTCACTCACTGTTGCAGTCAAGTTAGACCTAGATCACACATTGGTTTACACGAATAAAGCTGTGAACAAATCGTTGTGTAAAAAGAAATATGTGTCTTCAGCTTAATGTCTAGAGTCCAATGATTAATATTTGGTCTGTAAATGTTTCCGAAGTTCAGAGAACCATCATAACTCATAAGGTATGAAGAAGAATCAAATAATTCTTTGTTTTAGATTGTAGATTTCATTAGTGTCAGTACATTTATGACCACATGGTTACAGGCTGTTTTCTGTGTGATTCACATATTAATTCAAATGGTACTGATGGTAACATTTGAGTTTGAAAATGTGGAGTGGCCAGCACAATCTTCAAACACCATCGAGCTGGTTTCAGATGAACTGGACAGAAGAATGAAAGGAAAGCACTGTGTGTTGTAGCTAAAGGTCCAGCTGCTGTATTTCACACAAAGAGAAAAGAAAGAGAGCTAACTGAACTCAGACACGGAGAAAGATAAGAAAGACGGGACAGGGGAGGAGAGGAAGAAAAGAGGTTCGATTTAACGGTAAGGACTGCTCATTTAAAGCTCACATGTTAGTCCTTTAATGTTTTTAAATCAGATATTGGGCCTCAGAGGCGGAGCCAGACATTTGAAACACCCGGGGCTTAGCCCAAAGGGTAGTATGCATGTGGGATTTTTTTTTTTTTTTTTGGGGGGGGGGGGGGGGGGGGGGTAGAAATGACTGAAAGATTAATAGGCTCTGTTTTGAGTTTTGTTCAAAAATGAATGACTTCATATAGGGAAAAATATATATCACATATGCAGGACACCTTAAACTAGTTTTTTAATTAAGCAGCGAGGCAGAACAAGGTCAGGGCTGTATCAAGACATGAGGACTAAACCCCAATTCAACCAGACCCAGAACTGATCCAGAATTAAAACAGGACTACAACACTTCAAAATCAGGACTACTGAGGACTTAACCCTTTACAGCCGATTGGAGCGGGCACGCTCTGTTTTGCGTAACTATTTTTAAATCCCGGTAGCTCTGCAACCAAGTAAGCTAGCACAATAATTTTTTTTGCATATGAAACCGGAGGAGTTGTACTTACATCTTATGCCATCAGCTTGTCCTAGGTCACAGTTTCCTTCCACATATAGCTTTGCAAAAACTGCATAAAAATCACTTGCAGCAACAAAAACATGATATTCCAGAAACACGCTTCGCCGATCCATCAGCTGTTTGTAACACTTCCTACGTCCATCAGCGCGAACTATCACATGACCGCATGACCTGCCCGAAACCGGAAGTGACGTCATTTTGCGGAAATGTAGTTTTTTACGATCGGGGCCTTATGAGCTTGTGTTTTACTTGTTATGTGTTTTAAAAAGTTATGTTTGACTTTATGACTTTCTGTGTCATTTCTGGGATGCTTAAGACTCATATTGCACTGCTGGAAATAGTTTATTTTGATGCATATGCTGCTTTTTTGCAAATTTGCACTATAATATTTATTTTCGTTTTTCCTGCAGTATATAAAAATTGGTGTATTTCAAAAATAAAACTATGAAGACACTCAAAATAAATTTCCTGTGGTGGGAAACTAGTTTGTGTAACTTTTTTGTATTTACAGTTTTGAGGGATAAGCCTCTTAAATTTCTCTAACTAGAAATATATGTTAAAAAAACAAAAACGATTTTCAATTTTTTTGTAGTTTATTGCACTTTTTTGCAATTTATGTAATTACTATGCACCTAATGCAGACATATTATTAAAGTTTGGGCTATAATGGTTGTATTGATGTATAGCAACTTGAAATGCTCCCAAAAATGGCTCCACAGCATGTAAAAATATAATATAAGCTCTGGCGAACTTGGTTCTATGGTAGGTCTTAAAGGGTTAACCAAGACAGAACCACAATCAGAACTAGATGATAGCACTAAAAATCATCATAGACCTGCACTACACTTGTTTTTTAATTCTACCAAAGTACACTATTTTGATTGAGAAAAGTTTATATAATTATTTAGCCTTGTTGTGCAAACAAGCCTGCATAACTTAATAAATATAGAATTTGAAAAATAACAAACCTAAAAAGAAACACTAGGTACGAGATACATGAGGACCTATGATACGGTGATACTTTTGGTAAACAACCATTTGACTAACATGTGTGTCTCACCTGCTCTTGTTCCACCTCTGTTCTGTCCTCGTTCTCCTCTCTCTCCCTCTTTGTGCTGACAATCATCAAATATACAGTTGAAACCAGATATTTACTCTTCAGATAAAAACACTTTTTTAATTATAACATCAAATCAAACAGAATGTTTATTTTTTTAGATTGAAAAATATAAAAAACATATTTGTTAACTTTAAGAGTAAAGAGAGAAACTATCTGTATTTCTTAATAGCAAATGGCACCAAATTGTATTCAACATTGAGCCACATTTATGGAGCTCCACAATTCTTTTCCTGGTGTTTTGGTTGACATCTCTTGATTTTCCCATGTCACAGAAACAGGCTCTGTGTTTTGCCTTATATGCATCCACAGGTGTGCCACCAATTTACTCACATGGACTCTACTAAACTATCAGAAGCTTCTTCAGCTCAGAATGGAATCATCTGGAGTTTTCTTATTAATTAACAATAAACTTAGTGTACATATACTCCTTAATATGATGAAAGTGATAATAAATAGACAGCTCTGTCTCTCTTTATTCTGACATTTAACTAATTCAAAATATATTTCAATATTTATCTAAAACAAAAGTTTACTCTAAATTGATCTTGTACAGTAAAAATGTTTTATGTTTTCTCCCTAAAGTGTATGTAAATATCTGGTTACAAATGTGAATATCCTGCTGTGTACTGAAATCCCTCTTGGTTTGCATAGAAATATACTGAACAACATACAAAGCATAATATATAAAATAACATTTGCCTGAGTTTTTTCTTTGAAAGAACCCTCTAATGTCCATTCTTATATTTCAGTACATAACTGAAACCGATTTAGTCGGGGAGGGTAAGAACTGAAAATAAGATAAGATAAGATAAGATAACCTTTATTAGTCCCACACGTGGGAAATTTGTTTTGTCACAGCAGGAAGTGGACAGTGCAAAAGTTATGAGGCAAAAATTTGAATACAATAAGAATAAATACAGTACACAACTGTACAGAATAGAATAAAATAAAATACTATATACAGTAGAATAAAATAAAATAAATATACAATAAGATAAAAATAGAATACAAATACAAATACTATATACAACTGAGTAAAAATACAACGATGACAGAAAGTATTGCACTTAGTATTATTGCATATGTATGGATGTGTGTGCTTGATCAGTTAAAGTCTTTATTATGGAGTCTGACAGCAGTGGGGAGGAAAGACCTGCGAAATCTCTCCGTCCCACACCGTGGGTGCCGCAGTCTCCCACTGAAGGAGCTGCTCAGTGCTGTCACAGTCTGCTGTGACACATGTAAGCTAAGACTCTCTAAAAAAATAGCATTTGTTCGGCTTTTCATTTCGCCATTTGTTGATTCACTCGAAGAGCAAGTAACGTAATATTGGTCAAGTGATCAGTTTGATATCAATCTTTCGTGATGCACCGTCATATTTACATTATTTGTACAGTACGAATGATTTTCTTTGGTACCTGGTAGAACTTAAGCTCTCCTTAGTATGGCTGGCTCCGTTTCTCCAACAGCGCACTCACTGCTGGCAGCAGCTGCCCCGCCCCCTCGCTCAGTCGCTTAGTGCCTGAGCTCGGATCATACCAATATCAGGGGGGATTCACGCACAGTCGTAAATTCCCACAGTGTGCACTATGTGCTTCAAATATTGTGTGTACTTTTTGTTTTATACAGTTGTCAGCCAGGCATCTAACTATGAAAAATTACACTCCAAAAGACCCCGGGCTTCTGACAAAACAACCCGGGCTTAAGCCCAGTAAGCCACCCCCACGCTCCGCCCCTGTTGGGCCTGTACATGTGACATCATGTTTTTGCTGTGTTTTTTTAATTGTGAAACATGCTACAAATCAAACTGAGGCAGACTAACTGTGTTATTTAAAGGTTGCATGTTAGTGCAGGATAAACAGGTTAGTTTGCTGCACTGTGATGGATTTAAAGTACAGAACAGTGTGTGACTGCTGCACAGTGGCTGTGGGTTCACGCTCAGAGTTTGGTTACATCAAGTGTAGCAGAGATGAATTTGAGTTAAACTGATGATGCTTAGATTCGTTCACTGAATTCCACCTTTATACTGACTTTATACCATCTAGAAAAAAAGACAGCATAAACAGTGTGCTGTCAGTGTAGAGGATGGAAATCAGCCAGGACAACTCAACATCCACAGACATCTGGTTGAATTCAATTGTGTACATCCACAGCAGATTAGCTGATCACAGCCTGTACACTAAGGAAATCTACTGGAGCTCTTAATAGAAATTAGAGTCATAATTCTTCTCTCCACACTCAGCCATTACAATCTATTTTAGGGTTTCTCCACCTGCTGAATCCACTTTAACCCCTGACTGTACACATTTTCTAGTTTTGAGGCAAAGTCACCCTCTGCAATTTAGGTAAGAGAAAATAGAGTCATTTTTCTTTTTCTCTTCTCTTGTTCTACTTAACTGATTCAAGGTGAGTACTTAATGTTTTACTTGGGGATAGAATGGTATGTATGTGTGATGGTGATGGATTTCTTATTATGTATGAATTATGAACTTTTTTATGAATTATTATGTCCATTTTTAATATGTTTTTTGGACAACAGATGGACAACATACAGATGGTATGTTTACATTCATGTAATTTCTTTTTTACATGTATGTTCATTAACATGCACTGTCCCAAATAAATTTCAAACCACTTCACTGATCAACAGGTCATATAAACAGTGACTCAGAGGAGAACAAGAGCAAAGCAGCATTTCTCTTCTATTTAAACTATTTTGTTTCAGCAGTCGGAGCAGACTGAGCTTTTCTCACACTGACAAATGCAGCTGCTGTCAGGAATGCAGTTCACACCTTAATCATGGCTGAACAACTACAAACCAACACAAAAACGATAATTAGCAACAGTGTTGGTCAAGTTACTTGAAAAAAGTAATCAGTAACTAATTACTGATTACTTCCCCAAAAAAGTAATCCCGTTACTTTACTGATTACTTATTTTCAAAAGTAATTAATTACTTAGTTACTTTTTAAAAACACGATTTACAACCTGAATAGGTGATAAAGTGATAGATCTTTCAGCCCAATTCTACTTTATCTGCATAACCCATCATACAAAATCAAATGGAAAAGTCTCTTTTTAACTTGTTTTATTAGTTTTAATCTTTTAACTTTATGCACCAAGCAAAGATTTAATTATATGCAACATTCTCTGACTGGAAGAAATTGGTTTAACATTTAAACCTATTTTCTGCACATTCCAGCACATAAAATAAAATATTTTTTTGTGTTTACACTCACTCTTTCAAATAGATGCAAGTAAAACACAGCAGAAAATAAATAACATCAAACACTAGCGGTCCTGTTGCTCTATTTTCACCTGTAAAGCAGGAGTGGGGTAGGCGGAGGTTTGCCCTGGTGCAGGTGTGGCGCAGCGGTCAGTGGAAGAATCCGCGAGTTTCTCTGTGAATTTCCCATTACGTCGTTGCGCACTCGGTGCTTGCTTGGAAGTTTAGGGGTTTTTTTTTTCGCTGTAAAAAGAAGTTTTCTTCCCACGCACAATGGACACTAATGTTTTTGTCACTTTTTATGGAATCAAACTCAAAGTAAGGTCAGTACTTCCACGCTTTAAACGCTGCACGCTCATACTCTCTCCCGTACTCGATATATTATCCATTGTTGATCTGCACACAGCTGTTGTCACGAACGTCGCACTCGCTTACGTCACTGTCATGAGACATTCTCGCAAAAAAAAAATCACGGTTTTAGTAACGCAGTAACGCAGCGTTCCTACGGGAAAGTAACAGTAATCTAATTACCGCTTTTGCAATAGTAATCCCTCACTTTACTCGTTACTTGAAAAAAGTAATCGGATTGCAGTAACGCTACTGCCCATCTCTGATTAGCAACATAAACCAGCATCATGTGAACACACACATTACAAACAAATTTCTTGGTCTCATTCACAAAAACGCATCAGTTCCTGTGCTAAACGACAGCTTCATTAGAACTTATAACACATCAGATCATCATCATTTTCTTCAGTGTTCAGTCTAAATTTGTCACGATCTGAGGAGGCAGACCGTGCGGTGGTGTGTGTGGTGGACCCAGGTGCGAACACACGAGAGTAGACTGGAGTAAACTTAACTGAAAGCGAGCCTTTATTGTGGCTGGTGACAAGGAGTGCAGATAAGGCAGAAACGCAGTGACAAACTAAACTATGACTAAACTGGGAAAGTAAAACTAGGAAAAACTATGAAGACACAGGAAACCATAACTATGAATACTGTTCTGTCACCATGTAACCGGGTTCTGTTTAAATAGATTTTCCCTGAGAAAGTTACTCTTTAGTGCCCTCTTCTGGCACGACCTGGTGTAACATGCGCGACTCTGTCTCTGTTCGATGATGTCATCAGAAAGTGCATGTTATTGTTTGGGGAAAAGACTTCTCCTGTTCTCCGGTTCTCTGCTGTAGTGGCAATCGCCTCCCTTAAGATGGTCTTTAAGGGCATTGTCGGTATGTAATTCTGTTCTACCCTTACTAATGAACAAATCTACTTGAAGTAATGTGATTGCAGTGTTTACTTAATAGAAACGTTTGTAAAGAGAGGATTCGCTAATGCTTTTGGCTAAACAAGCAATTTGTGCTGTTATTGTGTATTTGTCCTCATCTGTGATTTCTAAGAGCATTTCATGTTGTTTCTCAGTTTTACCCTACTTCAACTGGCCTAAGTAAAGGGAGTGAAGTCAAACCCTCTTGTCTGCGTGGTCATTTTGAAGAGGAGTTTAGTCTGAATGTCGACTCTAGCAAGGCGTTAGAGGCAGAGGACATTACAAATACTAAGACTGGCTGTGACAACATGGAGGGTGGGAACACAGACGACACGGCACAGACTACATGAAACACAGAGACTAAATACACATGAGGGATGGTCAGGGGAAGTGGCCACACATGGGAGCACAGCTGACACACATGAACCTAATGACAGGACAGGAGAGGTGAAACTAAATACACTGACATTGAATACAGACTTTCAAAGTAAAACAGGAAACATGGAGATTAGACATGACATGAACTAAACATAACCACGCAGATATGACGCATGAGCTAAACTAGGGCACAAATGAATACAAAAGATACATATAAGAACTCAAACACTGGGTCACAGACCCAGCCCATGACAAAATTCACGTGGAGCTGTGTGTAATAAAGGGGAACACATCCATAGAATAAACACTTGTGTAAGTTGGTGAATGAGCAATGTTGAGTAAAGTTCTTTGAGTGGGAAAAGCACCCAGTCAGTTTACCAGTTACAATATAAACCATTCCCTGTAGTCTCACACTAACATCTGTGATAATGAGGAAACACATAAGGTTTCTGCAACATTTAGTGTTTAACTTCTAACAAAAACATGACAAAAATGATTTTACTGTAGAATCAGGCACAGGGAGAAATGGGAGCTACAAAGATAAAAGTCTTACTGATAATCACTGCTGTTGTTGCCTGTAATATGTTAGACAGGGGTCTGATCACATTTCCTTATGCAGCCATCATGCATATTTTTTGATGATTTATTTATTCTGAAAATGTAGACAAAACATTTGATAATATATATGTGTGTGTGTGTGTCAATAGAAAATTGTACTTAGTAGTCAGTATAATCTTTTTTTAATATAAGTCTGCAAATGATAGAATACTGCATGATGACCTTTTTATGATTCAGACTGTTGTTATAGTTCACTGTGACCCGTTATGCAGGGAAGGAGCAGTACCTGCTAGATAAGAGCTTAACGAGCAGTTTCACTTCGTGCCAGGTAGAGAAGCCTCTCCTGGCACACACGCACACACACACACACACACACACACACACACACACACACACACACACACATCCACATTCCAATGTAATAAACAAATGCACCTACTGTTGTATATAAATAAAGACCAGGGCAGTGGCAGAGCACGAGTCCTTGAGCCCTCACTCTCGGGTGCAAGTGCTAGTGATGGGATTTCCAGCTCTTTTTAGAGAACCGGCTCTTTCGGCTCGGCTCACTAAAAAGAGCCGGCTCTTTCAGCTCCGAACGGGCTCTTTAGGTTGTCTTGTTGCTTTAATTAATTTATTATTAACAACAATATTAAATTATGCACAAAAGGAATTACTAATGTAAAAAAAAGTGGTTTTATTTATATATGTTTATATATAAATATATACGGTGGTCCCTAGAAACAAAGCACATACAAACTCCAAAACACATTTCTAGCGTTAACTGAACTTCAAAACAGAGCTACCTAGATCACTTAAATTACACAATTGAAAGCATATGTGTATTGTTTGTGTATTTATACACAAGCACTCATATATATTCAAATAATTTAAAAAAAATGTTCACTTACCTGTTACTACAGGTAAATGAACATGTATATATATATATATTATTAAGCAAAAACATTCTGCTTAAATATTGAAAGACAGACTTCTTTCATGATCTTTAGTTTGTTTGTGGGTTTTGAGTTTTTCAGAGTGTCTTATTCTTGTTTGTAATTGGTCGCTTTCTGCTTGGTTTCATTGTGATTTTTATGTCCTTTGTTTTGTTTTGCTTTTTAACATATTTTGAGCTTCTGGAAGAAATAACAAATAACTGCCGTTTCAGGGTCTGAATCTGTAGCACTTAAAGGGCATGAAGCTTGTAAGTTAAACATAGCAGCAGTTACCCAGTCTGTTGTTTTCACGCACAGCTTTATTTGAAATAATTGTAATGGGAGATTTTAATGTCAACTGGGACTGTGAAAAGGGCAGAAAAACACTCAAGGACATAATGGAGACTTTGAACTTTACTCAACACATTGAACAACCCACAAGAATAACAAGACACTCTAAAACTAAAATAGATCTGGTTTTCAGTAATAAGCCCGAGCGAATTATTAAATCTTATAATTTTATCACTGGTATTTCAGACCACAATTTTATATTATTTTCTAGAAAACTTATAAAATCACGGGTTAAGAATGACTTTCAAAGTTCATCTAATAGGAGATCCTTTTATGAATTCATACCAAGAAGTCAGCGACAAAATGTAGCAGAAGCATTAGCATCAGTTAACTGGGAGCCTTTATTGTGTAGTGATGATCCACAATTCTGCAGCAGTCACTTCACTGACATTGTCAAGGATGTTATATCAACATACTCCATTAGAGGTCGACAAAAAAAAAAGACAACATCTAATTTGCCCTGGTTAAACAAAGAGTGCAAGAATTTAATGAAAACAAGAGATCAATTACTAAAGCAGTTCCTGAAAACAGGTCTAACTCTGGATAGACAGAGATTTACTTCAATGCGGAATAAAGTAACAAGAAGTTTGAGACAGGCCAAAGCAAAATTTTTTATAAATATAATTGAAAGAGCCAAAGGTAATGGTAAAATTATCTGGCAACACTTAAATAAATTACTTGGCCGTCATTCAAACAAAAGTAAAAACACAATTGAACTTTATGTAAATAACTCTATTGTTAGAGACCCTCTATCTATTGCCAGTAACTTAAACACTTTCTTTATTTCATCTGTTAAGGAGATCAGTCAGAGCTTTGACTCAGTCGTATGCTCTGATAATGTGAATGATGTTGGTCAAAATTTGTTCACCATCACTCATATTTCAGACACTGAAGTTGCTAAACTAATTACAGGTTTAAAACAATCAAAAGCACTTGATGTATATGGTATTAACACAAACTTCCTAAAGGAACATATGGATTTGCTTGTATGTCCAACAACTCATGTTTTGAATATGTCTTTCAAACACTCCATTGTTCCAACAGATTGGAAAATTGCTGTAGTTACACCAATTTTCAAAGCAGGTGTGAAGACTGACATGGCTAATTATCGCCCCATAAGCATACTTCCGGTCGTATCTAAAATAGCTGAGAAGTGGGTGGTTAAACTCCTCACTGCTCACCTAGAAAACACCCAACCCTCATTACATCCATTGCAGTTTGGCTTTCGGGCACATCACTCCACAGATACTGCCCTGTGTATGTTAGTGGAGAACTTGAAGAGCTTGCTGGACAAGAGTCCCTGTGTTGGAGCTGTATTTTTAGATCTGAGGAAGGCTTTCGACTCTGTAAACCATCAGATATTGTTGTCCAGATTGACTCGGTTTAATATCTCCAGTCAGGCTCTTCAGTGGTTTGCCTCATATCTCTCACACAGGAAACAGTGTGTGGTGTTGGATGGGGTTAAATCTCCATATTTAGACTGTGATACAGGGGTTCCTCAAGGATCTGTTCTTGGGCCCTTATTGTTCTCTCTTTTTATCAATAACTTACCCGAAGTCTGTCCAAATATATTTACTCAAATGTATGCAGATGATGCAGTTATATATACGCAAGCAAATAGTGTCCAGCAGGTGGCAAAAGATCTTACAGCTGCTTTAGCATTAATGCATAGCTGGCTGGAGGACTCATGCCTAATGTTGAACACCTCAAAAACTGTCTGTATGTATTTTTCAAAACGCCCCTTAAACTTGAAGCAGTCAAACATATTCCTGGATGGAGTAGAGCTTGAATTAGCTCCAGAATTTAAATATCTTGGGGTCATTCTAGACCCAACATTATCCTTCAAGAGTCACATAAATAAAGTGTCCCAGGTACTTAAATTTAATAATCGAAATTTTAATCATATACGTAATAATTTAAATATGAATGTTGCAAAAACTTATTTTTACTCAATGATCATCTCTCATATGGACTATTGTTTGACGTCCTGGTCACTTGCTTGTCCAACAACACTTATAACTATTGAAAACATTTATAAAAGAAGTTTAAAACTACTTGACAAAAAACCGACTTCCCACCACCACTGTCATGTGTTAAAAAAACATAAATTACTGAACTTCAATAACTTAGTGAAACTTAAAAGAGGGTGTTTAATATATAAAGTCTTACACTCCCTTGCTCCACCACCACTAAAGCAGTTCATTAGGCATAAAGAAAGCTCAGACAGGACCACTCGAGCTACAATCCGAGGAGACTTGTTTATACCCCACAGACGGACAGCATTTGGGCAGAACGTCCTCTCTGTCAAGGGAGGCCATCTGTGGAACAGTCTTCCTCAACCCATTAGAGAATGCTCGACATTCAACTTGTTTAAGGCAAAGGTTAAAAACTGGTTATGGACAAATCAAGTGTGTGATCATGTATGAGTTGTATAGTTTTAATGTTTTATTTGGGAACAGAATGGTGTGTATGTGTAAGTTTGGTGATGGAGTTTTTATTATGAATGAATGATGAATTTTTATGAATTATTATGTCTATTTTTATGCTTAAGGACAACAGATGGAAATTAGCCCTTGGCTATAATCTGGTATGTTTACATTCATGTAATTTTTTCTTTACATTTATGTTCATTAACATGCACTGTCCTAAATAAATAAATAAATCGTCTTGAGAAAATTTGGATTTATTAAACAAAATTGGAAAAAAGTGGAAAAGTACAAGTTGTCATCGAGCAAAAACGGGAGCTAGAAGCATGTAAATATAATAATAACCACTTCAGCCAAGAAGAGTGCCTGACGAGCCCAGTGGTAAGTAAGCTATTAAGACTCGACTGTACACCGTGTTCGTGTTTTCCTCCAAAACAATAAGTTCTGCTGCAGCAGCCTTTCAACACCTCTCTCTGTCTCTCGCTAGCAAAGTTGACCCACACAAATCTATTTTTCGGCTACGAGCCTGACACGGAACCCGACGTATTAGCCAGAAGTCCCTTTACTACGGTTCAGAGCCGCGGCCCTTCAGTAACAGTAATAAATCACAAAGCAATCGTACATTCATGTAGTTGTAAACAGCATGATAATATATTAAGTAATCCAAAGTATTCAGAATACGTTACTCTCATTGAGTAACATAACGGAATATGTTACAAAATACATTTTGGGGCATGTATTCTGTAATCTGTAGTGGAATACATTTTAAAAGTAACCTTCCCAATACTGCCGATGCCAAATCTCCAAAGCAAAGTCCTATATAGCACTAAAATACCTCGAAAAATGTATTCATGCTCTCATTACCTCTAGACTGGTCTATTGTAATTCCCTTTACTTGGGCCGCCAACACTCTCTCCTTCAGCGTCTGCAGTTGGTTCAAAATGCTGCTGCACGCCTCTTGACTGGTACTAGAAGGTACGATCACATCACTCCAGTTCTAGCTAACTTACACTGGCTCCCCGTTAAATACCGTATTGACTTTAAAATTCTCTTGATCACTTTTAAAATTCTAAATAACCTGGCGCCTAGCTACTTAACTGATCTATTGTATTTGTACAACCCAAAGAGAGCACTAAGATCTTTGAGTCAGTTACTCTTAGTGCAACCAAGGTCTCCAGAGGTGATTGAGCCTTTGCTATGCTGCACCTACACACTGGAATCTCCCAGTTGATATTCGCGCGTCTGAATCTATCCAATCGTTCAAAGTGCACCTAAAAACTTGTTTATTTAGTTTGGTTTTTGAATCTAACTAGTTTGACTTTCATCAAGTTTGCTTTGTGCAGTGTAATTGTCTTTTGTTCCCTGTTTGGTTGTTATGCTCTGTCTTAAATTTTATCTCTCTTGTGGTGGACTGTGAAGCACTTTGATGATCATTGGTCTTTTAAAATGTGCTATAGAAATCAACTTTGATTTGATTTAATTAAAGGCCGGTCCGTTAAAGTATTGTCAGACATAAACCAGTCAATGGTACAAAAAAGGTTGGGAACCGCTGGTATAGTTTCAAGTGTAAGTTAAGGAAAAGACATCTTGTAGCATTTACTTTGTTTTTAGTTTTACAGAAAGAAAAAGATGTCAATCATTAAACTATTGACAAAGTAAAAGCCTTAAACTTAATTCTGTCTCCAATGTTCATTGAAGCCATTAGCTGTCTGCCAAGTTGGGCAAAGGGAGGCACAATAAGGACAGAACACCTTGTATGAAATTAAGTGTTAGCAGTAACTGGAAATGAACCTTATCCACCAGTTCACAGTTCTCCATGCTCTGAGTTTTATAGTAAATGTTTTACTGTGAGTTTTGTAGAGGGATTTTCTCCTTTCTGATAGTTCTTACAACACAGAGAGCCATGTCTTGATTGATGATTTTAATGAGTACATATTGTAAATACATTTCTATAAGAAAACTTTTTTTTCAGAAACTCATAAGATAAGATCAAAGAAAAAAGTTATTTCACAACAAATATGATGAATTTTACTGCTGTCACTTCTTTTCTGGACACAAATGAAAAAAAAAATAAAAAATACACATGATGCAAAAGGCAGCTGTTGTCTGTTTACCTGCTGGAATTTAGTTTAAATCAAGGTTAATGAGATTCAGCATCTTCATAAGAAATTCAGGCTTTATATTGAAATACATGAATCCAGCATGTGCTTTAAATGTGCTGAAAACATTCAGAGCTGAAAATAAGTTAAATGAAGCCTCATAAAAATCTGTATACAGGCTACATCCAGAGTAAAATATTTTAAGTTTTCTCTGAGCTCACAGTTAAGCTGATGATGCTCAGGTGCAGTAAATTCATGCGACACACACACAGGAAAACATTAGTGTGCAGTAATTGTTTGACAATCGTGTAAGCTTGTAATTTAAGATATCTTTGGTTTAGAAAAACGATCTAATAAGGGGAAAAGTGAAGGGCCAGAGGGAGAACATATCTACAGTGGGTTTTACATGTCTGCAAGTTTTATTTGGTGGAATCAGTGAAAGATCATAAAACACATTCCCACAAATACTTTAAAGAGAAGATTGTGTGTGGTTTGATTTGCATTGGATCTTGTCTCCTTTCTTGTTCTGTAGATTTGAGACAAGAAAGACAAAGAAACAATGATGTAACTCACAGCAGAGGAAACAGTTCAGAATTAAAGATGAAACAAACTTACCTCTGCTAGCAGACGAGCCACAGTGTTTACTATGAAACCTATCATGACCATCACAGCACCAAGTATTATAACTGCTATGAGTGCAATTGTCATATAAAACTGAATATTCTCCAGTTTGCTTCCTGCAACAACAAAAAAAAAACAAAAACAGGTGAATTTAAAAAAAAGGGTTTTGAGCAAAAACATAATTATCTAGCCATGAAGTCTAGCAGAAACTTTAGCACCTCTTTATGTCATAAATTCATAGACTTTACAAAAGTGTTTGAAAGAAACACTTTTGCGTTGCATCGAGAAATGATCTGGAGAATAACCAGGTCCTACAGCATCCTGGAGATGTTTGTTTACCCACCTAAGAAACATCTGCCATGAGTCTAGTCACTGCGTCTGTACTGATAGTGGGATTTCAGACTCGTTCGAGATCAAGACGGGAGTGTGACAAGGCTGCGTTATTTTGCCATTCCTGTTTGTACTGGTTGTGGATTTCATCATGCAGCGTACACTGCGGGATGGCGAGCACAGAGTCCAAGGACATGACGGACGACAAATTGCAGATCTTGATTTTGCGGACGACATTGCGCTGGTTGGATCTACTCAACGCTCCATTTGTGACCGCCATGCCAGAAAATGAAGCGTCAAAGATAGGACTGCGGATCAGTGCTGCCAAAAGCAAAGTCATGTGGATCAGTTATGCCAGAGCGAATACTCTGATACTCATTGGCCACCACCTGCTTGATGAAGCTATCAGTTCACATATCTGTACAGTGTGATATAACCGGACGGTGGCTGCCCACATAACAATTAAAGAAAGGATTTGTTGCCCGGACGTTGAACTGTGTGCTGTTGGACTATATATATATATATATATATATATATATATATATATATATATATATATATATATATATATGTGTGTGTTAGAGGTGGGAATCACCATACATCCCACGATACGATATTATTGCAATTTTTTAAAATATTTTGATTCTGTACATAAAGGTAAACTTTGTCAATATTCATTTTATCTAATATCAAAGTCTCACACTCAGTCTTTCTCTCATTTCAGTCAGTTTTATTGTTGACAAACTGAACGGTTTGTATTACAGTCTAGTCCAACTTAACTGAATGCAACCATCTGGTACAATTATAGCTATTCTGAACTATGCAATTTATGAAAACAATGAAGCCCCTTCAGCAACTGAAGAATTTGAAAGTAAATTAAAACAAAATATAATTTTACATTAAATAAAAAAGTTTTAAACTTAATTAAAATAAAACTAAACTGGCATGTTTATTGCTGCCAAAAAAAAGTTAAACACATTTGGACAGTGAAGGAATGTCAGGATTCTTGCTCAGAAAAAGGATCAACATGCTCTGAAGTCAGAACATGTTCCAGTCCACAAAAACTTTTTTTGTAACAAAATATCGATTTCTGCTGTCCCTGTATCGATACATTATTAGCAAACAAAATATCACAATACTACACAGTATCGAATTTTTCCCCCACCCCTAATATATATGCAGGTATACACATTGTTTATGTTGTGTCTATTTCTTACTTAATGTAGTGTCTGTCTTTGTTACTGTTAAACTGAAGCACTGTAACCAAAATAATTTCCCCTAGGGATCAATAAAGTATTCTGATTCTGATTGCAATTTGAACCCGGTTTTGAGGTCGACAACCACCTCGATATTATCCTAAGTCCGTTTGTTCAATACGACAGTTGACCGATGGCTATCTATGCGAGTGAAACATGGACGTCGACGGCAACAATCACCCGACGATTGAATGTTTTCCAACAGGATTCTCAAGATTTCGTATCAAGATCATGTTACCAACGAGGAGGTCCTTCAGCGCACCGCCTCACGACCACTAGCGGACGTGGTATTGAGGCAATGATTTTGTTTTGCTGGTCACGTTCTTTGCTTACATCCGGAACAATTACCGAAGATAGCCATGTCGTGTGAGTCCCGCGGTCCCGCCCCGATCATAAGCCCGCTACTCAAACCCAGTCTCGTGTTCCCCTGTTTTCCCGGCTCGCTAGTAATTTTCTCCCCTTTCTGTTGCAGCCTCCCACGGTCCCGATTCTGGCTTCCATGCGTCATTTATTTCCCTGGGTATTCTTCAGTTCCTCGCTTGCTTCTGTAATTCCTCCGGGTCACCTTTTGTTAATATAATAAACCATTTTTCTTGCTCACATTTGAGTCTGCTTCTGGATCCTTTTTGTGTGTGCACGCTTCGGCATATGACAAGATGTGGCTGCAAACCGAGCTTGTTGGCGATCCCTTGCCGCCCAATGAACCATCTGGCGCAGAAGGAACTAAGTAACTAAGCTAAGTAAGTATTTCATAAATTGTGGATTGTTGAAGACAAGGCATACTGAAGGAACAAACACCAAGTCCTGCATGAAGGCTATTATGAGGTCTAAAATACAAAAGATATATATATAAAGATATACAAATAGAAACTGAGATGAAAGACCGGACTATTTTATATACATGAGGTGATCAGGGAATTGTACAAAGACAGTAATAGGGCTATCCACACAGCAGAGGAAGTAAAACTAAACACTAAGTAGGTATAGAGGAAATAGGAAATAGTTAATTAGTTTTTTTTTTATTTTCAGCATTTCACATGTTACTAGACAGGGACAATTTTAATAATCTACTTACGAATGACATTAAGTCGAGATCTTCCAACACCAAAGCCATAATCTGTCTTCACCTCACACACGTACAGACCCGAGTCATTACTCCTGAGTCTGTGCAGTTGAAGTCTGATTCGTCCTTCTCTGAGGGCGTCTTTGTCGCTCTGAACTCGTCCTGAAAACATTTTATCCTGAGACTTTGACACCTCAACACCATTATTGACATGATAGAGGACAAAGTGTTTATGTTGAACTACATGGCAGCAGACAATTGAAAGAGTTTTGGAGGATCCTTCAGGTTTGGTGGTGAACGTCCACTCCATTATGATGTCATGGTTATTGTCTGCCTGATAGGAGGTCTGTGTCACATTGACTACAAATGATCCTGTTGAGGAGACAGAGAGGGAAAGAGAGGAGCAGACACACTGAGAACTGCAACAAATCTGTTGTTGAGCTTTATTTGGAGTTCATAAAGTGAAGCTGTAAACTAACCAGAGACACATGAGGTGAGGATGATGAGCAGCAGGATCCTGCAGATCATCTTCTCCATGTGAGAGGAGACAGAGGTGAAGAGTCATCAACACATGAGGTCAAAGGTCAGTCAGTACAGCAGAAGAAGGAAAATCAACAGTTTGACTTCATAAGATTAAAAATCAGACCGTTTTTCTGCAGTAAGTTTTCGATGCACACAAAGAACAGCAAAAATTATAAAATAGTGAATAATTCAATAATTTATAATTTAAAAAACCTGAATGTAGCCCTGAAAATATTTCTAGGGTTGTACATGTAATTTTGGTAATACAACTCTTCTTGTTGGATTTCATCAACACAGAATGGAGATAAGTGACTTCCTGCATTGGGCGTGTCTGGTTGAATCCTTGCATCAGTCTATTGTTCCATGTTGTCTGAAAATGTGTCAGTTTGACCTAAACGTTGCAAGGACATCATAGAGGGACCCTGATCATGAAAAGCACCATGTGGCTACATGACATAAATGCAAAAATAAATATGATTTTCATTATAGCATAAAGTTCAGTAAAACTACTTTCTGTGTGGCTGCTCTTGCCACAAAAGTAACATCAAACCTGAAAGCTGTGTAAAAAGCAGCTTATTAATGATGAATGAAAAGTCTCAAAAACTGGTGAGCAGATCAAAAATCTGTTCAGAGGAGAAAGAGATTTAAACTTGCACAATAGTCTGACAGCCTTACATTTCACTTTTAGACCTGTTGTTTTTAAATGCACTCAAAGACGATTAAGAAAATACACACAAATACATAATACACACAAACAATGCAGAAGGAAACAGAGAATATATGAAAAGGATGAAATTCATACTTCTGTCGTGTCCTGTTGTTCTTTCAGTTACTCTCTTCAACGACTTCAATTCTGGTGCACAAATCCAAGACTGAGTATGCTTTCTGTTTTATTCTTCGTGAAGTAATTTCATGCCCACAGGAAATCTGATCAGTTAAACAATGCTGTGCTGGCCAGTCAGCATTCTTCTCTTTCCTTATCTATAGCTCACTAGCGACTCACCTTTGTTTTTAGTTCCCAGGGAACAGCCCACATGTGTACACACATAGCACGTAAACTGGTTCTGATCAGGTGACTGGACTTATTTAATCTTTAAGTCAGACTGTTGTGTGTTTCTTTGATTTTATTTATTATAACAGCTATTCACTTTTCACATGCACTATAAGAAACATAAATTCTTCCTCTGTGTAAAATGCTTTATTTGTTCCCCACAGCGGAGCAATGATCTGAATCCTTTGGCATCTTTTGTTTTACGTTTTGAAAAACTGAAATCATCTAGTAAATCAAAGCACCAGCTAAACAAGTGCCACATTAAATTTGCATTAATCTGAAATGTTTTCCATTTACTGATAGTTCCACATGGTTGTGTGTGAGTGTGTGAGTGGCCTTCATGGCTCTGCATAGTCAAAGGTTGCTGATCTGGTCTGGTCAGTGTGAGGGAGCTGTGTGATCATAAACTCTGCAACTGTCCAATCAGAAAAGCAGAAAACCGAAACTTGTGTAGAGCACTAGTGTAGGATTTACTTTGCTTTTTATTTTCATCCTGAGTGCTAGGCAGGCACGTGCAGGGTGGGGGTGGGGGCAGATGGGGCTTGAGCACCTGCCCCTTTCCTAATTGGTGCCTTCTAAAAATTAATAATTAAATCTGATTGTTAGATTAGGCTAATGCATAACAATGAGTGCTGCAGCCTGGTGCACAGCAGGCTGCAGCACTCAGAGAAAATCATTACCAAAAATGACCCACCAGAATTTGTGTTTTATATTGGATGTTGACTCTAGACATGATGTGTTACTAATCTTATTGTAAATTTAAGTTTATTGCTTTTGTGTTTTTCAAAGGTTGTTATTCAAACACTAGGCAGTTTCAGTGATGCTTAATAACGCGTTACTCTGAATATGACCACATAACAGTAGTTAGTAGTTATCCATAACAGTAGTCAGATTAAAGTTACTTGTTCAAACCACTGTGCATTACTATTTTTTTAAGCAAAAAGATTTGGTTTCTTCTTTTCGTCTCGGCGGATGACAAACAAATACGTGTCGTGAAACGTCACATAAGCGACAGGTCACGTTTCCCGCTCACAAGCAGCCAGCGACATAAAAAAGTGTAAACAACAATGAGAGAGAGATGCTCCTTCTTTAGCTGGAAATATAGTCACTATTTTGAGTTTTTGTCAACTAAAGATTTCAATATTAAGGTTCATTGTAAAATGGCCTGTATTTGTATAGCGCTTTACTCAGTCCCTAAGGACCCCAAAGCGCTTTACACTACATTCAGTCATCCACCCATTTGCACACACATTCACACACTGGTGATGGCAAGCTACATTGTAGCCACAGCTGCTCTGGGGCGCACTGACAGAGGCGAGGCTGCCGGACACTGGCGCCACCGGGCCCTCTGACCACCACCAGTAGGCAAACATGGGGTTACTATCTTGCCCAAGGATATTTGGCATGCAGCCAGGTGGCAGCCTGGGATCGAACCACCGACCTTCTGATTAGTTGCCACCCCATTGTACACTCTGTGTTGACGAAAAATTTTTATCTACCTTCAAAAACACTACGTCAAACTTAAAGAAACATTTGCAGTCGCAGCACGGCACAGTCAAACTCACAGAGAGAGTCCCACCAAGTGGTCTGAAGCAGAGAGCCATGACTTCCACAGAAGGTCCTACACCACCCAAACAACAAAAGTTGGACTTTGGTGCAAAACCAGTCAGTGATGAAGAATTGAAGAAGTTGGTCGCGCAGTATATTGTAGAAGAAATGCTACCTATAAACACTGTTGGCTCGCCCTCGTTTCTTGCCATAATAAAAAAGATCCCTACTTCTGTTAATGCCGAGCTGCCTCACCGAAAGACTTTTACTTCTTACCTGGAGAAGGAGTTTACAGAAATGGAGAGAAATCTGAAGGCCGCACTGAATGAGATTGACTTTGTTTCAACTACTGTGGATATTTGGACTGCTAACAACAGAAGCTATATGGGAGTAACATGGATCAGTAGAACCACATTAGAGCGCCGCAAGGTTGCATTAGCATGTAGGCGAATTCGTGGTAGACACATGTATGATGTCATTGGTAAAGAAATCAAAAACATCCACTCCTCTTATGGATTACTCAACAAAGTAGTTGCAACAGTTACTGATAATGGATCCAACTTTGTTAAGGTGTTTCAAGTTTATCATCCTGTCACGGAGTCCGATGATGAGACAGAGGAGGAAGAGTCCACCCCCAAAGATGATGATGTCACTTTTTCAGATCTGTCATAAATCCTGAGAAGCTGAGAATGAAAATGATGGTCAGCTGTCTCTTCCCTCGCACCACAGGTGTGCTTTGCACACCATCAACGTAATTTCTTCACGTTATGTGGAGAACAATCAATGCAGAGAGCAGAGCTGTGTATAGGAGCAGCACAGCAAAATGCACAGCTCTTTGGACCAAATCGAGTAGATCTACACTTGCATCAGAAACAGTGGAAGAAATCAGCAAAAGAAAGCTCCTAATATCATCCACTGGGTGGAATTCCTTTTTTGATCCTGTAAAGAGAATTGCAGAAATCCCTATGGGTGAGCTGAGTGCTCTGTGCACAAAGCTAGGACTGAAATGCTTCAAAGATCAAGAATACCAGTTCCTGCATGAGTACTGCATGGCCATGAAACCTCTGACTGCAGCAATGGATATTTTACAAGGTGACTGTCCATATAGAACTTTACTACCAACACTTGAAGTTCTGATTCAGAAGACCCTGGTTGTGATAGATGCCCTAACCATGATGAATGCAGGCCTTCCAGATGCCATTGTACAGGTACGCTCCATCTTGAAATTAGTCAGATTTTTGGCGTCATTCAATTCACAAACATGGAACAGAATATTAATTATCATTGAAAAATAAGATTAAAACAATTAAAATGTTTATAAGTAACCTAAAACAAAATTAAATCCATAATATTGATCTCATATTAGGCATGATTTGCAAGTAATTCAATAACATAATAAATTGTAGGCATAAAAATATCGATTACATTCTTTAGGCTATTCAGTCTCATTTCGCCAGTGTGCTGGACGACAAAGATGCCCTTCTCGCAGCTGCCAGTTGTCCAAAATTCAAACTCCGATGCAGAGATGCAGGAAGAAGGGAGCGAGTAAAACAGCTTCTGACAGCAGATTGTTGCACCACTGCTCCTGTTGCAAAAAACCCTGCCAGTGTGCTCAGTGCTACTACATCTAGCAGCCAAGGTGAGATGGACATTTTCACTTTTGAGGCAGAGCCAGAGGAGGAGACCTATTCTGCAGAAAAAGAAGTCATGGACTACCTGATGTCAGGCTATGACCTTCAGATTCTGCATAAGTTTTCAAACATAAAGACAACTTTTTAAAAGTATAACACTCCAACCCCATCAAGTGCTCCTGTGGAGCGACTTTTTAATCTGGGAGGTTTGGTGCTCACACCTAAAAGAAATCGACTTTCTGACAAAAGGTTTGAGAAGCTTCTGTTAATGAGGTGCAATCACTGGTTTACTCCCTCCACTCTACTGTTTCCCCCATAACATGCGATGACAACATATACTGAAAAAAGAGAATAGGGAATCCAATTTAAATAACTATTTACAAGTAATTGAATTAAGTTTATCAAAGTTATTTAATAAACTTATTAAAGTTGTCAATTTGATTAACTTAAATTAACTATTTGCAAGGAAGTAAGGCAATTTATTTGTTGGACCTGCAGTCTCTTTTTTTCATAAGATTAGTCCAAATTTACAAAAGTGGACAATAGTGCTTACATGTGGATGGTATAAAAATTATCTTAAGGGAAGTCAAGAAAGACTCTTGGTTTTGTTTTGTTTTTATAAAAAGTATTTATGTTAAATGAAGTCAAGAAAGAGTTCCTTTTTTTTTAAAGCATTTATTTAAATTTCAGTCAAAAAAGACTCTTATTTTTTATTTTAAAAAAAGCATTTATGTGAAATGAAGTCGACTTATTTTTTTTATAAAAAGTATTTATGTTAAGTGAAGTAACAAGACTGTCTTTATTTTCATACAAACAAGTATTTCTGTCAGGAAAAAAGTTCAACTTCAACTGTCAGGAGATATATTGTTGACATTACTGTTTAAATACACTTCCAATAAAGTGAGTATTGGCAAAACCAGTTGATGTTTTTTATGTCGAGGCAGTGTTATTGGCAGCTTCTGAAAATAACTAATAAAGTAACTAGTAATCTAACTGAGTTACCTTAAAAATAAAGTAATCAGTAAAGTAACTAAGTTACTTTTGGAAGGAGTAATCAGTAGTCAGTAATATATTACTTTTTCAAAGTAACTGTGGCAACGCTGGGCATTTTGGCATATCTCAGTGCAGGCTACACTGGTTAGTCTGTAGTACTGTGGTGAAGTTTACAGTCATGCTCTGTGTTGGGCTGATGCAGAGAAGATGTGATTAATATGAGGTTGCATCAAAACCAGTTTTTTAAAATTTAGTTGATGATACTGCCCTGGTGTTGGAAATGAGCCGTGCAGGTTACTTAACATCTCTTTGACTTCATTTTCCTTCCATTGTCCAAAGACGCACAGTTTGTGGGGTTAAGTTAATTGTTCGATTTTATTTATAGTGACAAATCATAACAACAGTTGCCTAAAGGCACATAAGGTAGACTGTACAATAATACATGCATAATAATACATATACAGAGAAAAACCCAACAACCATATGACCGCCTAAGAGCAAACGACAGTGGGAAGGAAAAACTCCCTTTTAACAGGAAGAAACCTCCTGCAAAACCACAATACTTTGCCCCACATTACCCACATTGCATCAATCTTGAGCTTTCTCAATGTTTCACCTTGAGTAGGTTCAATAGCTGCAGCCTAAGCTCGGGTTACAGGAGCTCACTGCCCTCAATAACTGCACCTTCCACCCCCCGATGGTACCCAAGCTTGTGGTATCAGAGCGGTTTTGTGTGTGCGAGGCGTTATCTGCATTTGAGTTGCAGACCTTTTGAGTGCTGTATCTGTGGTTGATGATGAGAGATAGATATTTTTTTTCCACTGTGTTCTTCAGATCCTCCTGCACAAGACGAGCTGAATGATGGCAATTTTTTCTTTTCTCTACTGTTAGGTTGCCCCTTCTTGCTAATGGAGTAAAGTTTTAGGGTCTCTACCAACTACTGTCAGACAAGGTTTATCACGTGTACATTTCTGGGTGGTCTGAACATGTTTGTAGTCTCCCTTTAATGGCTGGTTGCAATATTATAAAAAACGGGTTTAATCATTAAAGATGAGTTTAAGCTTGCAGCGGTCTCAGCAATACTTTGAGTCTGATCACTTAAATAAAGTCAAAAATACACTTCTCATCATATCATATCAGATTTTTTTTTTTTTTTTTAACATTTTGTCCTATAAATTCTGTTTCTATGGTAGGATTTTGGTCAAAATATTATTGACGAATTACCTCAAAGTCTGTTATAATCTGCTAATTACTAATCTGCGGACCACTGTGTGGGATAACCCATGAACTAAGATAATAAACTTCATTAATAATAATAAAACACATTCATATTAAATAAAGGTTTTTATGTGATAGACTGGCAACCTGTCCAAGCTGTACCCTGCCCCTATTAACCTATCATCCGCAGCCCAGATAAAGATAAGAGGATGGGTGGATTGGAAGTTGCTGTAAATCCATTGAATGTTTTGTTGAACATAATGTAATATGAACACAACATGTACTACAGACATAAGTTACATTTGTTCATTCAACAAGATTAACATTGGTGTAACAAACAAATATTTTACTAGTTCATGTAACAAGACTGACTTTTGATGTGCCAAAGTGTTTAAACAATATAACATGAATTTAAATATATTTAATACATCATGTAGTATTCATATGTTGATTCATGATTTTCTTCCGTTTTTTTTTTTTTTTTTTTGTTCTACTGCAGAATATTTTTAAGGTTATCAGCTATAAAAATTCAGGCCAGGAAAATCTCCTTCACGTTTTTCTGTGTTTTATCCTCAGTTACTTTGACACAAAGGCATCTGCTGTGATGTTCACACCTCTGAAGTCTCAGAAGTGTCAGTACTGATAAATGATCAGAATTATAATATTTCTGACTCTCTAAGGCAGAATTGAATCGAATCAAATTTTGGAACGAATCGAATCAGGACCTTGTGAATCGGAATCGTTTCTAGAAATCAGTGACCATATCCAACCTTACTGCATGTGTTGATACATTATTAAATTAGCAGAGAAGAGAAGAGAAAAATAATGTTGGTGTTCATTTTGATTGTAACAAAATTAAGAATAAACAAACAAAGCGTATTTTCACTTACACTTTCTGTTGTAAATTCTGCAGTTTTCTGATTAACTGTGTAGAAGTTAGTTCTGTTACAGTTTTAAAACTCATAATATCTATTACGACTTAATTATGCATTCTCCTCTTTTTGTGGTGACGTTGAATGGTAGCTAATATATCACTCTTTTTCATTTAATAAAATTTAATGAGGATTATTTTAGTGTGCTTTAAAGACATGCAGCTTTACATATTACCTACTACTAAGGAAATATGTCATGCAAAAGTAAGATCAGAGTAGGAGTAGAGGTGAGACAGTGACAGATGATGCCTTTAATGTCTCCGGTTTATTTGAATATACAAAATTCTGCACATCATTTATGTGTGTGTGTGTGTGTGTGTGTGTGTGTGTGTGTGTGTGTGTGTGTGTGTGTGTGTGTGTGTGTGTGTGTGTGTGTGTGTGTTTATGTCAAAATAATTGTCATTGCTGTCATGTTTTTTCCCAGTTTGTCATTGCCACAGTTTTTAATAGAACTAAACTATACTTGAATTGAATGCATTGAGACAGATAGTGGAGTCGGGCTGGACAATGAAATGAAATAAAAAATAGAAATCTGTCTTGTCTTAAATTGATTTAAATGTGAGATTTATTCATCATGCAGCACAATTGCAAATGATTTTTATTTTCACTGATTGAATCTGATATGGTATAACCTTTTATAATCTTTTGTCCCAAAACGTGACTGTCCCAGATGTTTCTCTTACATTTTGCTTGACAGACATTGGCACACTGAAAAATGATGATTAACAGGCTTCTACCGTTCTACCTTTAAAAGCCGGAGAGCAGTCAAATGGCTGGTAGGCTTTTAGCTAAGCTTTAGCTTCAGCCAAGTGGAAGCTAAATTGGCTAGTCATTCATATGTATATTAGGTTGTTACCTGGGAATTCTGGAGGGAGGGGAGTGGGGGTGTGTGATTGAGGGGGTGGGGGAGCTGCTAAAAGCTGTGAACTTACTTCCTTTTGTGTTTCATCTTGAAGCATTCTCAATCATCCAGGGAAATAAATCTCCAAAAGTCACCAACTTGGAGTGTTTCAGTTTGCCATCTTAGGGAGAAATCAACACACATGGGTGTATGTCCTTTGTTGCTGAGATTTATTGATGAAAACAGTACAAAAAACCAACCATTTGCATACATATTTACAAATAATAATAAAAAGTGAGTGAATACATTTCAACATTTTCAGCAATCACTCACAATCCTGGCATCCATCACATCCACGCCACACTTTGTTTTGTTGTAAAGGGTGACAGTGTTTATTAATTATTAATTATCTATTAAGACTCGACTGTACGCTGTGTTCGTGTTTTCCTCCAAAACAATAAGCTCTGTTGGAGCAGCCTTTCAACGCCTCTCTCTGTCTCTTGCAAGCAAAGTTGACCCAGACAACAAACTAAAGCTATTTTTCGGCTACGAGCCCGACACGAACCCGCCGTATTAGCCAGAGGTCCCTTTACTACGGTTCGGAGCCGCGGACCTTCAGTAACAGTAATAAATAACAGCAATAGTACATTCACGTAGTTGTAAACAGCATGATAATATATTAAGTAATCCAAAGTATTCAGAATACGTTACTCTCACTGAGTAACGTAACGGAATACGTTACAGAATACATTTTGGGGCATGTATTCTGTAATCTGTAATGGAATACATTTTAAAAGTAACCTTCCCAACACTGCTTATTTATTATTGCTAGAAATTGAGTTCATTCTTTTTTCCACTGGCAGGTGGGATGGAGGCAGAATTTATCCAGGGAAGAGCAGTTTTATTACAAAGTATTGCACCTCATAAATCTGAAATCTGTGTCTTTTCACCCTCCCTCCCTCATTAGGGCCCGTGTGTCTTGCTAATGTTTACTTACATCTGTCATTTTTTCCTTTCTCGTTTACTGATTTGCTCCAGTCGCCACAGAGAGCGCTGTATGGGCATCTCTCAGTGTCTGCGCTAGGATCAGTTGCGCAGGCAACAGTTCACCTGTGGAGGGTAACTCACTATTGCCTCTTCACAGGGAAATGATGATCTGGGTCTTTTTACTTTTAAAATCATTTATTTTAAGATTTTAGTTGTAATTCAGTAAACTATCATAACCCTAGATGGAACACGATGTAATCCTGGGCCACTTTGGACCACAGAAGACCTAGATTCTCTATCCTAATACAGGCTATTCACAGCAAACCATATATTTATCCTCGTGATAAATTAAAATTGGCAAATAAAATATCAGTGATTCCAAAATCTCTGCTTAGAAAATCTTTTAGATGTTTTTTTTTTAATTTCCATTCATTGTGGTGTTATAGAGACAGGAGATTAAAATAATTATCTCTTTGAATCACGGCTCACTGGGAAAACCTAAGTCACATCTGCAAATCAGTGTACACAAAAATGACAAGCAGCATTCACACAACAAAGATAAAATATAAAACTGAATGTGTAAAATCAAAAAGTTTATGAATTTAGTGTAAATTCCATTTCATTGTCAAGTCCCCATAAAGAACTGATGTTGATGGACGCTGCCAGAGAAATACTTAAGTGGAGCTCTGCACAAGATTAAGCAGGTGGCCAAAGATAGTTGTCCGCTGTCTCTCTGTCTTTCTTTCTTATGCGCTTTGATATCTACAGTCAGTCTTAGAAATATATCTGACAAGTGGGATGGAGGCAGAATTTATCCAGGGAAGAGCAGTTTTATTACAAACTATAGCACCTCATATCATATCTGAAATCTGTCTTTTCAGGCAGCCAGTTTCATTTCCAGAAGTGAACAAACGTGTGTTTCAGCAAGACTGCAGCCTCCATAAACCTCTGTGAGTGGACTTCATCCTTATATCAGAATACTGATTCACCTTCGGCTGCCTCTGAACTTCACGTTGTTAGATACTTGCTCCCTCATCAGCTCTGCCCGTGTTTGAGCCGCTAATATGCGCTGTTATAGCTCGTCACTGAAATGACGTCTAAACATGTTTGTTCAGATAAATCCGTTAACTGAGTGCAATGTTGGGCATCTGCGGGTTTTTGTGATTCTGTCTATTGTGCTAATTTGCGCTGCTCACTAAGTTAGTGTCAAGTAATTAATGAGCTCAGTTCTGCATGAAGTAACACGAAGAAAACAACATTACAACATTAGGAAATTGCTGCGGTGCTTCAGTGCAAACATACTGTTATAAATTACGTTTAAATAGACATGAAAATAAAAATAAGAGTAAGAATTAAAAGTGCTAAGTAGATAGATATATACATGATATATACATGAGTGCAGGTGGTGATCAGTGCCAAACATGGAATGATGCAGTGAACACAGCGTAGGGTCATGTGTTAGTGGTGGGAACAGTCATGCGGTTGTTGTTCATGTGTCCGACAGCAGAGGGGAAGAAGGAATAACTCGTCCCAAATGCATTATACCAGAAGTAACCAGCCTGTTTTTAAAATATAAGGAGTAGAAAGTACAGATATTTGTTTTAAAAAATATAGGGGGTAAAAGTAACAAGCAGTCAAAAAAATGCTCAAGTAAAGTACAGATACCTGAAAATTGTACTTAACTACAGTAACAAAGTATTTGCACTTTGTTACTTCCCACCTCTGGAATCAACACATAATTTAATATTTGATACAGTCAGAATAACACATTTTACTTTCAGAGCTGTTGCTTTTAAATGATCTCAAAGAGGATAAAAAATAACACAAAAATACATAATAGACACAAACATAGCAGAAGGAAACATACAGTATATGAAAAGGATGAAATTCATACTTCTCTTGTGTCCTGTTGTTCTTTATGAAACTCTCTTCAACAATTTGAATTCTGTCGCTCAAATTGAGGACTCTGTGTGCTTTCTTTTTTGTGCTACGCAAAGTATTATGCTCACGGTAAAATACCTGATCAGTGAAATGATGACATGGTGATCAGTCAGCATTCCTCTCTTATCTATAGCTACTGACTCACCTTCATGTTTTAAGTTACCGGGCAACAACCCACATGTGGCTGTACACACAGCACATAAACTGTTTCTGATCAGCTGACTGGATTGATTTCATCTGCAAGTCAGACTGTTGTGCATATATTTGATTTTAATGATGAGAATAGTTGTAGTGGTATGAAAACAGTTCCAGATTTTTAGTAGAGAAGAAGAAAAGACAAGGAGGAGGTGGCTTGCACGAATTGGTCTGTAAGGGAGAAAGATGAAGTGCAATTTAAAATACACAGAGTGGAGGCTGATCAGCTTGAAGAGGGCAGGCAGAAAGATGATTGGACTAGAGCAATGCTATCGGCATTAAGTTTTACAGCATGGAAAAGTGAAAGTGATGTAATCAATCGACCAGCAGCCAAACACTTGGGAAAGCACACTGACGGGTGATTGCAGATCTTCCTTAATGAACTTACACATAAGCTTCATTTAGCTAAATCTCCAGCATCTCCAACAACAACCTTCAAATGTTTTGACAAGGTTTTAGCAGAGTCAGACTAATAAAGTGTTTTTGGATCCAGAAGCTGTTTGAACAGTTTGTTCCCAAAATATGTCCACATCTGAATGTGTGCCTCATGAAAAAAACCAAACTAATAAATATGCCTGAACAGAAATGTGTAGAAGCTGTCAGGCAGTGAGAGCACAAAATGAAAATATGCAAACAATCTTTTCTTTTTCTCTTCATTAACACGTGACTGTGACAGTCAGCCAATACAGACACAAAATGAAGCAGCAGCACCTGAAACCAAACATTTCCTGAAATAAAAATGTAACTAAGATGAGGTCATGTTTATCCACCACAACACACATTTTAAAAGTTCAATTTGAATCAAATCTTTTTGTTAAAACAAACAGAAGTCTGAAAATATCAGAATCTGATTTACTGCTTGTCACGTGGACTATAAAAGCAACAAAAGTTCTTCCCCTGCAATGCTTTATTTGTTCCCCGCAGCAGAGCAATGACCTGAATCCTTCTACATCTTTTTTTCATGTTTTGAAAAACTAAAATCATCTTGTAAATCAAAGCAGCAACTAAACAAGTGTTGCATCAAATTTGCATTATTCTTAAAAGTTTTCCATTTACTGATAGTTCCACATGGTTGGAAATGTGTGAGTGAGTGACCTTCACGGCTCTGCATAGTCAAAGGTTGCTGATCCGGTCTGGTCAGTGTCAGGGAGCTGTGTGATCATAAACTCTTCAACTGTCCAATCAGAAAGGTTGTGTACAACAACAGGTCAGGATTTACTGTGCAGGACTTCTCTTGGACTGATCTTTATTTTCCTCCTGAATACTGCGCGCCATATACTGATAACTTTGAGTGTTGTCATGTGACCAGTAAAGTACAAGAAAACTGGACCTGAATCACCATTAAAAGTCACAATAGATAAAATGGAAAGAATGCAGGATGGTGGCTCTGAATTTGGGTGTTATTTGTTAGTTACACGTCTGTTAAAAGTATCTTTTAGTCCATTTAAAAAGGGGACACATCCATAGAAAAAAAGCACTAATATAAGTAATATAAGGTAAACAAGCTATGTTGTGTAAAGTGCGAAGACCCAGACTCCCTTTTTATTGTACTCCAAGTGTTTGAGTTATATTAAAAATTTGATAAGATTTAATTAGCTCAGCCTAGGTTGTTCTCTTTGAAAGTATTTTGAGGTAAGGTAAAACAAAACAAAAAAAGACTTCAGTATTACCCTTTTGTCAGTTGAAACATGGTGCCACCTTGTGACTGAAAATCATTTCTGCAGCTCTGAAAACCTTAAAATGTGAATCAAAGTGCAGGTTTTCCTTCTGGTTGTTTCCATTGCAGTGGTTGTAGTTCTTGTAGTTTTGCTCAGTCAGTGTAATAATCTAGATCAGACAGGCTCACATGTTGTGATGAGTGAATGAAGTCAGACTGTAGATTTTCCTTCTTCTAGCTGTACTGATTGACCTTTGACCTCATGTGTTGATGACTCTTCACCTCTGTCTCCTCTCACAGGGAGAAGATGATCTGCAGGATCCTGCTGCTCATCATCCTCACCTCATGTGTCTCTGGTTAGTTTACAGCTCTCTTTTTTAATTTTTATTTAGAGCAACATTCTTGGAAACCTTTTGTTATGACCAGCAGAGGTTCTTTCCCTTCAGCACCCTCTGCTGGTCATAGTGGGATTACTCACAAGCTTATATTAAAGCGGTGTTTTTTTATGTTCCTGTGGGTGGCCTGCAGAATATGCTGTTTGTCGGCTTAGATGCCTTTTAAAACATTTGTGCCTTGGAGAGTTATTGCTTGTGAGTATTAATGATACAACATGTTTACAAGTTTATTTAGTGCAGTGGTTCCCAAACTTTTTTACTAGGCCCCCTTTGTTTTACAAGAAAAATCTTTGGTGATCATTAGTTTTTTAAAATGTGCTATAGAAATAAACTTTGATTTGATTTGATTTAATTAAAGGCCGGTCCGTGAAAATATTGTCGGACATAAACCGGTCTGTGGTGCAAAAAAGGTTGGGGATCGCTGGCATAGTTTACTATAGTATAGTTTACTTTGTGTTTGTTTTTAGTTTTACAGGAAGAAAAGGATTGACAGAACTATTGACAAAGTAAAAGCCTTAAACTTAATTCTGTCTCCAATGTTCATTGAAGCCATTAGCTGTCTGCCAAGTTGGTCAAAGGGAGGCACAATAAGGACAGAACACCTTGTATGAACTTAAGTGTTAGCAGTAACTGGAAATGAACCTTATCCACCAGATCACAGTTCTCCATGCTCTGAGTTTTATAGTAAATGTTTTACTGTGAGTTTTGTAGAGGGATTTTCTCCTTTCTGATAGTTCTTACAACACAGAGAGCCATGTCTTGATTGATGATTTTAATGAGTTCATATTGTAAATACATTTCTATAAGAAAACTTTTTTCAGAAACTCATAAGATAAGATCAAAGAAAAAAGTTATTTCACAACAAATATGATGGATTATACTGCTGTCACTTCTTTGCTGGACACAAATGAAAACAATTATTCCAGTATAAAAAATACACATGATGCAAAAGGCAGCTATTGTCTGTTTACCTGCTGGAATTTAGTTTAAATCAAGGTTAATGATATTCAGCATCTTCATAAGAAATTCAGGCTTTATATTGAAATACATGACTCCAGCATGTGCTTTAAATCTGCCGAAAGCATTCAGAGCTGAAAATAAGTTAAATGAAGCCTCGTAAAAATCTGTGTACAGGCTACATCCAGAGTAAAATATTGTATGTTTTCTCTGAGCTCACAGTTAAGCTGATGATTCTCAGGTGGAGTAAATACATGCAACAATAAGCACACACAGGAAAACATTAGTGTGCAGTAAATGTTGGACAATCGTGTAAGCTTGTACTTTAAGATATATTTGGTTTAGAAAAAGATCATAGAAAAAGTGAAGGGCCAGAGGGAGAACATATCTACAGTGGGTTTAAAATCTCTGCAAGTTGTATTTGGTGGAATCAGTGAAAGATCATAAAACACATTCCCACAAATACTTTAAAGAGAAGATTGTGTGTGGTTTGATTTGCATTGGATCTTGTCTCCTTTCTTGTTCTGTAGATTTGAGACAAGAAAGACAAAGAAACAATGATGTAACTCACAGCAGAGGAAACAGTTCAGAATTAAAGATGAAACAAACTTACCTCTGCTAGCAGACGAGCCACAGTGTTTACTATGAAACCTATCATGACCATCACAGTACCAAGTATTATAACTGCTATGAGTGCAGTTGTCAAAAAAAACTGAAAATTCTCCAGTTTGGTTGCTGCAAAAGAAAAAAACAGGTGATTTTTTTTAAAAGGCAAAGACAAAAAACGTTTTTGAGCAAAAACATAATTATCTAGCTATAAAGTCTAACAGAAAGTTTAGCGCCTCTTTGGATTGTTGAAGACAAGGCATACTGAAGGAACAAACACCAAGTCCTACATGAAGGATATGATAAGGTCCAAAATACAAAAGGGTACAAAAATAGAAACTGAGGGGAAGACTGGACTATTTTATATACATGAGGTGATCAGGGAATTGTACAAAGACAGTAATAGGGCTATCCACACAGCAGACGAAGTCAAACTAAACACTAAGTAGGTAAAGAGCAAATAGAAAAGAGCTCATTTGTTTAGTTTTGTTATGTTCAGCATTTCACATGTTACTAGACAGGGACAATTTTAATAATCTACTTACGAATGACATTAAGTCGACATCTTCCAACACCAAAGCCATGATCTGTCTTCACCTCACACACGTACAGACCCGAGTCATTACTCCTGAGTCTGGACAGCTGAAGTCTGATTCGTCCTTCTCTGAGGGCGTCTTTGTCGCTCTGGACTCGTCCTGAAAACTTTTTATCCTGAGACTTTGACACCTCAACACCATTAGTGACTTGATAGAGGACAAAGTGTTTATTTTGAACATGGCAGCAGACAATTGAAAGAGTTTTGGAGGATCTGTCAGGGTTGGTGGTGAACGTCCACTCCATTGTGATCTTGTGGCTATTTTCTGCCTGATAGCAGGTCTGTGTCACATTGACTACAAATGATCCTGTTGAGGAGACAGAGAGGGAAAGAGAGGAGCAGACACACTGAGAACTGCAACAAATCTGTTGTTGAGCTTTATTTGGAGTTCATAAAGTGAAGCTGTAAACTAACCAGAGACACATGAGGTGAGGATGATGAGCAGCAGGATCTTGCAGATCATCTTCTCCTGTGAGAGGAGACAGAGGTGAAGAGTCATCAACACATCAGGTCAAAGGTCAGTCAGTACAGCTAGAAGATGGAAAATCTACAGTCTGATTAAAAATCAAACTGCATTTCCGCAGTAAGTTTTCGATGCACACAAAGAGCAACAGTAATAATTATTTTTTTAAAAATTGAATGTAATTTTGGTAAAATATAACTCTTCTTGTTGGATTACATCAACACAGAATGGAGATAAGTGACTTTCTGCATTGGGAGTGTCTGGTTGAATCCTTGCATCAGTCTATTGTTCCATGTTGTCTGAAAATGTGTCAGTTTGACCTAAACGCTGTAAAGACATCATAGAGGGAACCTGATCATGAGAAGCACCATGTGGCTAAGTGTTTAGAGAAAAGAGAAAAGAAGAGGAGAAACAGGAAAAGATGCAGGTAAGCAGATGTGTCTTTGGATAATGGCATGTATTATGTATCAGTTTCAATGTATGATGAATTATAATGGCTGTTTGTTATTTATTTACATACTCTCTCTCTCACTATATAAAATATATAGTGTATTATCTTACTTATTTTGTATTTGTTGTACTTTATTTGTATTTTCTGTACACTAAACAGGCCAGTACCGCCCCTGCTCAGAGAGACAGGCTGATGTGACAAACCAGTAAGTAGGTGTACAGCGTACACTGTAGTCTACAGCACACAGGAGTGTTAGGTTATTATGAACACGTTGGTAAGTTTTCTCGTGGCAAATGAACAAATTGAAACAATTCAGCGTGCTGTGTGTGCAAAGCGCGACAAACATGACCTGTCCTTTTATTAACTGCAGGGCTCGCAAAATTTAAAAATCCCTGGTAGCCCTTCGGCTGAGAATCTGAAAGTTCCACTGAAGTCACGGGTAAGAGGTAAGTGGAACCAAGATCTAGGTCATTTGCTTTTTGAAGTTTGCAAAGACTACTAAATTTTGCCAATGGTGGTTCAAACTTTGCAACATAGTACGTTGTTCTAAACAGTTTTTTCAGGAGTTCTTGTTGAGCTTGGTTTATTTTTAGTATGTTTTTTTTTTGCAATTGGTTTTACAGTCCTTAAAAAAGCACTGTGTTTTAAAGAACATACATTAAGAAACTGATTCTATTAGATTTATATTCCAAATTTGACAAAATGCTGATTTTATAGCAGCAGAATGATTGTATCTCTACACTTTAAACATTTAATAAGCTTTCTGCCTGCACAGAATGGATCGTCAAACATACATCATATTGAATACATTATTCAATACTTATTTTTTATCCTTATTACTTTATTATTATACCACTAGGAAAAAATAAGGTAAGGATTCAGCACCATGATGTAAACTTGTGGCAATAGTATATTCAGTATTCTGGAGGTCTAAAATGTGTGTGTGTGTGTGTGTGTGTGTGTGTGTGTGTGTGTGTGTGTGTGTGTGTGTGTGTGTGTGTTTTATGTGTACAGATTTTTTTAAATTATTACTCACTTAACACTGTCCAGACATGCCTCCACACAGCCCTGCCCTCCACCACTATCAGCAGCAGCAGAAACCCCTCAACAACAACATTGTACCCACCAGGTAAAACATAGGCAACATTAGCTTTAACCTTGTCCCCACCTGATGACAGTGATATAGTATACTGTGGTTTAGGGGGTTGGGAACCGGAAGGTTGCTGGTTCGATCCCCAGGCTCTCTGTCCTGGTCGTTGTGTCCTTTGGCAAGACACTTTACCCTACCACCTACTGGTGATGGCCAGAGGGGCCGATGGCGCAATATGGCAGCCTCGCTTCTGTCAGTCTGCCAGGGCAGCTGTGGCTCCACCAGTGTGTGAATGTGAGAGTGAATGAATAGTGGAATTGTAAAGCGCTTTGGGTGCCTTGAAAAGCGCTTTATAAATGCAATCCATTATTATTATATGGTCCCATATTAGATTCTTGATGAATGTGGGTTTTGTTATTCAGCTTTGAGCATCCGCCCTTTCAAACATCTCCGCACAGCCCTGGTGCTGGGCGCCATCTAATGAAAACTTTGAATGCTGTCATATGACAAATAAAGTACAGTTAAATTGGACCTGGATCACCATTAAAAGTCACAATGAATGAAATGGAAAGAATGCATAAATGCACGTTTCTCTAATCAACATTTCACATAAACAGTGAACAAGAGCAAAGCAGCATTTCTCTTGTATTTAAACTCTTCTGTTCCAGCAGTCAGAGCAGACTCTGACTCTCTACAGCTCAGTACACCTCTGCTCGCCCCCCAGGCTCCAGCAACCTGCAAAACAAGGCGAGTCAAGGCTCTCTGCGCCTGTTTAGAGTCAAGCCCAACATAGCTCTGGTCCTTTTTGAGGCTATTTTTAATTAAAGAGAACTAAAGTAAATTGTGTTTTCTCAACTGAGCAAAATATCTAACTCTGTTTTGAACCAAACTGAATTTCTACCAAAATACATCTATTAGTGAAAATGTGTTAGGGTGTTAAATTAATGTCACAAAAATGTGACTAACACATTTAATGTCAATAATAGCAGCTGCATGAATAAAAGAGATATAAACGTCTGACTGCTGTTTCTACCTTTTGACAGGATTGTTCTTTCTGGCTCAAAGTGACTTGTTGCCATATCATGAGAGGTATGTTTGACAGTTTAGAAGCCAACAATGGTTTAAATACAACTATCTTTTTTTTTGGCAATGACCAAAAATTACTTTTTGGCACAGCATTCCTTCTAAAACTTAATAATTAAATCTGATTGTCAGATTAGCCTAATGCATAACAATGAGTGCTGTAGCCTGGTGCACAGCAGGCTGCAGTACAGAGATGATCATTACCAAAAATAACTCGCCAGAATTTGATGTTTTATATCGGACGTTGACTCTCTATTGTAAACTTGAGTTTATTGCTTTTGTGTTATTCAAAGTTTGTTATTCAAACACTAGGCAGTTTGGCATATCTCAGTGCAGGCTACACTGGTTAGTCTTTAGTACTGTGGTGAAGTTTACAGTCATGCTCTGTGTTGGGCTGATGCAGAGAAGATGTGATTAATGTGAATTTGCATCGAAACCAGTTTTTTAAAATTTAGTTGATGATACTGCCCTGGTGTTGGAAATGAGCCATGCAGGTTACTTAACATCTCTTTGACTTCATTTTCCTCCCACAGTCCAAAGACACACAGTTTGTGGGGTTAGGTTAATTGTTCAATTTTATTCATAGCGCTAAATCATAACAACAGTTGCCTAAAGGCACATAAGGTAGACTGTACAATAATACATAGGTAATAATATATATATACAGAGAAAAACCCAACAATCATATGACCCCCTAAGAGCAAGTGACAGTGGGAAGGAAAAACTCCCTTTTAACACAATATTTTGCCCCACATTCCCCACATTGCATCAATCTTGAGCTTTCTCAATGTTTCACCTTGAGTAGGTTCAATAGCTGCAGCCTAAGCTCGGGTTACAGGAGCTCACTGCCCTCAATAACTGCACCTTCCACCCCCCGATGGTACCCAAGCTTGTGGTATCAAAGCGGTTTTGTGTGTGCGAGGCGTTATCTGCATTTGAGTTGCAGACCTTTTGAGTGCTGTATCTGTGGTTGATGATGAGCGATAGATTTGTTTTCCACCGTGTTCTTCAGATCCTCCTGCACAAGACGAACTGAATGACCTGCTAATGGAGTAAAGTTTTAGGGTCTCTACCAACTACTGTCAGACAAGGTTTATCATGTGTACATTTCTGGGTGGTCTGAACGTGTTTGTAGTCTCCCATTAATGGCTGGTTGCAATATTATAAAAAAACGGGTTTAATCATCAAAGACGAGTTTAAGCTTGCAGCGGTCTCAGCAATACTTTGAGTCTGATCACTTAAATAAAGTCAAAAATACACTTCTCATCATATCAGATTTTTTTTTCACATTTTGTCCTATAAATTCTGTTTCTATTGTAGGATTTTTGGTCATAATATTATTGATGAATTACCTCAAATCGGTTATAATCTGCTAATTACTAATCTGCGAACCACTGTGTGGGATAACCCAGTGAACTAAGATAATAAACTTCATTGATAATAATAAAGCACATTCATATTAAATAAAGATTTTAAAATAAATTACTTTATTTTTAAATATTTCACTACCTAGCTAGAGGATAATCTAATCTAAAAAAAAAACCTCTGTCTGACAGATATTGTTTTTATTATTATCCATCCATCTATCTATCAGATACCATAGCAGATACCAATCTAACATATCGATCAACATATTCGTTTGATTTGTTCCAGTATACTTGGTAACACTGCAGTGTATTATAAATGACAGCACACACACATTTGGTTTAAACTGTATGAGTTACATTAATTATTTTCTTGGGTTACCTGTCTGCTGATCCAGTCCCTCCTGCTTTGAGTAAAAGAGGAGGATGAGGGTGGAGCTTGTTTAAATACAGACCCCAAACAGATGGACTAAACCATCTTCTTTGACAGTATGGGGGAAACTCAGTTTAGTTATTCTGCCTTGCAGTTCTGAAATTGCTTATTTTCATGATTAAGTATTTCTGGTATCAGTTTTGTCTTTTGAGTATAATAAAACTCACATTGTGAAAATGACACCTATGCCCAAGCATCAGTTTACTGCAGGGGTGTCGAACTCCAGGCCTCGAGGGCCGGTGTTGGAATTGATATTTTTTATATTGTCATTTGTGCTAAAATATAGATATATAATCATTGCCTTTATGTGTCCTAATATGGCTATCATTATGAAGAAAAAGCCAGACAGTCAGAGGATTTATTTTCAACTTTCTAACATTTCCTTTATCTGTCTGTGAGACAAAATGTGCTTTCTTTATTTAGATTGCAGCTTAGTCCAGAGATGAGCTATGTTATACATTTGATAAGCACCATGTTCTCTTTCTTTTAAAGTCCAAGACTTCGCACCTTTAAATGTTCAGTTGAGACATGACGTCTTACAAGTTCCTGTTTTTATAGTTTAGCGAGACGCTTACTTCTGCTTTTCTGCATACACACAGTTTAAGTTCATTGAAAGGTCGTATGTCTATGTATGTTATGGCGGGAAACACACACACATACATGCACCTACACACACAATACAGACACTGATGTTGTTCAGATATGACTGCTTAAGAATTTCACGTGTATTTGTAATCGCATATTCATGAATGATTGCTTGCTGACAATAAAAAGGACTGTAGCAAAGGAATCAGTCGAAGTTGGCTAAGGACAGGTGAAGGCCTGGGCTGACTTCCCTCGCGGGCCACAAAGACAAAAGAGCTCTGTCTTGTCTTGTTTTGTCGTGCAGTTAGTGGTCTTGTGTTCCAGCGAGGTTTGTGTCTGGATAAACCCAACAGCCGGTGTCCTGCAGGTTTTAGATGTGTCCGTGATACAACACAGCTGATTTAAATGGCTAAATTAGCTCCTCAACATATCTTGAAGTTCTCCTGAGGCCTGTTAATGAAATAATCATGTGTTTAAGGTATGTTGACCAAGGGTGTTATCTAAAACCTGCAGGACACCGGCCCTCGAGGCCTGGAGTTCGACACCCCTGCTTTAAAAGGTCCTCACCTTTCCAACAAAAATGCTGGTTTTCAATTGAATCATATATTGTACTGATTAACTTAGAGACTGTAGCCTTCTTACACATCATATCAAAGAACCTTTACTTATTTAAGTATTTACTTGCCATAGCAGCCTGTTTAAAAGCACCTGGAGAAAACATCTGTCAGTGAAATATACATTTGTGCATGTGCATATTGTTTTATCTTGACAACATCTAGAAGGTTCCCACAAGCTGCAAACCTTTTTTTCATTTCAACCACAAAGGAATGTGAAAGGATGTCACATGGCACAGTGGTAAAGTGTTGATTCTGAAACTTTCCAACCACAACAAGCGGGGTACACTCTACAGCTTGGCTGTAGATAGTCAGAGAATTTGGTGAAGGAAGTTTGTTCACAGGCAGCTCAGCAGGTTTTGGAAAACAGACACACACATAGCACCAACATCAGAGGTGCTTTGTGTTCTGCAGGAAGCATCTTAAAGCTTCAGTTGGACCATCAGGTGTTCCAGGTCTCAGAGTAATGAGATTCTGTAGTTCAAAGTTCAGATTGAATTTAAAACAAGAACAACAGTGAAGCATCAGGAACAGACACTGAACACATGATGTGACATAAATGGCCAAATGGCTTTTTCAGTCTTAGCTGAAGAAGTCACGCTTTAGCTTGAAGTCGTGAAAAGAGATTGCCCGACGTTCTCCTTCAGGATTTTGATAGACAGCAGAATTCATGGTTCCAATTACCACAGCAAGTCGAGGTCCTGAAGCAACAAGGTTTTTCCACTGTGGAAGCTAATGAGGATTAAAATGTTTAGTGCATAACCTCTATCTTTGCCAGGATTTAGACGTGACATTGAGGGGGGAATTGGATTTCATCACTAGGTATCACTTAGATAAACATGTGCTTTATTTACCTCTGTGTATTACATAGGGCCTAATAGGAACACTAATTGGCAGAAGTGCACAATAACAAATAGCACCCCCCTCAAAAACCCCACAACATCTGTTACAGTGAATTTGAAGAGTAAAGTTGCGTGTTCATAAAAAAAGTGACCACCAGCGGGCATAGTTTGGAATGCAGATCCTTTATTGAAATTAAGTGAAAATAACACTTGTGCTCTTGTTTTGAGATAGTGTTGTAGTTCTGTAAGAAGATTATTTTCTGCTGAAGAAGTGTGCAATGTAACATATTCAGACACTAACTTTTTACTGCTAATTTCTTAAACATAATGGAGAGAAAGAAATGCTTAAGATAAACCTAATCTAGAGCAAGGCCACCATACTATATGTTTAACATAAAACCTTTGCTTGCTATGTATTTACACGGTTCATCACAAAGCATTGCACAAACTATTACTAAGTAACTCATATTAACTTGTTCAAACGTCAGCACCTCCAAAGTAATAAACTGTCTGATGACGCCCTTATAAACAACTGCAACCACGTGGAAAGTTGGAACAAACTACACAATCACAAACAATATAAACAGGGAAGAAATCAGCAGCAAGCCTTGAATCTTTTTATTGGCTGTACAGTCTTCACAAACGTTGAAACTCACCACCAGATCTATATAATAACTCAACACCACAGTCCTTCCACTATGATCCCTTTCCACACCTCTACCAGCAGTCTCCTTGTGCAGTCAGGGAGTATTTTGATTGGTGGCCAATTTAGTCTGTCAGAGGAGCCCGTCCTTTGTCACACGGCAGATTTCATATTTTAAAGTCCTCACAGCTTCACTTCTGTTTTTTTTCTGTCAGAAGGTGGCGCCATGTTTCAGCTGATGAATATAATTGTATTATTGACCTCACTTCTTCCACCTTGAACACAGAAGACTTTCACTGACTGCTGCAGTAAAGTTAGACTTAGATCACACATTGACCCACATGAATAATATGTTGAACAGCTGGCTGATGATTCGCAGTTTGGGGGATCTAATGGAAATATTGTGCCTGAACTCATCCTCCTCCTTTCAGCTCAATGACTCACAAACTAAGAACCCACAAGCAGCGTCAGCTTGAGCGGGGGACTAAAACGATAATTATCTGTGGTGTTCACACAAACTACCTGATGCTTCCGACCATCGTGAGAGGCAGCTGAAGAAGATGATGCTGGAGAGCTCCAATCCCGTGCATCTCTGCTGTCTTTCTTTCTCGATCGAGAGAAAGAAAGATCCGTGTGTTTTTGTGGGGCGGGGCTAACCATGTGCTGCCTTGCTGTGAAGGTTGGTGTTTCCAGTCCTTTGTTCCTGTCCATCTGAAGTTAACAAGCTCACATTTTTGTCACCTGTTGATCAACTCATTACTACTTGCTCAGTCTTTGACAGAGCATTGAATACAAAGTAAAAAGTAGGTCATTTTTAAAACATTAAACAGCAGTTACAAATGGCTAGAAATATTTATCGATCCATTCGTGTCAGTGTGGTGGGGGCTGGAGCCTGTCCGAGCTTTCATAGTGCGAGAGATGGGGTACACCCTGCAGGGCTAAAACATGGAGACAACCATTCACATTCACACCAGTTAACCTAACCCCACAACTGCATATCTTGGGAGTACCCAGAGAGAACCCACGCAAACTCCACATAGGCCCAGCTCAGATGATGGACTCAGGACCTTCTTGTGAGATAACAGGGCTAAATACTGTGACATCATGCTGCCTGCATTATGTTGCATTATTTCTGTTGAGCAACATTCAAAAGTTATTTATTTGCAGACAACAATAACAATGTGGCGTCACTACTGTAGTGAGCCCAGTGTAGACCTTACATGTAGCAAGGTCTACATTTAGGCTCACTAGCTGAAGTGGGAAATACTTCAAATAAATAAATAAATACTGAGAACTGAGTTGCAAGGATTGTTAGTAACCTTTGATAACTAAGGATGAAGGTCTTAGTCATGTGACGTTGACATCAAATGTAGTGACATCTATATGTAGGCTAACTACATGAAATGAGCCTACATGTAGGACTTTCCCACTTCAGCTATAACAAACCACCTCCCCTCACTTACCAGAAACTCTACTCAGAAATGGAAGCAGAAGAGTTCCCTTAATCCGGTTGTTCAGTCTGACGTCACTAGCCGTGTCTGGACCTAAACTCCGCTGCAGGTCCATATATCAAACGATCACTACGGCATTAGTGAGAGTAGAAAAACTGTCTAAAGTCTTTCATCTTTAATAAAATGATCAGCGTTCTGCTCTACCAGGTGTAACAATTGAGTTTAACATCCAGGCATCCATGAAAACGGAATTTATGACATTTAACGGAAGTTAGCAGGGAGTTAGCTCGCTAGCTTCTATCTAAATACAAGATAGCATGTCCTGACTGTGGGGTTTTGGAAACAAATTAAAACGTACAGCTCTGTTATCACTTCCAGCATACATGAAGACAGAAAACTAAACAGCAGTGACGTTTGTAGGGTTACTGAAGTTGGGCTAGCTGGTATATAATGATGTGCTACGTGACCGCTAGCGACACAGCTATGTTAGCATAATATAAACAAGCTAACTTTTTTTCCACTCAATACAAGTTAACGTGAGTGTTCTCGGTGGTCAGGAACAAATGTAATCGCATGGCAGGATGCTGTAAAAGGACCAAACTTCAGCCAGGAGAACAACTGAGATAATCCATCCACAATACGAGGTTAGTCATTCATATACTGCTGCATGGGCTGGGCTGTAGTTACATCCTAAGGTTTTAAAAACTGAGCTTAAATAAATGATTAGCGGTAATAAAAGCCGAGGGAGGTCAACAGTGATCACTGACTGTTTTAGGAGCTTTTTGAGATTAAATAGAAGAAAATACATAACGTTAAACATGTTAACAACACAAAAGCCATATTAAACGCAGACTACTTTAGGCCCGGAAGTAGGATTTAATGACAGCAAAGGCTTCATTCATTAGTCCATAATTCAGCCACACCACTGGTTGATTCCCATAAATATCCACATGGAGTTGATAAAGTTAGACGAGAAAAAAAAAAAAGACTCTAAAGTAGCTGGAAGCACCTGGAGCTGCTTAAATTTCCACTTTAAATGGAATTTAGCTGAAAAGGAAGGACAACGAAGTGACACCTGGTGGCTGCATGACTTAATACACAGGAAACCAAACCAAATAAAAAATGGCTTGTTCAAGTTTGAGAAAAAGCATTGAAGGTGAGGATTCCCAAATGCAGATGAAAATCTGATATTTCATATATTGTAATTTCACAATCATAAAAATAAACTCTTAATAATGTGAGATTATTATATTATCTTATGCCAAGTTATACCCCTAATTAAAGATTGTGAAATTATTATGTAGTTTTATTTTGCATTGTTCTCCTGAATTAGAAGAAGGGGATAACTATTACATTTATTAAACTGATTTGTATTACATTAGACTGCTGATTTATTGTGAATGGATGATATTGTTTTATGATGCATTATACTGCTGATTTATAAGAAATATTGTTTTCTGAGAATCACGGGCTTGGTGTATTACGATAGCATAAACCGTTCACAAGCTTCTTCTGTCAACTTCCCTTAGTTATATCATGGGATGAGCAGAGAGGCAGGTGTGGGGAAGTGGCAATGCCCCAAAAAAGGCCTGGAGATTTAAAAACCTGAGTGGCCTAGGCTCAAAAACTTTTTTGTACATATTTATTTTAGTTCATATTTAACGTTGATGTCATGTTAGGTTTTGTTCCTGCTGAATATCAGTTTCCACTTAACTATAAGTCTGAAAAAACAGTCAATTTTCTTCCACTTTTGCTGTTGTTCCATTGTCATAACAGTACAATAATGTAAAATGACTGTCAGAAAAAACTGAGGTTATTCTGAAAAAAGGGGCAAAAACATTCACTTATAGTATGATTTCTGGCCATTTTACAGCCAAAAATACCAAATAAGTCCCGGCAGCCTGATACTTGGTCAATAAAGGGCTAAGACTGGTTCTCACATACCAGTATTTAGCCACGTCCCTGCTCAAGATGATTGTAGAAGTTGTGATCAGCTCGACCGCAATAACAGAAAAAAACTTTTAAAGAAGGATCAGAGTTTCTTTTTATTATTCCTGCAAAACACTTATCAAAGTTTTGTGGAGATGACTGTATTTGAAAACCATTTCATTTGTTTACTGCCTCATATACCAACTACTACACCTGCTGCACCCTCTCACCTTTGATGGTGTTTGAGGGAGAGAAACAATTTAAAATGAACATAAACTTAAATGCAACATAAGCATCATGTCAGTGGCTGCCTTATCTGTATGTTTAGGATCATTATCCTCCTGCATTGACTGAAACTGAAGGACTGTTTGTTAACTTCAGTGAGAACTCTGACATTTCTAAACTGAAGTTTATTTATATAGAAGAAAGTGTTAACAAGCTTAAAAGTTGATGTGAGCAGTAAATAAAAAGGGTTAAACACACAGTATCGCTCTCAAACTGCTCCTCTTCCTGGAGTGAAGCACAGCCTGATAACCTCCCTCTTCTTCCTGCTCTTAAACACAGCACCTCCTCTCTGTCCACGTGTTTCCTCGTTCCCTCCCCTTCAGATCTGCACTTTGAAGATGGGTGTAACCAACATGTGGTGACGTGTAAGAGCTGACAGGCTCCATTCACTGCAGAAACATGTTGTTGAGATCAGAGCTCAGACTAGTTTCAGTTATAAGGAAGAGAAACTCACACAGTCACTGACACTGAGAGGAGAAATGGCGCAGAAAGGAGTTCAGCTGGACCGAGAAACCTTCTCTTGTTCCATCTGTTTGGATCTACTGAAGGATCCGGTGACTACAGCCTGTGGACACAGCTACTGCAGGAACTGTATTAAAAGTTTCTGGGATGAAGAGGACAGGAAGGGAATCCACAGCTGCCCTCAGTGCAGGAAGACTTTCACACCGAGGCCTGTCCTGGAGAAAAACACCATGTTAGCAGCTTTAGTGGAGCAGCTGAAGAAGAGTGGACTCCAAGCTGCTCCAGCTGATCACTGCTATGCTGGACCTGAAGATGTGGCCTGTGATTTCTGCACTGGGAGGAAGCTGAAAGCCATCAAGTCCTGTTTATCTTGTCCAGCCTCTTACTGTGAGAAACACCTCCAACCTCACTATGATGCAGCTCCATTAAAGAAACACAAGCTGGTGGCCCCCTCCAAGAAGCTCCAGGAGAACATCTGCTCTCGTCATGATGAGGTGATGAAGATTTTCTGTCGTACTGATCAGCAGAGTATCTGTTATCTCTGCACGATGGATGAACATAAAGGCCATGAAACAGTCCCAGCTGCAGCAGAAAGGACTGAGAAGCAGAAGGAGCTCGAGGTGAGACGACTAAACATCCAGCAGAGAATCCAGGAGCGAGAGAAAGATGTGAAGCTGCTTCAACAGGAGGTGGAGGCCATCAATGGCTCTGCTGATAAAGCAGTGGAGGACAGTGAGAAGATGTTCACTGAGCTGATCCGTCTCCTCCAGAAAAGAAGCTCTGATGTGAAGCAGCAGGTCAGATCCCAGCAGGAAACTGAAGTGAGTCGAGTCAAAGAGCTTCAGGAGAAGCTGGAGCAGGAGATCGCTGAGCTGAAGAGGAAAGACGGCGAGCTGGAGCAGCTCTCACACACAGAGGATCACAACCAGTTTCTACACAACTACCCCTCACTGTCAGCACTCAGTGAGTCTACACACTCATCCAGCATCAATATTCGTCCTCTGAGCTACTTTGAGGATGTGACAGCAGCTGTGTCAGAGACCAGAGATAAACTACAGGACATTCTGAGAGAGGAATGGACAAACATCTCACTGACAGTCACTGAAGTGGATGTTTTACTGTCACCACCAGAGCCAAAGACCAGAGCTGGATTCTTAAAATATTCACATAAAATCACACTGGATCCAAACACAGTAAACACACGTCTGTTATTATCTGAGGGGAACAGAAAAGTAACATTTATGAAACAAGAACAGTCTTATTCTGATCATCCAGACAGATTCACTGGATGGTATTATCAGGTCCTGAGTAGAGAGAGTCTGACTGGACGTTGTTACTGGGAGGTGGAGTGGAGAGGAGAAGGAGTTCGTGTAGCAGTCGCATACAAGAATATCAGCAGAGCAGGGTGGGGCGATGAATGTGGATTTGGAAACAATGACAAATCTTGGGCATTACGTTGTGTCACAAACAGTTATAAATTTTGGCACAACAATGTCCAAACTGTCCTCTCAGGTCCTCGGTCCTCCAGAGTAGGAGTGTACCTGGATCACAGAGCAGGTATTCTGTCTTTCTACAGCGTCTCTGAAACCATGACTCTCCTCCACAGAGTCCAGACCACATTCACTCAGCCGCTCTATGCTGGACTTTGGCTTTGGAAAGTTGGAGTCACTGCAGAGTTGATTAAAGTCAAATAGAGAAGACAGGTTCATGTTGATCCCTGACCATTATATGTACTTGTGTAGTTTCTAAATGAGGCTTTACATTTTAGAAGCTGAGAAGTTCAGTGGTCCATTGATGTGTGAAAATAATATTGCACTGATTCAAACTGTACTTACATTTATATACCTTACATCAATATAAATCTGAATGTGTTCTTATGGCTGATAATCATGTGAGTTTAAATGATACTACTCTTCATATTCAGCATGTTTGAAATCTGTCATCAGTCTGGTTAGTGGTTTTATTCTGTAGTTGCTGTAGTGGGTTGTCAAATGCAACAATATATTGGAGCTGCAGTGATTCATCAGTTAGTCAATGATTAGAGAATTGATTGTTTTATCATTATTTTAGTCACATTTAAAGCTGCTTCCAGTTTCTGAAATGTGAAGATTGTTGATTTTCTTGATCATATATGACTGTAAACTTAATGTCTTTGAGGTTTGAACCTTTAAAATGTAACAAAAATTAAATAGTTAATGTTTGACATTTAATATTATTTTTCATATGAAAGGTATTTTCACACTTGATCATTTATACATTTAAATATAAAACTAAATAACACAGGCCTGTATATTGTGGAGACACATGGGTCTTTGCCCTGAGCTGTGTCTGGCAGGCAGAGCGTCTCCACAAATCTGAAGCTTCTGATTTGGAGAAAATGAGCTGAGGGAGACACCTGGTGGACAAACACAGACATGACAGGAAGAAAGACTAAAGTGCAGAGTGGAGACAAACAGCTGGAAATACTTGTTGGAAAGGATTGTCATGCTTCAGAAAAACATACAGCACACACTCTAACAGTCCTTTATTTGCACTGAAGGAGACACGTGAAGAAACCAAATCACACAATAATGAAGTGAACACATTTATAGTCAGTGTTCAAGATGATGGATAGAAATGAAAATCATGAAGCATTTGTTCACGTTAAGGTCTGTTTCTTACAGCAGAAGCAGCATTTACATGAACTCACTGGCCTTTTTCCACTGAACGCTCTCTTCTTCATCAACTCATCTTCCTAAAAAGTGGATCTACCAACAGTTTATTTCTTTGTTATTATGATTAAAATGTCAAACAAATATATTTTCCACTTTTGGTGGAAGGCAGGAATTTCTCTGTCCTGCATGTGGAGAAATCTGCTGTTAAATCAGAACATTAACAGGTTTCAGGTTGTGTTCAAACACATATTACTGTGTATCATGTGTCAGCAGGCATGTGTTAACAGGGATTATAAGACACTTTAGTGGCTTTAATGCATATTTATATGTGTAACATATTTCTGTTTGTTCACATATAAAAACATGTGTTTTGTGTCTGTTTATCTTTGACCTTGTAATTAGTTCCTACGGTGAATTCATCATGTAAATCTCTAAAAAAGTGGGAACAGTGGGACCCAGAGCCTCCACAGATTAAAGAGGAACAGGAGGAACTCTGCAGCAGTCAGGAGGGAGAGCAGCTTGGACTGAAGGAGACCATCTGGAAACCTGAGATAAAGTTATACAGAATAGGTATGTAAAACTGTGATGTTTTACTAACAGTAAATGTTACTCATGGGTGTCACAGAGGAACAGTGGTTAGCACTTCATGGCATTTCAAGTATAACCAAAACATTTACCACTGTGTAAGAGAGCTCTGCCCCAGCATGCCTTCTTATTACTGTGCCAATCGAGACATCCACATTCATTTAACAAAAAACAACAACATCTATTTATTTCATACATCACAGATATTCACATATGAAGCTGAACCTTGAACTTTGCTAATAAGAGTGTCAGAACTAAACATTTGCATCAGTGCCCGAATAATTTGTCATGTTTTTACACTTTAGTGGCATATGTGAGCAACATGCTCGCTATGTAGAGACCTGCTAATAGTTCAGGCCACTAAATATTTTCTCAAATGTTTGTTTTGCCATAATTTTTTTCCCTTTGTGCCTTCAGATGTCCAACAGCAGCATGCTTTTGAGAAAGAAGAGGTTTTAACCGACCAGCAGGTCTGTAACCAGCAGAGGAACTCCAGTCTGGACCAGGAGGACCCAGAGCCTCCACAGATTAAAGAGGAACAGGAGGAGCTCTGCAGAAGTCAGGAGGGAAGCAGGAGACTGATACTTTCATGGAGACTCCTGCTTATGGGGAAAGTGCCCACAGTGAACCAGAACCAAACAGCGAGCAGCTCCTTTCTCCCAGCTCTCCTGAAGCAGAGAGCCGAGATCATGAAGAAAATCAGCATGTGGACTCAAGATCAACTAGAAATGCAGAGCTGAAGAAGAGACGTCACAGAAAGAGAAGTCACAGTCAGAGAGTAGACAACACTCCTGTGTCAGTCAGTCAAAGTAGAACGGACGCAAAGAATAAGTCTGTACAATGTGACATGTGTGGAAAAACTTTGCAGAATAAATACAAAATGACTAGACATCTAAGAATTCACATGGGAGAGAAACTGTATTCCTGTAGCACCTGTGGGAAAAGATTTGCTGTCTCATCAAAGTTGAAAACGCACATGAGAATTCACACAGGTGTGAAGCCGTATTCTTGTAGCAGCTGTGGGAAAAGATTTGTCCAGAGGATACACTTAAAGAATCACATGAGAATTCATACTGGTTAAATGTTCATACTTATAAAATGTGGGAAAACTGTGAGTCATTGCTGGACACCTGAGTGAAAAGATGATTCATATTTAAGTCAATATTTTAGACCCAGAACAGTAAAGAAATGTCAGCATTGTTTGTTCAGTTTATTACCTTATTATGTTAATTGTAACAGGGAAAGTTTGATCTGACATTTCACCAAGGTTAAAGTTCAGTGTGCTCCTGTTCTGCTGGTTCATTGTTTAATTTTATTGATTTAAGTGTGGTTCATGTGTTTTTTAAGATTTATTATGATTATGATTTTTTCTTACAAAGATGATAATCTCAAATGTGTGAAAGCAGCATAACAGAGTGTTCTGCCTTATTTAACACAGGTTTTTCTTTGTGTTTCTGACAGCGGCATTCCATCAGGACAAGCTTGCCCTGTCAAATTTAAACAATACTGATAAATTTAAATGTACCAAAGTAAAGCGATGTCTCTCCTTTCATTTCAGACAGCACAGTCATAAAGCTCCTCACTTTCATTTAATGTTTAATATATTTATGTTACTGCCGTCTTGTGGCTGCAGTTGGTTATTGTCACTGAAAGCTGTTCTTCTTTCATATGTAGTTATCTTGGTCCATGTGTACGTCTCCCATTAACAATGACTGGAGCTTGTCAAGCTGTGAGGCCAACAGCTTGTTTCTGGTGGTTTGTGCGAGTTAATTGCCCCTGTGAAATGAAGTTATTGGCTCAAATTATGTTTTTTTTTTTGTTTTTTGTTTTTTTGTTGTGTGCAATTTATGACATGAAAGTAATTTCATAGTTTAGACCAGGGGTAGGCGACGTTTCTGATGAGGAGTGCCATCTAAAATTTCCACAGAAGTCAATATGCCGTATGATTGCATTAGCAATAAATTTAATAACGCTCTACATTAACAGTTGCACACTATATAGAACAACATTATACAATTATATTTGTTCGCAGATGTTTGATATGCTGCAAATAAACTCAGCCGATATGGCATGTTTGTTGATACAGGGATACAAATGTTAATGTGATCTTTGAACTTTGAAACTTGAAACTTTGCTAGACCCGCCCCTGCACAGTTACCAGCTGTCAGTGACTTAGAAAAGGATCCTGGTGTTATTTGTCTCTCAGAAACAGCTTATAACTTCCCTTCAACTCATTCATGTCGCCTAAAAGGTAAACAAGCAAGAGAGATGGGACTTGTGTTAGAAATGCTGATCAGCTGATCATTGATCAGTTTTGTGACTGTCTACAAGACGAACTGCCAACTCTTGAGCCACGATCGCCCCCATGATGGATGTTTTACTGTCACCACCAGAGCCAAAGACCAGAGCTGGATTCTTAAAATATTCACATTAAATCCCTACAGCTTCCTCCCACAGTCCAAATAAATGCACTTAGTGGGGATAGGTTAATTGGAAACACTAAATTACCCATAGGTCTGAATGGGGTAAATGTGAGTGTGACTGGTTTCCTCTGTCTATGTGTTAGCCCTGCGACAGACTGGCGACCTGTCCAGGGTGTAATCTGCCTCTTGCTCAGCTGGGATAGGCTCCAGCGCCCCCAGGGGACCCTAAAAGGGTAAGCAGAAGTGAATGGATGGAACTACAGTCTTATTCTGATCATCCAGACAGATTAACTGAATATTATCAGGTCCTGAGTAGAGAGAGTCTGACTGGATGTTGCTACTGGGAGGAGGAGTCTAAAGAGCTTGGTTAAAGGAAAAAGACATGTGGAAAATCTTTCTTCCTGAATTGATTACTACAAAGGTAATCATGGAACTTGCAGATAAGAAACAGATTTATAAATCCAAATGTGATCAAATAAAGTGCAACAACATAGAAAAAAAGCAACCTATGTCAAACACTCATCTCTGAACTTGAGTACACATGCTTTATTGCACTCTAGGTTTGTGTATTTCAAATAAACATTTTCTGTCTTACAGTTGTTTATTGTACAAAAATATAAAGCCAACATTCGTCTATTCTCCTACTCCTAATTTTGTTTTATGTATGTAGCTAGAGACTGACCACATATGCAGTGTTACGTTTCGGTGTTGTCAGTGTTTTGTTTTTGTGTGACTGTTATGTATTTCCTGCTTTACTTTGAAAGTCTGTGTTATTTTAGTGTGTTCAGTTTACATTTTCCCTGTCTCGTCAGTTCTAATTTGCCCCAGCTGTGTTTCCCTCCTGTGGTCCATTCCCTAATTGCTCCTTCTATGTATTTAAGCCCTGTGTTTCTGTATGTCAAGGTCGCGATCTTCCCCCCCGGTGTAAATAGTTTGACGTTTGGTGTTTTGTTATAAATAGATTTGTCGATACTTTCGTTTCGGGATTTTGGTGGTGAGCTTTAGTGGGGTTTTTTTGTGTGTGTTTTTTTTTTTTTTTTTTACTTTTTTTCGTGTTGCACTCCGGTTGCCTAGGCCGGGGTGTAACATATGGGGGCTCGTCCAATCGCTGGGGGGTCCGAGGAGGGACGGCTTCGGCCTTCTGTCTTCGCTGGTGGGTCCGGGGACCGCTTCGGCCTCCGTCTGTCTTCGCTGGAGGGCCCGGGGACCGCTTCGGCCGTCTGTCTTCGCTGGAGGGTCCGGGGGCCGCTTCAGCCGTTCGCCGTTGCTGGAGGGTCCGAGGGAGGGCCGCTTCGGCCTCCGTCTGTCCTCGCTGGAGGGTCCGAGGGAGGGACCGCTTCGGCCGTCTGTCTTCGCTGGTGGGCCCGGGGGCCGCTTCAGCCGTTCGCCGTTGCTGGAGGGTCCGAGGGAGGGACCGCTTCGGCCCGGGGTCCGCTCCAGCCTTCATCCGCCTTCGTTGGAGGGTCCGTGGGACCACTCCAGCCTTCGTCGTCTGCTGGAGGGTTAGGGGGACCGCTCCGGCCTCCATCAGTTTCATCTGCCTCCGCTGGAGGGTCCGTGGGACCGCTTCAGACTTCATTTGCCTTCGCTGGGGGGTCCGAGGGACCGCCTCAGCCTTCGTCGTCTGCTGGAGGGTCCGTGGGACCGCTCCAGCCTTCATCCGCCTTCGCTGGAGGATCCGAGGGACCGCTCCAGCCTTCTGCAGCTGGTGGGCTGCGTGTCCGTGTGTGCAGCTGGTGGGCTGCGTGTCCGTGTGTGCAGCTGGTGGGCTGCTCGTCTGCCTTCGCTGGAGGGTCCGTGGGACCGCTCCAGCCTTCATCCGCCTTCGCTGGAGGGTCCGTGGGACCGCCCCGGCCTTCGTCGTCTGCTGGAGGGTCCGTGGGACCGCTCCGGCCTCCACCAGCCTTCATCCGCTTTTGATCAAACATTTCACTTGGGGTTACATGTTTGATTTTTGGGTAGGGGGAAATGTTACGTTTCGGTGTTGTCAGTGTTTTGTTTTTGTGTGACTGTTATGTATTTCCTGCTTTACTTTGAAAGTCTGTGTTATTTTAGTGTGTTCAGTTTACATTTTCCCTGTCTCGTCAGTTCTAATTTGCCCCAGCTGTGTTTCCCTCCTGTGGTCCATTCCCTAATTGCTCCTTCTATGTATTTAAGCCCTGTGTTTCTGTATGTCAAGGTCGCGATCTTCCCCCCCCGTTGTAAATAGTTTGACGTTTGGTGTTTTGTTATAAATAGATTTGTCGATACTTTCGTTTCGGGATTTTGGTGGTGAGCTTTAGTGGGGTTTTTTTTTTGTGTGTGTTTTTTTTTTTTTTTTCTTTATTTTTACTTTTTTTCGTGTTGCACTCCGGTTGCCTAGGCCGGGGTGTAACAGCAGTAACAAATAAAAACATAAATAAGCAAGCTTATTTTTTTTTTCCATATATGTCGCAGTTACACATGCGACTCTCCCCTCTTTTAACAGCTGACAATAAACAGTTTTAATAACAAGAGCTGCTTATAAGCTAACATGATGCCAGCTAATGCTAGGTTCCAGTGTCTGAAAAAATCACACTTTCCCTCTGATAAATTGTTTGAATACATTCTCTCATAGCACGAAGGTTTCTTTGCTAAGTTTCCAAGGGCAGTTATGTTGGATCCACGTCATAGAAGGTTTCTCTAATGCTGCCTAAAACAAGAGGCTAACAGCACTCTACTGCCAGTGCTGAGATTTTACACACCGTACCTCTAAGCTCATTTTTGGTGATACCAGAATGATTTGGTGTAAGGGAGATAAACAGAATTCCCACGAATCCAGGACTATCCAATACTGCTGCTCCCTGGTTAGTGCAACATAGGCAAAACTGCTGGAGTTATAAAAGTTCAGTCCCTATAGAGAACTGAGGGAGTTCATGACTTCACAAAAGACCGAAAATACAAATCAGGAGTCACAACTGTAAAAAAAATAAAAATAAAAAAAAAAAAAAATAATAATAATAATAATTGTACTACTCCCACAGATGAGCAACTTGAAACTTGAAATTCTGGATTTATTTATTTATTCATTTGTTTATTTTTTTTTAATCTGAAAAATCACGACGTAACTTTTCACAGAAACAGTGAATACTTAATAGTATTTCCTCGGAACCTGCTTTTGTCTGATCATTTTTTGTCAGTGTCCCGGCACACTGCTGCAACAAACAAGTCAGTTTATTCTGAACTGGGTGATGACTCCTTTAAATGAAAATTAGCTTGTAGCTTGTTATCTGTCTAATGATGTGACTGGATATGTGAGCTCAAATATTATTTGTTGAATTTAGCCTGTTGCATCAGTTGCTCACTTTCTCTTATCTCGGGGTTAACAAACTCAGTTGTTGCTTACTCTGCAGTCTGGAAGAGGACCCTGTACTCTGCACAGACTTGGATGAGCTTTGTTAAACGAGGTTCATGTTAACAGTTTAAATTACGCATTTTTTGGAGGCAGTGACAACCAAAGACAACGGTGTTTGTTACAATCTGAGAAAGGAAGAAGCAACCCATGTATGTTTGTATAATGTTTTTCTGCTTCTATTACTACTGTTAGTGATGAAAAAGCAAGAATGTGCATAGACTATTATTAGTACAAGTAGTAGTAGGATTAAGTAGTAGTAAATTATTAGATACATGAGAATTTGTAAGTTTTTGAGATTTCTATATCATCAATGTGATTTTTGTTTTTCCCACCAAAACACTTGTGATGCAAATTCATATTTATTTTTTTATCTGTCAGGTTCAATAAACACTACATTTTTCACTCTAATTTTCTGCCAATTATTTTATGATTAATGCTTTAAAGAGTTAAAGAGGTTGTGTCATTAACATAATGCTTTTAGAGGACTGTAGCTCATTCTGTGTGTCTGTAGCAAAGTATTTAAACAGTTAAAAAAAATTCTCAGTTTAAGTAACAGGTACAAAAAAAAATCCTTGAAATGAAGCTCAAAAAATCTAGAGAGAACTATGGTGCAAGTTGATTTCGAACTTATTTTCATAAAAAGGGCGATCGTGGCAGTTTGTCTTTTAACCAGAAGGTTGCTGGTTCTAGTCCCGGCTCGGACAGTCTAGGTTGTTGTGTCCTTGGGCAAGACACTTCACCTACTGCCTACTGGTGGTGGTCAGAGGGCCTGGTGGCGCCAGTGTCCAGCAGCCTCGCCTCTGTCAGGGTAGCTGTGGCTACAATGTAGCTGCCATCACCAGTGTGTGAATGAGTGGAAGGCTGAATGTGTAAAGCGCTTTGGGGTCCTTAGGGACTAGTAAAGGGCTATATAAATACAGGCCAAAAATAGCATTTTGATGGTAAACACTCCTTTAAACACCATCACAGAAAACAGATTTCACAGTGTTGCTGTTTTCTATATGTTGAAACATATAGAAAACCTTGTGTCAGATATATATTTTTGCAACTCTGAATATAAAAAAAAATATGTCAAATATTTTGAGAGCAAATTTTTCTTCTGGTTGCTTCCAATGCTGTGTTTGTAGTTCATGTAGTTTTGGTCAGTCAGTGTAATAATCAGCATCATGAACAGAATCTGATGTTGTGACGAGTGAATGAAGTCAGACTGTAGATTTTCATTCTTCTAGCTGTACTGACTGACCTTTGACCTCATGTGTTGATGACTCTTCACCTCTGTCTCCTCTCACAGGGAGAAGATGATCTGCAGGATCCTGCTGCTCATCATCCTCACCTCATGTGTCTCTGGTTAGTTTACAGCTTCACTTTATGAACTCCAAATAAAGCTCAACAACAGATTTGTTGCAGTTCTCAGTGTGTCTGCTCCTCTCTTTCCCTCTCTGTCTCCTCAACAGGATCATTTGTAGTCAATGTGACACAGACCTCCTATCAGGCAGAGGAGAACCACAACATCACACTGGAGTGGACGTTCACCATCATAGATGACATGTCTTTGATTAGTGTCCTCTGTTATCAGAAAATTGAAGAAAAAATAGTAGTCTTGTACAATTTTGTTCATTATTTTGAGGTGTCAGAGTCTCAGGATGAAAAGTTTTCAGGACGAGTCCAGAGTGACAAAGACGCCCTCAGAGAAGGACGAATCAGACTGCAGCTGTCCAGACTCAGGACTGATGACTCAGGTCTTTATGTTTGTGCAGTGTTTACTAACTACTCCTCAGGTTCAGCAAAATGTGATCTCAAAATCACTGGTAAGTTTATTCAGTAGAATTAATAGACTTTTCAATTTTCACTCTTTCGCTGGCTGGACTTTTAATCTGCACTTGATGGAGTTTAATTGTTGAGAATTTTATTATTAGTCAAGATCAGCTTTCATAATTAAAACACATTTCATGCATGTAAGACAAACATCAAAATGTGCTCATGCTGGACATGAACATATGTTAACTGTTTCTTTCTTCTTCTTTTTTTCTTTCTTTTTTTGTCTTTTACAGCAGCTGCTGATCAACTCAGAGATCGACTTTAACACCCAACACAGTTGGGAATGGCACTGACAGCACCACCTCTGATGTGGTGTTTGCCATAATTCAGAAAGAAAGTGCAGACACAAGACTTATTTATAGCTGTAGAGATGAGTTTCTCAGATTACAAGTAATAAATCCAAGTTTCTTTGATGATTTTACATCTCATCAACACCAAATAATTTAATTCCAATTTCTTGTTTAAAATGTATTTTCTGTTTTTTTACAACCTGCAAAATGATCATTAAAGAAGTTAATTATAGGATTTGACAAAAGTATTTTTTGTTATGGTGTGCTGGCTCTGTGAAGAAACAATACTGGCTTGATCAAGGCTTTCTGTGTTGTGTAAAAATCAACAAAAACAAAACATCAGCTATTTAACACTAATAAAGTGATTGAAGACACTGAGACCTGAGGGCCATGGCCACAAGAAGAAGCATAAATACTCACAGACAGGTAGTCAAAATTGTTTTATAGTTTTGATATGGACCAAAGAATATACAGATGACTTTCTGAAAAGGTTTGGTGTGAGTAAGGCAGCAAATGGAATTAAACCCAAAAATTAGTTAAGTGAGAGACATTTTAACCATCAGGATAATAAAGAGAATGAAGAAGGGATAACAGTGAAATTCTGAAAAAAATAGTTTTATTTGAATCAATTTGATTTTTAACATGAAACAAAGTAACACTTCTCAATGTTTGTTTTTTTTTAACATTAGTCAGAAAATTATATATTTATATATCAGTTTGAATTAGCACTTTGAGGAAAATGGCAGTGGTGAAATGTATTTTTAGTTAGCTTCTGAAAAGAAACCAGTTTATTAAAAAAATGACAAAATAAATGTAGGTTAAAAGAAACGAAAGCATTTAAACATCTAGTAGAATGGAAACCTCCAGAGTCACAAAATTAAAATATAGAACTTGAATAAATGTGAATAATTCACAGTATTCTACTAAAAAAAATATATCGTGTACAAAAATATTTACAGCAATTATGACACAGAGTGTATTTTTATAGTTCAGAGATTTCACAAATCTCCCTGTAGGTTTAGGGGAAACTAGCCTACATCGATAATTTGAGAGTAACAGTTGTCACTGCTAAAGCTAACTTTAATCTTGTTTTATGATGCTTTAGTAAATAAAATGAAGTAGAAAAATGCTACATTTTAGGAAAAAACTCATTTGATTTAAGTTTGATGTGCTGATAATGTATAAAACAAACAAAAAAATCATAAGGAAGCGTTAAAGCTAGTTTTATGTTTATTGGTAATGAGATGTGGTTCCCAAATGAAGCATCATTCTTGTGTATGTCCATTTGCGTCTTGGGATTACAACCATAACTTATTATTGCAATATTAAACTGTACAAAAAGTTAATCAACTGTTTCCTATATGAGTACTTTGTACACACTAATTTCCCCAAAAATAATCTGACTTAAAACCAAACATCTCTTCTGAGAAAACTTTAGCCTATTTCAAAGGATGTTAGATCTGAGAGGAACTGCAGCCAATCTATACGCTCATGAAGTGATGACATTTGGAAAAAAAAAAAAAAAGTTCAGGCGTTATTGCTTAGTCTAGATGTCACAAATAAGCTACCTTGCTTATTTTACTTCCTTTGGTATGAAGTTTGCAGTGTGGTTAGGCAACAACAATAATAAGTCAGTTAAATGCAGGAAAAGTTGTGATTAACATTTCTTCAATCCTTCTTTTTCTTCGATGCAATTTTGGACTGCCTCTTTGAGCTTCCCAAATTGCTCAGTTTCAAACAATTCAATTAAAATCAGTTTAAAGTCCTTCATATAGTCTTAGAAAAAATACTAAATGAGACCAATAAATTTGAACAAAAACATATAAAAACACAATAAGAAATCAGTTAAAGCTAGCTTCATGTTTACAGGTTGATGTTAATTCCTTGGTTGTTCACTTCACAATCCATACTAGCTTTGGGGGAAAAAACACATGTTGTGCTCATGTCCATGTGCTACGAAAGACAGTCTCTGCCTATATGTTGATGGAAGAGGATAACATTCAAAGTGCTAAGAGGAAGAGGAGGATAAAGAGAATGGAGAGAAGGGGAAGACCGAGGAAGAACCTTCAGAAGAATTGAGGAGCTGATCACACCATGCCGGCTCGTCCAGGTTTATTTCAACAAATGGGTCACTGGAGCAAACTGCTGTGAGAGAGGACAAAGATTGGGATTGAAGAAGACAGTGGATTGCAAAATGGAAAATGCCAACTTATCTGCAAACACCTAATCACTGTGCAGCAGTAAAACATCACTTTTAGAGTAAAACTGATGGATCACTTCTGCAGCCAACACTTTTAAAATGCAGACATTTTCATTTAAAGCCAAATGGTCTCTACCTTCAGTTGGTCACTGACCTGTTGCTACTGTAGGTCTACCTTTTGAATTTTGCATGAAGTAAAAACATTTCAGGAAAAAAGTCCACATTTGGAGGTAGGGATTGATGAGGGAGACATAATTCACATCACTCCTTACACCAGTGACCACAGTAAGAGTCCCATATACAGCTGTGGTTGGACGTTTCCATACACTCATTATCGGCATGAATGTCATGGTAAATAGTCTGACAAGGATAAAGCCTATTAAATTTTTAATTGTAATCATGGTTGACTACAACTGGCAGGTTTTCTTTGCCGCATAAAACAATTTGTTTAGCAGCACTTATTGGAATAAATATAGGGGCAATCGTGGCTCAAGAGTTGGGAGTTCTTATTGTAGTCGGAAGGTGGCCGGTTTGAGCCCCGACTCCGACAGTCTCAGTCATTGTGTTCTTGGGCAAGACACTTCACCCGTTGCCTACTGGTGGTGGGCAGAGGGCCCGGTGGCGCCGGTGTCCGGCAGCCTCGCCTCTGTCAGTGCGCCCCAGGGTGGCTGTGGCTACAATGTAGCTTCATCACCAGTGTGTGAATGTGTGTGTGAATGGGTGGATGACTGGATGTAGTGTAAAGTAAAACGCTATACAAATACAGCCCATTTACCATAAAGAGTTGAGCCATATGTATACAAAGAATTTCAGTGAATATTTCATGTTTTGTCTTTAGACATACATAGAAGCGAGTTATATTTTGGAGCTTCATGGTAAACTTTCTCGTGCAAGTCCTGCATGATTTCTGAAAATGCAATAGAGAAATGACCGTACTGCTTTGTGTTTGTATTTGCATTATTAAAGAAAAATCTTACTTGGGTTGTTGTTGTTTTCATTCTGCTGCTCCCCAATAGCATCAAAGAAAAGGCTGGTACTGCTCGGTGGGTTGGATATCTTGTCAGCTTCATCGCTACTCAGTGAGGGAGTGGTGTTTTCAGCGGGTGAAGTCTCCACACCGTTTGCTTCTGGCTGTTCCTCAGGAGCTGAGTAGAGAGGTCAAACAGAAGACAAACAGGATTTGTAAGATAAGGTGTAACTTTCTTTAGTGCTGCAGAGTTTTGGGTAATCCCCGCAATGCTAAAGATATTATTTAGTGTAGTTTAAAGCCCTTCCCACAACATACAGTACTTTTTTCGAAACATGTAATTTGCAATCTTATTTGTAATTTGTAATCTTACTGTGTCTCTGTCCTACCCAAATAATTTTACTTTACTTCTAAAAAAATAACTTATTGATGACAAAATATCTTGCCTTGTAGTTTAGGCTGTTTAGAAATAATGGCGTAGTGTGGAGGCATATATTCTTGGACCTCTCTGGGCCGCTTATTACAAACAGAGCATTGTTTAAATCCTACTTTAGTGTTGATGCTGATCATGAGTAAAACACAGTGTCACAAAGCTCAAATCTCTCAGTGTGGTTTCTTGTAAATGACAATGCATTCACAGTACTCAGAGGCAAGAAGTCATGAAGTACAAATACATAGTTACTATACCTAAGTAGAATTTTCAGGTATCTGTACTTCTGAAAAACAGTTTCATTTTGTACCGTTCTCTCCAGTGGAGTCCTTTTCCTCCGACTGTAGACTCGTGCCATTAGCGACCGGTGGAGGTGAAAGGTCATCGGTGGCTTCAATATCTTTAGGTACCGGTCGCTCTGAGATGTGACACACATACAAACGCCAAAGCAAACTCATTAGGATCATCTTAAGTGCAGACATGTATATATAAAATGTAATTCCACAGAAACACACCCAGATCATCCAGGTAGACTGGCTCAAAGGTGCCAGTGGGCTGGTTGAGATGACCAACAGGATTTGGACGCTGGAGGTCAAATGAATATGTCTGCACAAACAAACAAAAATGCAAGCAAGATACTAATAAGCGAACATGATGTGTGTGTACCTGTTTTAATTGTAATATAATAAGCAAAGGCTAAGTGCACAGAAAACAATTTCTACTTCCATTTCTTTTTCTTACCCTGGAGGCTCGCCTCAAGAGGTAGAGGATGATACACAGAATTATAATCACTATGATGATAAGCGCCAGGACAACATAACCTAGAGACAAAGATAAGCAGAGCTGTTTTAAAAGAAGTGGTAATAACATTGGGACCACCCAAAAAAGGGAATGGGCTCTAAAAATTAATATTATGCTGTTATTCTTACATTGTTAAACTCCTTAGAACATCACTTAAAAAAATATAAAAACTATTTAAATATTCAAAAGTAGAATTGTAGAGAAATTACAGTGTCAATTTCTTATCATGTAATCAGCATTGCAACCACAGGGGGACACTAGCATTTTTTATGGTTGATTTTTTTTTAGTCCCACCAAGTAAGAAAAACTAAAAGGTGTCTCGCCCAGGCAGCATACATATTTGAGCCAAATCTAGCCTACTTTTGGCACTGGCCAGTGTTCTGTGTGGCATGTCGTGTCAAAACTTTGGTGGAACTGTGGCTGAGTAGTGGTAACCAGGCACATCCTGAGTAAGTGCTGCCAGTCACAACCCAAGGCAGCTCACAGGAAACCACTGATATGTGCCAAAAATCCGTTAACATCTAAAAAAATTTAACTGTTTTGTTTTTTCTTTTGTTTTTTTAAAATATAGATTCTAGATCCTATTTATTACCACTGAAACAACTGGCCACTGTAGTTTTAAGAAGTTCACTACAACATTAGTGTCCATTTGGACAGTTGAAAATGATAGCAGAATAAAACAGACAGATGTTTAAATACATAATAGATAATATAATAAAGATTCTTACCTGCAGACGAGCCAGCTGGAGGGGGTGCTAAAAGAAACAAACAGCAGGCTCAGTAATTCAGCTAAAGTCAGTTTATGTTTTTTTATAATAGAAAAGTGAAGCAAATTCACTTTATAGGTAAAAGCGTAGCATATGTCTGAATATTTAAATTACAAGAGGATGAGCATTTGATTTTTCTTTAGTTAATTTGCAACATTTACAAGTGACTTTCTGTTTAGCAGGCACTATTTAAGCATAGTGATTCAATTTAAGTCAGTAACTCCTTTCCATCTATCCATATCTCCTGTTAGTATCCATGTGATTACTATTCAGAAGCTGCTTTTCAAAAAAAAAAAACTTTAAGGATTATTTCGGTTTAATATCCCAAAGAATCGATTAAGGTGTTCCACAAGGATCAGTACTGGGCCCCTTTTAATACTTGTTTGTTTACAATTTTATTACAATGATACTTTTATATCTACTACTTACGTACTTTTATATCTACCCCTCACCAGGTCTGCCTTTGTTTTAGTCCTGTCTATAGGAAATACCCTAAAACCTGCAAATTAAAATACCCTGAACTTTGGTTCGATTGCAGGCTGTCCAACAAAGTTCAAACTGAACTTGGAGTGTATTTCTATTTTCAATAGGACGATATGTTTTTCTCTCTACTACACATTAAAATTACTTTTTATAATCCACAACAAGAACTATCTAGCTAATGGCCAAGTTTAAATAAAGCAATGAACCTATTTCTATTTCATGTTGACTTTGTGATTTCCAAACATATTTCTGCTGATATGTTGCTTCTTTTGGATTATTTATAATGTGACTAACCCTTATTCTAAATCTTAGTTAACTTTATTGTTTTAATTGTCTTTAAAATGATAGATAATGATAGATAAAGATGTTTTACATGTTACATGTTTTGAGCACTATATATCATTTTAGATACAAGAGATCAAAAGTCAAGCAGAAACTTACTCCTTCTGCTTGACAATATGGCTCAAATGATTAACCTGAATTGATATTTAAGTCCTAATTTTAAAAAAGAAAGAGGAAAAAAGGGGTACAAGTGTGCTGCTTTGTGGTCCTTTTATGTGATACGGTGACGTGCCACTGTGTCTGAATATTCAGTTTGACGGTGTGTTAGAATAGGGTGAGAGTGTTTGAGTGGTTGTGTCTGCAGCCTGCTTACAGCTACAGAGCGTGTGAGCCTGCGAGTGTTGTGGTTTGGTGCACAGGAAGACAACTTGGGGCGCAGAACTTGTGCATGTGCTTTCTGAATATGTGACGGTACCTGTAGTTCCTGAGCTGGTACTTGGTGTTGTTTGAGTCATTTTACCACCACGGTCTGCTCCTCCTTGTGTGACTATGCTGGTAGTCTCTTTTGTTGGTACATTAGTACTTGTTAGAGTAGTAGCCACTGTGCCTCCAGGCTGTGAAGAGTAACAAACATCCTTTGGTTGTAAACATTTCATCCTGTAATCTGCCTGATTTCTGTTTCACTCATTGAATATGAAGGCATCTGACTCTGTACAGCAGTAGTTTCTGATTCAAAAGGCTTCCTGTGAGGAGTCTTTGTAGTTCAAGTGAGTTATTTTTTGATGTGGGAAGCCATGTCTATAGACTGTGAATAAAAAAAATAAAGGTGACTGTAGCCACCGTGGTATCACCCAGTGGTTTTAGAAGTCTTATTTCGAAGGCTTGAGTTGAAAACTTTTCTAGGCGCCATCTTGTTTTTTTGAAATTTGACGTCACCATTGAAGGATGAGTCTGGATGTGAAACCGAGCTCACTGCATACTCGTGCAGAAGCCACAACCTAATTCATACACTCCTTTCTCATCTATTTTACTCAAATTAGACTATAAATTTAAAAAAGGACATTATGTTGAGTCCAATATGACTTTAAACTAGCATCAGAGTCCATAAACTCCGGAAACAAAGCTCCCCACAGGAGTTTCCGCACCGGAAGTAGCATATGCTAACGTGCACATAGTCAATTGTGTTGCTAGGACTGATTGGAGGCAAATTTCATTTCAAAAGACTACTCGAGGGAAGCCTTGGTAAAAGCATGGTTTTGTACAAAGTGTGCAAAACGGAGTTTGCATTCCATCGAAGCACTTCAACCTTATGGTACCATCTAAATGCAAAACATGTTGCAGCGAGCGCAGAAACTGTGGGAGCTGTTAGCGCTAGCAGTCCAAGTACCAACAAAAGGTGTCGGCAGCCCAAACTTCAGGCTTCAGGACCAATATTAGTAAGTCAACAAACTTTGGATGGATTGCTCTGGACTGTAGACCACTATCAGTGGTAGAAGATGTAGAAGAAAATGTGCTACAGTTAGCGTCAGGTGATCCAACTTTCTAACTGCCATGGCGAAAGACTATTTTAAGTAAAATTCAACAGCTTTTTGACATTAATAAATGAGCAAAATTAGATGCATTACAGACAGCCCTGCTAATATGGAGGAACTACACCAGGAACAAACAAGACTGGGGCAACAGAAAGAGCCACTCATACAGGATGTTTCCACACTGTGGAATTCAGCCCTGGATTTGGTTTCTCGTCTACTAAAGAATCAAGAGGCTGTTTTTACTGCTTTAGACAAACAAAAGCACAAGCTAGTCATTTTAACTCCATCAGAGCTGGTAAAACTCCTAAAGCTGCCGACTGTCCTTGAGCCATGCAGGTAAATAATACTATTTTTAACAGTTTCTTCAAAAAGCCCTATAGTTACAGTTATTATGTGGATAAATAATGAATTTCTTGAACTGTGTACTACCGGTTTGTGACTGAGCTTCTTGGAGGTGAGACATGTGTCTCATGTTCAGTGGTTTTACCTGCTTTCTGCCGCCTGCATCACAACATGGTCTCTGATGATGACTCAAACTACATGGTGAAATTTAAGACTGCCTTCACAAAGGATCTATCCCAACGTGTAGCTACACTCAACCATCAGTGGCTCAAGATAGCTATTGTGCTTGACCCACGCTTTAAGGACTTCACATGTCTTGCAAGGGTAGAGCGAGAAGAGGCTTGGACCAGCCTTGAGGCCCTGACAGACTGTCCACTGCAGTGGTGGTCCAGTCGAGCAGGGACCTACCCACAGCTGTCTGTCCTGGTATTTGATTAGTGCTGCCACTTCTGTCCCATGTGGGAGACTGTTCTCATTTGCAGCTCACATAGTAACAAAAAAGAGAGCTGTCTTGAAAATGTGAACAGGTTAGTTTGTCTAAGTAACTGGCTGAAAGAGACCGACAGTAAATAAGCATGGAGGTATAGTGAGTCCAATGGGTTTGCTATTTTCTTGCACTAAAATGTTCGATGACCACACTGTTTTAGCCTAATGTTAAAATAATGTTGGCTAAGGTTACTCAGAGTTTAAAGGTGAAGCTGGTCAAATAACCTTTTATGTTTTTGCCTTATTTTTTTAAACTGCACTTTATGTTGAAACAAGTATTATTATTATTAATTAAAGACAATACCATTTCGAAAATTTACTTAAAGTACTTAAAATAGCACTTTATTTTTAAGTCCGCCCAATTTTGGAGAGGGATATTATTTTTTTCTATTTTTTTCTTTCCAGAAATTAAAAGTGCTTAAGTTCACAATATTCATGTCCATGTCTATTATTTGATTCTGTCGCCCACTAAAACCTTTTGGATTAAAAAAACATTTGCGCTTTGGGGCAAATTTTCTTATGTGATTAAATGCAATTAATCAGATTAATTAATTACAAAGCCTCCAGTTAATTAGATTAATTTTTTTAATCAAGTCCCACCCCTAGTAATACTAACTTACTACTATGAGCTTTGGCAAATAAAATAATAATTTCAACTATGAGTATCCTACCTTGACTTGGGTGTTGTGATTAATTATTAATAAGGAATTAAACAAAGATATGAAATTGGCGTGCTCAGTGTTATTCATCCTTTGCTGAACTGTTATATTTTTCTTCATCAGTAGCTGAAAATAACTATTTGGGATGTAAAGCTGTTGATGGAGAATCAAGTCAAAGATTAAACTGAATTTGTGAAAACAGAAGTTGAATAATTGCTCTTTATGTTGTGTGATGATCAGAGTTGTGATTAAAGGCAGTAAACGACAGCTTGTGGTTCTCCAACTCTCTTTACGTCTGTGCAGCTACTCTGCTTTTAACTACGCAGCTTCATAGTGACAACAAGACTTCAGGAAGTGACTGCATGTTGTGCACCAGGAAATAGCTCCACCATATAACTGTGCATAAAGCCTGAGTAGGTGGCTTTTTGCACTTTAAAAAGAACCAGACTGCTGTGGATGTTACTTTTTATTCCCTTCTTAAAATAAAGCCTATTTGAAGTTTATGGTCACTGAATGGATGCCAATAATGTGAACTCATAAGCATGAATTCCCAAACCAGACTTTGTCGTTTTACACTTTGAGAACCAAGATTTGCTATTTAACTTTGAGATAATTGACTTACCATACTGTTTGTTTCCTCTGCTGTAGTACTCTCAGGGTCTGTGTCATATTGCATCTCGTTTTCAGTTCCATTTAAAACGTATGTGGCAGCGATTGAGGGGACAGGAGAAACTGTACCTGACATAAAGGAGAGACGCATAAAATCACTTTGAGCCACAGTTAACCTCCCCCCTCTGAAAATAGCACTGTAAAATAATAAACTATTACAACTCTGCAAATAATGAAGTGATATAAAAAATAAATAGAGTGACACAGTTATGCAACAACACAAGAGAAACAGCAGTCTGCTTCAGAAGATAAACCAATGCAGATTTTTATGGTAGTTTAAGAAGATACAGAGTGCTGACCAGGTTCAGGGGTGAGTGTCTAAATCTGAATAGATTTACACAATACATGAGTTGTTCTTATTACAGAGGACATTTATACTGTAGCATTGCTACTTTTTTAAGGACAAAAATACTCCAATATTCTCTACTTTACACCAGAAAGGAAATTAATATAAATAGATTTTCAGGTTATCAGATCAAGTGACTTTTATTTCTACAGCCTAATATTACATGTAAGGGTTCATAGACTTTACAGGCATAAACAAAACATATTAAGGACGTCAAAGAATTATTCAAATGCTTTCAAAAAGTCAGACTCTTGCTTTTTGTCCTTTTCATACCACAGGTCCATCTGTATTTGGACTTGTGGTATGCAAGAACCTTGATATTCTCAGCTTGTTTTATGTTAATTAAATAATTTTCTAATTTCCAGTGGAACATACCGTTGGGTTGCACATGACTTGCACCATTTTGTCCCAGGCAAATAGGAGAAACTGCTAGAACTGAAACAAAGAGAGAGAATGAGCAACAGATAAACATGAGGTTAAAAATGAGCCAGTTAGTCATGGAAAGAGATCAAATTAAATAAAAAACATCTCAAATTGCCTCAGGACGCAGACTGTGGGTGTGCAACATGATTCTACACTTTACCCTAACAAGTAAATGTCATCCAGATTCTGTGGCTAGCCGGTGTGAGATACACAAACCAACTAAACATGCTCATTTACGGTCACTTGTTTGACAAAGCACGCTTGTTAACTGCTGCTGCAAATACGTGTGAAAAACAGAACAGCTGGTGTGAAAATGAGAGCAGAGAATGGTGAGAGAAGCAGGACAGGAGATATATCATTTTAAATCGTATCAATCAGTCAGTTACAAACTTTCAGTCACTCTGCACTCTGACCTTTGACCTCTCTACCAAAGTTCCTCTGTAAGCCTGCAAACCTTATCTGTATATTACATTGTTATATGTACTGCATACATGTTCTGTGGTCCTAATTTATAGTAATTACAGCAACCAAAACACTTTCATGTTTACAGGGGCATTCACGTTTTTTGTGGTTGACAAATTTAAATTTGTAGCAAGACAAATAATTCAAATAATTATAGCTAAAGAGAAAAGCCTCATGTTGAATTAATACATTCTCGTAATCTGTTAATATTTGCATTGATCTGCACAAAAAGCAGATTCAAAGAAGGGCGTGCATATGGCGAGATTCGTGTGCTCCCAGATTACTTCCTGGATATGTCATGCTTCTCGAGTCCCTGAATGACGCTGAAATGTAATCAAATGCATGCAAGTGCAGATTTAAGAGCAAATCAAGGCTTTCCTTGTGTTGGTCAAAGAAAGGTTTGATGTGGAGCAAAAACTCGAGCCTCCTGCAGCGTCTGACCGTAAAAACAATCTGAACGTTGCCCTTGAAAGCTTCTGAGTTTTTGAGCGCGCACACGGACCCCGATCGCAAGCTTTTCTGTTCCCTTTTAATTTTATTTTTAACTTACCACAAATTCAAACTTCCTCTAGCGAGATAATAGAGCGTGAAATCAGAGATGAAAGCTGCGTGACAGTTGAGTTAAACTCACCGAGGAAGCAGACACGGCTCCACAGCTTCATGGTGGTGATGAATTTACTTTTCTCTCTCTCTCCTACTCACTGAGATTTTAGCCACTTAAAGTTGACGTATGACCATCAGCAGGACTGGTGAGTTTCCTTTTTTGTTTTTTCCTTATTTTGTCCTTTTTAAAGCGATCCTCTTCTTCTGATGCTGCTCTCGCTCCTTAGCTATGCGCTTTCTGCTTGCCGCTTTCTCTCTCTCTTCCTCTCTCTCACGCTCTCCTCCCGCCCTCACTGTGTCTCTTGTCACTCAGTGCCTGTTTCATTTGTGCTTAGTGCTCTATGCTTGTTCTGTTAATGCACGCTACACAAGCTAAAGCATGCTGAAAACAGGGCGGTTGATTGATGTGGGCCCTTTATTTCGAAGAATCTTAAAGTTTTGTACCTTCATCCAACAACTTTAGGATGAAGCTGAACCTGGACTGTGGGTTACAACCCGGCATCAGTTTTGGGTTAGTCGCTGGTCCTTGAGTTGCAGGTTGGGATTATAATCTCTGTAATAATAATAATCAGGTGAAAACACTGAAAAAAGGAGAGCATCATATCAGATGCATGCTTACATGCTGTTCTTCTTCACTCTTTTTGTGTCTACTTCTCTTTTTCTCCACCTGCTGCAGTCTACCCCCCCCCCCCCCCCCCCCCCCCCCTTATTTCTCAACATCTCAACCCACTGTTCTCGCTCTCATATTCTCTATATGATCTGCATGTATCTCCACCCTCTCATGTTTCCCTCGCTCTCAGGAACTGAGTCATCGACCACAGGCACAGGATGCTAGCTCAGTTTTGGCCTCTCACCTCAGAAACACATCGGCAGGACCTCTTTAGTGTTAATTTTCACTGGTTTAAAGCCACGACACACCATATAGCATTTAAAAAAATGCTTACACAAACTCCAGAAAGGGAAACGATTGCCTAAAGTGTTTGAAATCCAGCTTTTGGTGCATTAGATGCTTTAAATTTGCAGCTTTTGTCCCATTTTTTTAACCACAGTCTCAATGTTTTGATCCAGATTATTGAATGTCTCAAGCTTTTTGTGGCTTACAATAGTTTTCAACTTGCGTGTCTTGTCAGATTTCGCACAGTGATTCTCATGTGATGTCTAATGTTAACCACACGAGGGAGAAGTTACACAAAACTACAGCACAGACATCACTGATGTTGCAAAGATGACACTGATAAAGGATGGCAACAATATAAGAGACAGAGCAAGATCAAGATCAGTAATTTCAGATGAAATTTGAGCCGCTGTGTTAAACATGGTTTAAACATGTCAGGTCGGGTCTTGGACTCCACCTCTCTGGGAACATCTCAGCCCCCCACCCCCCCAGGTGTGGGGTCCTATCTCCCCTCACCACACTCCCTGGTGGTGGCTGATGCCCTCGTCCATCGGTGTGTTGGTGGATCCTGGCGCCCGTGGCTTGGTCAGGCCCCTTCCGGGGGTCAGGGCACCCTCGGCAGGGCCACCCCCCACGTATCTCTGCTTGGACTCTCGCACTCTAGGGGGCCTCTGGATGTCTGGGGCCTGGATCTCCACCATACCTGCTTCATGCCCTGGGGGGCAGGGCTATGACTCCCCACACCCTCTAGCAGATAGTTGCATGGAGAAACCTTTTGAGGTTGTGACAGCAGGTGTACACACGGGTGCTCACAGAAAAACACTATATCTTCCTTGGCTGCTGCCTCAAAGCATACTGTGCACCGTCGGTCTTGTGTGCTGTTCAGTAACATTCAATATTTATTATTTACTGTTACTCTACTTACCTTGGTTGTTGCTGTGGTCTCCCTGCTGTGTTGTTCTCTTTTTGCTTGTTTTCTTTTTTGTTCCAACAGGTGATCCGGAGGATTATTTTTTAGTGTCTTCTCTCACTGACCCTCTTCCCCCCTATTTTTCTTTCTTTCCCTTTCCTATCCCCCATTCATGTCTAATAACTTAAAATAAATAAATAAATTATTAATAATAATAATAATAAAAAACAATAATAAAGATCAATCAAATGGACCAATATACCAATGTAAAGCCATAATGACCCACTTGGAAAAACAAATCTGCTGGGCATCTTTTTTGGCAGACAATAATTCTGATTGCTAAAGTACCGAACAAAACAGGCAAAAAAAAAAGAAAACAAAAAAGAAATGTACAGACACAGTGTCTCACAGTATAATGTAATCATATTGTAAATGGACTGCTGCTTTTCCTCTCTAACTAACTGCACACTCAAAGTGCTTTCAGTACATTCACCCAATTATGCCCATTTAGTGACTTCTAAACCAAAACACCTTGTCTTAACACACACGCACTGCAAGGATATGTTACCATGCATGCCATGTAATTTGATAAACGACCCACTAAACCTCTTCCTGAGCCACAACTGCCCCCAGGAAACAGATGCAGTCATGACTGGGTATTTGAGGAGGAAACTGAAAGATTAAAAACGGTACATCATGTCAGCTCGCTTTCATTTTCAGCAACATTTGAAATCTTAAAAATATTCTTAACAACAATATTGTGTCATTGATATAAGGAAGTAATATCCTTAGCCTGAAACACTGCCCAGCCGCCTTTTTATACACAATTGACAAAAATAATAAGATATTTATTAAAGAAGTGACTTGTTTTTTATTTAATTTATTTAATTTTTGACTTCTAACATTGATGTTGCCCCTGTCAGAGGAAAGAAGCTTCAGTTCATTCACTAAAACCCCCAAAACTCCCCGCTCTCCTTCCATGGCAGTTTTTCATTCTGGGGCAATAGATCAAAACATCACAACAGAGAGTTTGAAGTCAAGGCTTCATGAGGTGGTTAATGTTGGTTACCAATTGCTGTTGCTGGTGCTGTTCTTCCCATCTATTCCCACCTACCCCCCATTTACCTTTTACCTTGATTTTTTTAAATAACCATTTCAAACTGTTTACAGAACAATCAGCTGTTCTTCATTCAATAAGATGCCACACAAATTATTTGTGCCACTCCTCTCTCTCTCTCTCTCTCTCTCTCTCTCTCTCTCTCTCTCTCTCTCTCTCGCCGTCACTCCTAAGACTTCCCCAGTTTTTTTTTTTTGTTGTTGTTTTTTGCTCATAATCACAGAGTGCTTGCTAGCACTGTCCTTAGACAGTAAACGTGACGAAACTATTGAGGAAAAAACACAGTGTATATATTGTTTATCATGACTGGTTTTACGTGGCCTATCAACACAATTTAAAAAATGGGATATGTCACCTTGCTTTGTCTTTAAGTGGTCATGTGATTGGCTTACCACGACTACTTTATTCTTTGTCAGTCATACAGCAACACTCATGCGATTGTTTTGCCACCTTAGCTCCAGGTGCTGTGCTGGACCAGACCTTCCCAAAGTGTGGGGCCCGCCCCCTAGAGGGCACGCAGAACCATTGCAGGAGGGGGCCGCGGTATGAAAAGGAAAAAAAACCAAAAACAGTGCTTGGACACTGCTAGCATAATGGACAGGTTTTTTGACGGGGCTCCAACACAAACGCAAAGCAGGAGATGAAGCATCGCTGAATATGTTTCCAAACCAACTTCATTCTAAGCCAAAGACTAGAAAATATGGTGAAGCTTATCTTCCCTTTGGCTTCACCTGCACAAGTGCCAAGGTAGGTCTCCCCTGCAGAATTGGTTTCCCTTCGTCGGGAGCAGCGCTGGGCTCTCCAAATCACGGACAAACAGTATCCCACATTCTTGATTTTTAGTTCACAAACACTTGTTGTAATGACTAACTACTCCTGACATTTTGGAGATGTTAGCTCTTTATACAGTAAAGTTACAGCGGGATACAAATAACATCAGGCTGATCCTGCCACGATTTGTTTGTTATTCCCATCACTGACCCCAACTAATATTACTGACAACCATCAATGAAAATAGTACTACTGGTAAGTTCGAGCTCACCTCAAAAGTGATAAACAAGACAGACCAAGTGAGGAATAATGCTGGAGCTGATGGAGGTGAGCCAACCAGCATGAACATGATTTCCTGCAACCAATCAGCACAAGGCGTGAGTCAGCGAGGAGAGAGCAGGTTAAAAAGAACGATAGTCAGCTCAGTAACTGGATGGTAAATATTTCAGGAGACAGAGGTGTACATAACAATGAGTAGTTATAAAAATAAATCAATATTATGAGACATATACAGCTGATGAGATGTAGAAAGAATATAAAGCAAATTTTTTTTTTGTTGCTTTGTATGAAGAAAACCCGACAAAGTAACTAACTGAATCTCACCATGACTACATTTTAACTCTTTCTTCACTAGTTGTGAAAATGACACACATGGCCTATTTGTGGCTAGCTGGCCATAGTCAGAACCTGTTGTTTCTACAGCAGCTCCAGTACACTTTGAAACCAAGAGGTTTCAGTTTGCATACTCTGAGGACCAACTCAGCTTTTGACCTTTGCCAGTCCGAGCAGATGGCACGCAAATGTCAACGAGCACTTTGTAAAATATCACACGCATGAATCATTATTCTGGTGGAAACTGTGGGATTCAAACCCTGGACCTTTACATACCTGTGGTGACTGTACGAACTAGAAAAGCACAGTTCTGAGAGCTAACTTGAAAGTCTTGTTTGCATTTTATCAGTATTGATTTTCATTCTTTGTGAGTTATTACTGAGACTAACAGTCAACAACCAGATTCAGTATCTTCTGTTCCTCTTCTGTTCATCTAATGGAAATTCTTGGATGAATTCTTTCAAGTCCTTTGGAAGCCCAAGCTTAAATTTACTAACTTTACCTGGGGTGATAAACACTTACCTCATAATGTAACTGACTGGGACATAGACTTTGTCCCTTTCAAATATTTTCCTCAACCAGTTGCAGCAGGTGGCTGCCCCTCCCTGAGCCTGATACTGCTGATTTCTTCCTGTTAAAATGGAGTTTTTCCTCTCCACAGTCACCAAGTGCCTGTTGTCTTTATCCTCCAGTATAAACTCACTTTAGTCAACTGTTGTAGTGAACTGGAGATGTATACATAAAACTGAATCAAATGTAATCGTACCAAATACTATGAAAATTGAAACTATGTAGAAATATGGAATTATTATACTAAACCTGAACCACCTACACTCACATTCCAATTTATTAAGCACACCTTGCTATACTGTAACTGCTTTAACCCCCTTTAATTTTTCATGGCACTAATAGCGTCCTGGAATCCGTGCTGAGAGATGTTGGTTCATATTGACTTGATGGCATCACACAGTTACACATATCCATGATGAAAATCTCATGGTCCACCACATCCCAAAGGTCCTCTATTGGATTGAGATCCCTGTGACACTGTGTGACATGCATAGCTTTCATTCATTTTAGGCCAAATTATGACCCTGTCATCTAAATGTTACAGTATAAATTGAGTCTCATCAGACCAGGCAACATTTTTCTATCTTGTAGAAACGCTTGCTTTAATTTCCTGTTATTAGCTGGTAGGAGTGGCATCCGGTTTGGTCACAAGCCCCAGCTAAAACCCACCTAGTTCAAGGTTCAACGTGTTGTGCATTCAGAGATGCTCTCCTGCATATCTTGGTTGTAATGAGTGGTTATTTGAGTTACTGCTGCCTTCTAATCAGCGTGAAACATTCTGGACATTCTCCTCTGAAAGGAACCACTGCTCACTGGATATTTTCTCTTTTTTAGATCATTCTCTGTAACCCTAGAAAAGGATGTGTGAAAAAATCCCAGCAGATTAGCAATACTCAGACAGTCCATCTTAAATCAGCCCTCTTGTCCATTGTGATGCTCAGTTTGAACTTCAGCAGGTTTCTTTGACCATGTCTACACTGAGCTGCTGCCATGTGTTTGGCTTATTTGCAAGCACCAAACATACAACATCCAGCATGCACAGTTCTCATAGTTCTGTTAGCTGAGTCTCCAAATCTCTAAACACCATGCGTTAAGGGAACACAACTATAGTTCAAGAAACTTAATGTACTTGACAAAATAAGAGAGAGGACCCACAGTTGAAAAAAAAGGGGGAAGAACATCATGTGACAGCCACCATCTGACTCAGGATTCTCCCCAAAACTGTCATGGTCCGCGGCCCGGCGTCCGGGGTGCTGCTGGGATGTCCACGCCCACGAGCGTGGCTGCTAACCCCACACCTGCATCCCATCCCAGGCGATCATCAGGTGGACTATTTAATCCTGCCCTACCTGCTGCTCCACGCCAGTCCGTAGTCGCCTCTCAGCGGTAACGTACGCCTGCGGGAAAAGAACTCTTATGACAAACTCTCCATCGGACCTAACACTGTTTTTTCCCTGTGTACCCAGATCACAACTCGGCGTGTTTTTGTTTACGAGCCACCTGCCTGTCCACCTGTCCGCCTGAGATTTGGTTCACCATCAGCTTCGCCGTCTCGACCCCTTTTGGAGCTCCACCCCCCTCTGGTTCACTCGGCCCGGCTATCACCGTGAGACGCACACTCCACCTTCCCTCGTATGCTGCCTTTTTTCCGCACCCCAGTAATCTGTCTCTCTTTTTGTTTTACAGCCTCTCACAGCCCCGCTCTCGGCGTTCCCTGCGCGGTCCCTCGGTTTCTTCTGGTTCCATACGTTGTTTTTCAGGCTACCCTCACGGGACACCTTTAGTTGCAATAAAAATTACTTTCTTTATTCGCTCCTACCCTAGTGTGTGTGTTCTGCTACTGGGTCCTGCCTGCGCTCGGAACTTCGGTTCATGACAAAAACTAAAATTAATGAACTGAACTAATACTTAAGCAGGACTGCTGGGAACTCCCAACTCAATGTGTAGATGTTACCTCTTTTATACAGTATGTGGCAACACCCACCAATTTAATTTAAGTGCTTAGGGGGTCATATAATCTACTGTGCAATATAAAGCGCCTTGAGGCAACTGTTGTTGTGATTTGGCGCTATATAAATAAAACTGAATTGAATTGAATTGAATTAAGCGCAATTAGAAACACTAAGAAAGCCAGATTTGTAAAAAGGTACTAAAAAAACATTTGTTGTGGCAATTCAAAGTGTTCAGCTGAACAGGGAAATATTGTAGGTCTGCTCTTACCCTTACCCTACTTCTACCCTACTCTTCCTCTTCCTGCTCTGTTATTTTTTATCTAACACCTGCAAAAGTCACTTGAGGTCTCTTTAATATTTTGACACGTGACTGAGTTGTTCTTCCAAGTTTGAACAGGTGCAATATGACTGAGACCTAATGAAACCACTGTGTTGTACTTTAAAGACGAGTGCTAAATGATGACCTTTATGCTGATTTGCTGCTAAAGCGGTGTTTGGATCAGTGGAATTGTGCTTAGAGTTAGAAGCTTGGAGTCATGTTGCTGACACACAGCAGCTTTGTGTTTTCAGTACATAATCAGTGTTGGGGAGTAATGGAATACATGTACCGCCGTTACGTATTTAAAATACAAAATATGAGTAACTGTATTCCGTTACAGTTACCGTTTAAAAAGGTGGTATTCAGAATACAGTTACTTTGTTGAAATAAATGGATTACACGGCGGTACTTTCCTGTTTCATATTGTTGTTGTTCCAGGCGGCAGCGTTACGGTTGCCATGGTTACATGGTGACGCGCGCTCTCTTTGCGACTGTGTGTTTCCTGGGTGAGAGAGCGCCTTTTGTTGTTGTTGTTGTTGTGCTAAGCTAAAAGGTAGAGTGTTACAGACATAGCCCTAAAGAATGTAGCATCATGGGCAGTGTAGTCACATTTCAGTGCTGCAGGGAGAATGGACTGCCATACCTGTTATGTGTCTGTGAGCACGAGGAGGGAGAAAAAGGCGAGTGGAAAGGTACGAGTTGTCATCGAGCGAAAACGGGAGCTGGAAGCATGTAAATATAATAATAACCACTGCAGCCAAGAAGAGTGCCTGACGAGCCCAGTTGTAAGTAAGCTAAGACTCGACTGTACACCGTGTTCGTGTTTTCCTCCGAAACAATAAGTTCCGTTGGAGCAGTCTTTCAACGCCTCTCTCTGTCTCTCGCTAGCAAACTTGACCCACACAACAAAGTAAAGCTATTTTTCGGCTACGAGCTGACAGGGACCCCGCCGTATTAGTCAGAGGTCCCTTTACTACAGTTCGGAGTCGCGGACCTTCAGTAACAGTAATAAATCACACAGCAATAGTACATTCATGTAGTTGTAAACAGCGTGATAATATATTAAGTAATCCGAAGTATTCAGAATACGTTACTCTCATTGAGTAACGTAACGGAATACGTTACAGAATACATTTTGGGGCATGTATTCTGTAATCTGTAGTGGAATACATTTTAAAAGTAACCTTCCCAACACTGTACATAATTCCAATTTTCATGTATATTTATTCAGAAAAATCAGCAGTGAGGATGATGGAAAGCAGTGACATCGTAAATAACAACAGCAATACATATGAAGCTTTCCTTCTTTATAAATAAAATACAGTATGAGACATACAACTGTTTTGTGATGAAAAATTGTGTATAAAACATTTACTATGTTGAATTTTTCTTCTGTTGAATAAGTGAAGTAGGACAAAGTGTCACGGCCAGCGGGAGCTGACTGTGTGTTGTGAGCAGAATAGTGGACCCAAACGCAGAAGACGGGAGGAGACGGTACAGAACTTTAAACAAAAAGCGAGACTTTAATAGGACTGATGACAAGAGTGCAAAACAAAACAACATGAACAGTGGCAAGGCTAAACTAAAACCTAAACTGGAAACACTAGAAATGACTATGACGACTATGAACATGATTTTGTGCAGGCATGAAAGAAACTGTGAAATACAAACATGAACTAGACACATGAACATGCCCTGAACAAAATCATGAAAATCTTGGAAACCTGAAGTGACACGGAGGGCAGACGACCTGACACAGAACAAAGGAAGAAGGAGGACTTAAATACACACAGGGGAAGTGGAAACACACGGGGAAACAGCTGACTCAAATGAACATAACAGCATCACAGGAGAAGAGTAAAACTAAACACATTAAAGAAAGAAACACAAGGCTTTCAAAATAAAACAGGAAACATGGAGAGACGTAGATATGACGACACAGGCTTGACAACATGAAACACGCAAACAAGAAATACATAACAAATAGCACAGAAGGCCTGGGTGAAACAGACTAAACTAAAATTCACGGCCAATTAATAATCACAAACTCCACATTATCTTCAAAATATAACAAATGATCAAAACTGAAAGCGCTGGGCCAGAGCCAGCCCTGACACAAAGTGAACGGAGTGAATTTATACTGTTTGTTCTTTGAGCTGTTCCTTTATTTCCCATGAGTATTAACAGCACAGTGGTCAGATCTACATACACTATATAACCAAAAGTATTTACTTCTCTGCCATCACATGCATGTGAACTGGAGTGACAGGGTTTCATATGATGTTGGCCCAAACATTTTCAACTTAGTTTATGAGAATTTTTCACCATTCTTCCAGAAGTGCGTCTGTGAGGTCAGACACTGATGTTGGATATGAAGACTTGGCTCACAGTCTCCGCTTCAGTTCATCCCAGAAGTGTTGGGTTGAGGTCAGGACTCTGTGCAGGGCAGTCTTGAGGACATTTGAACTTTAAAGTCATTTTAAACCCTGTATGTATTTAAATCTAGACTTACTACTTACTACAAGTTTAAAAGGGCTTTACAAGTCACACATCTTCTTCTCTCATTTGTTTTCATGTACACCTAACAATGGGTAAATGTTGTTGCTTCTACAGCAGCTCACCTGCACTTTGAAACTAACTTGAGTTTCAAACCCTTGCCAGTACAAGATGATTGCACACACGCAAATGTCAGTGAGTTATTTAAAATATACCACATGCATGCATGAGTAATTACAATCATGGCAACTGGGGGATTCAACCCTGAAATTTGCATACCTGGAAAAGGTGACTGCACCAATAAAGAAGGCACAGTTTTCATGGTTTATATGTCAGGTGTTTGCAGCTTATGTGCTAATTTGAAGTTTTCTTGGTTAGAATTGGTGAAAAATAAAGATTGTTTTATTTCTAATGGCTTATTCATCTGAAAAAAAATAGAACACCTCGCTCTTAGTGGATTTGTGGTTGCAGATGTTGAATACCAGAAGCTCATTGCCGAGAAACACAGAAGTAATCACTTTAACAATCAAACCACTAATCTACTCAGTAAGAGCAGGATGATAAAACTTGCGGGTGGGGGGTGAACAGGTTTCCTGTGTATTTACAAGCAGCTCACACTTTTCAAAAGAAAAAACAAACAAACTTTTTTTATACTAGCATACACAAAGCTAAAAGAACATAGCTCAGGCCAAGGGAACACAGGTCAGCATTTTCAGCACCAGTTGTTTTCAGTCCATGGTTTCTGGGAGCTGCGAAGAGAGATAGAAAGCAATCATGCAAAACAACATTTCCTCATTAGCAGAAAAAACAGCCTAATTCTGAGCTAGCTCGAAGCTTTCAGAAGGGGGAAGAAACTCAGAGGTTATGCAAAAGACCAGAGAATCACCTAATAGCTGACAGTAAGCCAAAATTTGTGAAGCAGCTTTCGTTGACACTGGAAATTAAGGAAAATTGGAAGTGCAATTCTACCTTAGGTACGTAGGTACGTGAGAACCTTATGTGCCTGTGATAGAAATTTGCTTTTAAGTGCATCAGATATCATCACCTTTCTAGGAAGGTTACAAGGTGAGTCCTTCCTAGTTATCTCACAACTCCTGATTTCCCCCAAATTTTTAAAACTGAGGTGAAAAGCACAAATTTGGCATGATCCATGACAAGAATGTCTATGGACAATTCCAGGTTAAAACCATGCAGGCTGGTAGAAGAGTAGTTTAGTGCCTATTGTCTGTGAATGTTCTCAATCATTCAGGTCATCGTAGTCTAAGGAGCTTGGAAAGAAAAGTATCTGGACTTCGTTTCCTTGAAGATGGACGTCAGTGACCCAGTGTTTTGTATCTGTTTAAGTTATATTCCCTGATTATGTATTATTATAATTTATCTCGTTCCCCGGTCATGTCTGTTGTCACTCCTGTCTCTGTGCTCCGTGTTTCCTTTGTTCAGTTTCACTCTGTGCTTGTCGTGTTTCCTGTTTTACTTTGAAAGTCCGTTTCTCATGTCAGTGTTTCTATTTTTGCTTCCCTTGTCTCGTTAGGCATAATTTCTCCCAGCTGTGTTTTTCTCCTGTCTCCCATTCCCTGATTACTCCAGTGAGTATTTAAGGCCTGTGTTTGCCATGCTCTGTGTTGTGGTGTGTCCTCACTGTGATGTGTTTTTCTTCTATGTTTCTGGTAACGTTATAGTCCTCTGTTCACAGTTATGTTTTCTAGCTTCCCGGTTTAGTTTCGCAGTGTCTTAGTTCCTCGCTGTTAGTTTCTAGTTTTCTACTTTTCGTTTCTAGTATGTTTTACTACAGCACACTAAAGTTGCCTCTTTTAGTTCACCCTTGTGTCCTGCGACACTCAAAAATCAGTAGATGCACTTGGGGAACCAGGTCTTTGGTGTCTAACACAAATATAAATCAATATCCAGATAGGAGTCTCCAAGTCTGAGAGCATGCTTCTCAGAAAAGGGTCAAGTGCTCACTCTAGGTTAAAAATTAGTTGGTTCTCCAAGGGGGAGAGTTGAAGAATTTTGGAGTCTTGTTCATGAATGACCAGAAAGTGGAGCCAGAGATTGACTGACAGACTGGTGCAACACTTTGCCAGTTTGTCACGGTGAAGAGAGAAATAAGCATGGAAAGTGAACTTGATCATTTCCAGGGCAATCTACATCCCACCCCTTACTTATAATTAATAAGTACACCATGGTTAGTTAGCCTTCAAACTGAACCCCAATCCCATTCAAAACATCCGCTTCTGACTTAAACAACCAAGAATTGTTAACACAGGCCAGAGCAGGCTAACATTACCCGAGGAGCCTGTCGTGTCTTTTTCTGGAATTTCACCACTGCCATAATCTGAAAATGAAATAACAACTAAGGTTAAGCTGTTACATTTACTCATTAAACATTCAATAAAAATAGTAATAATAGACTCCAGCCCCCCGAGACCATGACAAGGATAAGCATGGATGGATGGATATTTATATTTATAGCTGAGCTGTTTCATTAAAATTTAGTGTGGTAATGTACAGAACCAGAATTACAAAAACAGTTGTCTCTGTCCAAATATTTATGGACCTGATTTGATTTTGCCATCAAAATATCATTTTGATTAAAGAGCATCCACAAAGTGATGGATTAACCACTGCAGAAACAGATACAACTATTTTGGTAATTACAAATACTGTTCATAAACTTATGGTCTAATAAATTTGTTAAGCAGTCTATTTCACTATGTCAGAAGTACAGTATGTTTGGAGTCAGCATCCTGTAAAGATATTTACAAATTAGAACTACAGACATGGAGCAGAGGAGACAGATATTACCTGACAGTAGAGAGGCCAGCAGTTCAGTGTCATTTATTATTAAGGTTGAATTTATTTCGCCAGAAGTAAAAAAATAACTATAATCTTCATCATCAAAAGGTGGATCATCTCCCTCTGATAAAATAACTCCAGTACCTTCAGGGATAGACAAACAAAAATAGCAGATCAAGTAAAGTTGTAGCCCCAAATATATATAGCATTTAAACAATTGAATGAACATTTTAAAAAAAATAGCTGCTGCCCCAAGCCGAGGAGTTTAAGTATTTCAGAGTCTTGTTCATGAATGACCACAGAGTGGAACAGAAAACTGACTGGTGGACCAGTGCAACTCTATACCAGTTTGCTGCGGTGAAGAGAGAGCTATGTGTGAAAACTGAGGTTGATGATTTTCAGGTCATTCTACATTCCTTTCCTTACTTATGATCAAAGCTGTAGGTTATGACTGAAATGACATCATGGATACAAGTTTCCTCTGATGAATCCTGGGCTCAGCACAATAACAGAGAGAAGATCTTGGTCATTTGAAAGGGGTGCAGAGTAAAGCTTCTACTCCTCCACACTGAAAGGAGCCACAGGAGTTGGTACAGCCAACTGACCGTGTCTCCTGGGCATGTGCTGATATATTACAGTGTATGCTAAAGATATAAAGCTAGCACACATTATAACGTATTTAAAATAACATCCAGCCGAAACAATAAAGCGATAGACAAATGAATGAATCAATGATAATGACCCAATAACATATACATGATACTACATAATAGTAATGCATCTGTATGAGGTCACAGGGCTGCATATCAGTGTTTTCTATCTTCATGTCAACCTTTTATGAAAGTCAGCAGAAACTCCCCCTGTCTGGGTAGCATGAAGGGGTGAACTCTAAAGTTCCAGTTACTATTTATTTCCTTCTCATTTACTTGATTCAGGTTTTGAAAATATTGCAGGTTGGGTTAAAATACGTCCCATCTCCCAGGGCTGGTGGTACAGGGTGCTTTGTGTTTCATTAAACACCGGTGTCTGACAGTCTGGCGCTAAGGAAAGGATCACAGGTCATTAATGAAAACTTCATTTAGTTTTGCTGAAAGAAAATTCATCATTTACAGCAACAAACGCTAAACGAAATGAAGAAGCAGTGAAAAACAAATATTCACAGTTCATTAGCTTGTAGAGACACATTTAACAGCCATAACTTGAAGTACTTATTTTCGGTGTAACTTTATTAGTCTCTCACATTGCTGTTGAGGATGTTTGGCTCACGAACTAAAACACTCATGTTGTTTTAGTTCATTGAGGTTTGTGGGTATTCAATTCTGCACGACTCTGTTTAGATCCCTCCAGAGCATTTAAATTGTGTTAAATGAACTTGAGTCTTTTCTTTTTCAGCCATCATGTTGCAGATTTGCTGATCTGATTGGGACCAGATTCCTCCTGCATGACCCAGTTTCAGCTAAACTTTATCTTTGGCTGTGAAATGAGACCAAATCATTACTCCACCAATAGTGTGCAGTGGCCTATAGAGTCTGAGAAATGTCTCTTGTATGTTTCTCTCGCGGTCTCGCCTCGGAGCTAGTGTTCTAGGATGACTAGGATGACTACCATTGGGATAGAGTAGGAAAGCACTGTATAAGAACCAGTTCATTGACCAGTAACACTTACTTTTCTATTAGTTTGTTGCATGTTTTTGCAACTTTTTTGAGACATGTTGCTGCCATCAAATTCTAAATAAGCCAGTATATTTTCCTAAGATGCTACATTTTCTTAGTTTAAATATTTGATCTATTTTCTATGTTCTGTTGTGAATAAAAATGTTTATGAGAATAACAAATGATTACTTTCAGTTTTTATTTATCGCCTATATACAGCTCCTAGCTTTCAGTGAGCTTGTTTCTCACACTCTGTATTTTGGTTTAGGTTTTGTTGTATAAATAGTGACATAGTGTAATGTCACGTACTGTTCATTTGAGGATGTGTCTCAAAAATGTTATGACTTGCCGAGGACCACGTGATTTTTATTATGCCCTGATATGTAAAATCTCGAGAAAGAGCCTTTACTTTCTTTTTTATGCGTATAAAACATGTACCTTATTTGAAATGGTCTCTTTACAGCTACAATATGTCTAAAATACTGCATATAATTATTTTTGATAGCACATATAACCTATCATATATTAATTAAGCATTAATAGTTAGAATTGTAGTTTTTCTTACTAGTAAACCACATGAAAGGTTAAATAAATGTTAATTCACCAATAATTAACAACAGTTATTATAAGTGTTTCTTTTGTCTGAGCTGTTTGAAAAGTATTGGCAAATGAGCCAAAAAGAACACTTTTTAAAGCATTTTAAGGTGGTTCTTTCAGGTAAACCGAGATAGAACTTGTGCAGATCTGAAACTACACACTAATACACAAAAAAAGATCTGCTCACGCTCAAATGTTGAACTTTAGAAGTCGCAAAGATTAAATATAATCTACATGTTCCCGACGGTCAAAGGTACTTTCAACGATCAACATCTCCCCAGATCCTGCCTTTGAAACCCCATCAATACAAATCATGACTGAGACACACCCTACCATGATGCCATTTAAAAGCAAAACAATAAACCACACGCACAGTTTTAACTCACTCACCAAGAACCCACAACAGCAGGCAAAGTGTCATCGTTGGCATCATCCGTTAATGCTTTGTTGTTCTTCTCTGACAAATTTGATGTGAAAATTTCAAACCAATCTTCTCCTCGTGACTGACAGCTGTCACCTTGATGTCTGCTTGAACTCTTCATTCAGTAAGTCTTGTATATACAAAAACAGGAACTAGCTAAACCACAGTGAACTACATCAGCTGACTTGTTATTGCTTGCAGACTTATGTAAAGCTTTGACTTTGACATCAGGGCCACCATGAGGTCGATAATTGCAGCTTTTGTTACAGGTCTTTTGTACAGATTTGAAATGTTTATCCAGAGGATGCTTTTTACTCTAGTGGTTCTCTGACTTTTCCATGACTTATTTTCAACAGATCTTACTTTGAAGGTTAGCTTTTCTCATGTGTAATGTTTAACTTCCTGTGTCTGTCTTCCTCCGATTCCCTGATTGGTCTCACCTTTTAACACTGCTACATGTTGACTAATTAGTTTAAATATATACATGCCTATATGTACACGACTTAAGTGTTACCAGATTATAAATGTGCAGGACCTGATAATGTGATAATACAGCAAAAACTTGCTGCACAATGTAAGTGCAAAATCTCTCCTTTGGGTTAGGCACCAGACTTTATCACTGATTGCAAAAGCTAAAATGCAAACATTATCTATGCCACAAGAAGAAATGACCAAGACGTAAAACAAAAATCTTTTCTGTGTCAAGTTGTATCATCTTGGTAATAATTTATTTCAAAGCAGATGATGGACACTGGTGACAAGAAGAATAAGATCTGAGCAAACGTTCACCAGATTGTGCCAGCAGTAATGCAAATCAGAGTCAGACTTCAGTCAGGTGCACTATATTGCCAAAAGTATTATCTTATGTGCCTTCACAGGCATATGACTAACATCTCATTCTTAATCCGAAAGGGTTTAATATGATGTTGGCCCACCCTTTGCAACGAAAACAGCTTCAACTCTTCTGGGAATGTTTTCCCCCACGTTTAGGATTCTGTTTATGGGAATTTTTCACAATTCTTACAGAAGCACATTTGTTAGGTCAGACACTGATAAAGGCCTGGCTCACAGTCTCAACTCCAATTCATCCCACAGCTGTTCTTTTGTGTTGAGGTCAGGACTCTGTGCAGGTCAATCAGGTTGTCAGGTGTAAGGCTTGGATGCAGCTGCTCGTCCATAGAAACCCATTCTAATCTGAAGACCACATGACGTTTGGACTCTGCAGCAATTGACTCTGCAGAAGGTTGGAGACCTGGGCTCGCTTTATGTGCCTCAGCATCTCCTGACCCCACTGACTTTATGTGGCCTAGCACTTTGTGACTGTGTTTCTGACATTCCCAATAACTTCCAGTTGACTGTGGAATATTCAGTAGCAAGGAAATTGGTCTTGTTGCACAGATGGCATCCCATCACACTACTACACTGAAGTTCACTGAGCTCCTGAGAGCAACCCATTCTTTCTCAAGTGTTTGTAGAGGTGGTCTGCATGCCTAGGTGTTTGATTCTATACAACTGTGCCCATGAAGCAACTGAAAGATCTGAATTCAATGATTTGGATGGATGAGGGAATTCTTTTGTCAATATACTTATTAGTATAGGTTTTGAATAACAGTTCTCAGTTGGAGGAGAATCTGATAGATGCATTCACAGGCAGTGTGCACATGGGTGAAACTGTGCTTTCTACATACAGACCTCATCTATTACTGCTTAAAAATAGAGAGAAACATGGTTTCTTGGTGTTTGAAGTCAGATCGGTGATTATGTTTGCCACCTGAAAACTATGTAAGCAGGAAACCAAATCTCTTTTTCTTCCAACAAACAACAGAGCAAAGACAAAAGCACAGGAGCATCACAACGTGGAAAAATTTCACCTTAAAGACAAACATGAAGTTTAAAATGTTATATTAACAACAACAAATCATATTCACAGAGGTTTAAAAGAAAAAAATAACATCTGATATCTGCATGGGAAATCAAAATCCACTGACTTTGCATCATTATATATTGCACTAATATTTTAGTCAGCTGAAGTAAGGCTTTTGATACTTTACCTGTGTGTTCGTTTGCATATGAAGACAGCAGCAAAAACACATAAACAGGAAGACACAACTGATCAGAGCAACCTGACACTTTAGATACTGTTTCAAGGATTGTCACTCACTTTGTTTGAATTTCAGCATTAAAATTTCCTCCATCTGGTTCAAAATGTTCAAAAAATACACATAAGCAAAAAATGAACTACTGTACACTTAGAATGGCTTTGTCAGGCACATGAGCCAGTCTGGTAAATACAAACAGCAATAAAACAACAGTAAGGACAAATAAGGTGCTTAATCTCACAACACTCAGTGCCTTGTATATTAGTACTGATATTTAGGACCCTAATGAGAATAATAAAGACAGTACTGATGAAACATCTATTCATTTTAACACTACAGCTTTATTTTCCGCTATGCTATGAAGTGCAACTGATCGTGCTATAGAGAAGTGTCATCAGGAAGTAAAAAATCTGATATAATCTCTCTCATGAGCTACACTTTCCTGCCTGGGATTTCCATCCTGTGTGAGGCCTTTAATCTTGACATACAGTAGTTGAAATAACTTTCATTTTTACTCATGATCAGGTTTAGCAAAACCTCACTAAAAAAAACAAGTAAAAATTCTACCATCCTTTAACCTTCTCTTCCATTTTTCTTGTTGTGGTGACACACTAGGCAGTTCCTTCAGACAACTGGTTGCATATACATCTATGGGAAAGGCTTCCTTGCTCTGTAACCTTGGGAACACTTCCCTGATGACTTTGTCACAATCGCTGGTCATCAGGTCATACTGAATGGAAGATGAAGTGCATTTTATGATTGACCTGTTGACAGGTTGACTCTTTCTCAGTCAGATCCACCCCTCGTTTATCACATACAGTTTGAAAAACACCCAGATGATGACAGTACATACAGTCAGGTCAAGGCTGGGACTTTACAGACCACATTGTCTGCACTCGTCTTTTATGACATCTGTGTCTCTGATTCAAGATGAGGGTTTGTCCCTGACAAACCACAGATGGTATAAAAGATAAATGTAGGCACTGTGACTTTGCCCATCAGTTTGCGAAGCCTCAAAGTCAATGTTTCAGGGTTTTATAATTAATCACAGGAACCAAAGGTGTGGATGTGACTATGACTATAAAACCAAGGAACATCACATACTCTTTAAATAATGACTAGTCATTAGTAAATAAGCAAACTAACATCCATAATCATCTTTTCTGAGCATAATAATAATCATTTGCAAAAGGAACTTACTGCTTTACTCGTTATCACAACAAATTAGTGAATGAGCTTATAAATTCATTAGGAAGTGTTTAGTGAAATAAGGGGCGAAGAGCTGATTTAAGACAGGTCTGCTTTAACTTCAGACTCTGAAGCTCTGTCCATTTTTTATTCTGTTTTTTCATAGCTGCTATGTCAGATGTTGGATGGATATTTGAGGTTTAGAAATGTCTTTGAACTACCATACACGTTAAAAAAAAACGAAGAAAATGTTGGGAATATAAGCAAGGTTAAATTTTACTGCCTCCTTTTATAAGAGAAAAAAATTGCTGGTGTTAAAAGTAAGAAAGAATTGTCTCGCATTAACAGTTTTAATGAATCATTTTGAATATTAGTGAATTGTTTACTGGATATGAAAACACAATAAAATAAATGAAAGTTTAGATCTATTTGATGCAAAGTCACTTCAGTGCATGTAAGGTAAGAGTTATTGTCAACCAGCTTCTGCAGCACTTTGTCCTTCCTGAGGAGGAGGAATAAAAAGGTCCTCTGCATTTTGAACCACATGTCTAACTTTTTCCATCTCAACAAAACCATGCAAAGATTTAAGAAAATATGGTAGAAAACTATTTTCACGCATCCCACAAATATATAAAACTCAGTACTGATTCTTCAAAATCATCTCCTTCAAAATCATTTTATAAATATCAGTCATATTCACATGGGGAAAGCATCAACATTTTCAAGTGCTGCCAGGAACATACACAACATCTGAATATTTATACTACTTAAATTATTCGCTTATATTAATCCTCAATGAGGAAAGTAGTTCATGCTACATGTTTTCTCCTTGAGCTCAGTCTTTTGCTGGTGGTCACAACACATATCCTTGATCTTATCAGCAGCAATCTGGGAGGCAGATTTTTTACAGGGGTTTGCATTCGTTACTCCTCAGAATAACAGTCCAAGGCAATGCTGTGCTCCTGGGCCAAGGCAGCCAACTCCTTCAGGAACTCGGCGTACAGGATAATGGCGAAGACTCGGCTCTTGGCTTGAGGGGAAATAGTAGGACAGGGGGGCAAGACACTGAAAGGAGGCAAAGGCAGAGCGTTCTTCACAGAGCCATTGGGAAGCGATGGATCCAGGATGATGTCACCGCCCTGAGACTGGAGGCACTCTGCGGGACACACACAAGTATCATAAACTGACGTCTGAAAAACGTTTTATTTGTAACTTTCCAAAAATGACTGTGTTCACACTTTCGGAGGTGGCCTGACAACATCTACAAATTATGTATTTCAAGCTTAGTCAGAGGCTTGCCCAGCGCTATCAGTGCTAAGAAAAGCAGATGTACTCATCTGTGGCTCCAGTGTTGACTGCCCAACAGTAATAAATGAACAATTCTCAGTTTCACAAATGTATTCTAGTCCAGAGCTTCTCTGATGAAGGCCACAAGGCCGAAACATTAGGATGTTTGCTGGCATGGCCAGAATAAGTTGGTGAAATTAAGAGCTGTCGACTTAACAACTCTTTTACGTCTTTTTAAGCACAACTTTTCACAGTGGATCATCTCTTTGTCTTTTTTATCCTCTGTCATGCCATCACAGCTCCTCAGCCGCTTAAAGACATTCAGTCATTCTTACTTTGTCCAACCTGAGCTGTTTCTCCATATCCTCACTCCTGAATCTGTCTGCCCTGAATCTTTCATTTCTATTCCTCCTGCTACCTTTCTGCCAAAAAAAACCCATTCTGCCCAATCTGAGCTTCTTCAGCTCTTTTCCACAACCACTGTTGCTTGGAGTGGTTGACTATAACTATTTAAACTCATCTACAATATTCCACTGTCCTCCATACAATTCAATTCAATTCTATGTCATCTGCAAACAGCATAGCTGACAGAGACTCTTGCCTGCTCTTGTCCATCACACTGTCCATTTAAAGCAGACTATCTAACTTGTTTCTTTAACTTTAACATATGTTGTTTTGTATCCTGTTTATATGTGTACTTATTAACCTCTGAATTTGCCATCTTGGTCTTTTGCCAACAAGAACCTCCAGGCCTGAGTGACTAGAGCAGGATAGTCTGGTCTGGCCATCACATAGCGCTCTATCTGAGCATGCAGCGACACCAGCACCTACAGAATGAAAGTGAACATAACATTTTTATTAACAAAATCCAATCTGACCTGCATGAGTCGTGTCAGATGTATGACTCCTACCTGGTAAAGTGTGCGAACGTTAGGCTGGTTTTGTGTGTCTGTGCTGAGCAGGAAGGATCTCAGGAGAGGTTGTGGGTACGATGCCAACTGGGCCAGGATGCCTGTCACAAGCAGGTTTACAGCAATAGAGTTTTCGAGAAGGTTCTCCAGCCGAGACAAGAGCACACTGATGAATGGACCTGGTTAGTGTACGTCAAGAGAAAATGCATTGTATCAGGTGTAAAATAATGGGGGGGGGGGGTCTTTTAGTCTTACAACTGACATCCAACCAACAGCTTTTTTGTATTTTCAGTGGCTACATTTATTTTTGACCACGTTACCATGTTGCAAATCTACATTACGTTAAGCGTTAATTGGAAAAAATTCTGAATATTTGACACAAAAGAAACTTTCTCATTCTGTCTTGTAAAAATGTGTATAGTGACTGAGGTTAATAAATCAGTGAAGCTGCTTTAAATGTTACACAAGCACAGACCTGTAAATGGAATTTGATGTCTCCTGCCGCCTTTCTTTGTGTCGCTCCTGATCTTCTCCGCTTCTTCTTCCTCTCGCATCACCTCTTCCTCTTCTTCTGCCCCAACGTCATCCCCAAAGGAGCTAAAACCAAAGTCAGTGCAAAGCTCTTCCTCCTCCTCTTCAAGTCTTTGCCTTAGCACTTGGACACGCTTCCTGAATGTGTCAATATCCTCTGTGATGTCCTCATAGTCTGGTTCTACCCCTAATGACAGCATGAGCTCACAGTATTGAGACAGGAAGTCATTGTTGTTTGTGTTGTCGTCAGGCAGGCTTGGAGATATGGGACGGTCAAATGATTCAGATCCATGATGGCCATTGGTTAAAGTGTTTTTTACTAAACATGTTGAGGGTGACTGCATGCTTTCATGTACATGTTGCTGATGTGCTCCAGGTGTATGGCTGACACGAGCTGTAATGTATATATCATCATCTGCATCATCACATTCGTCGATGATGTCATTGTTTACATTGAAGCCATTGGTAAAGAGCTGATCTCCCAGTGACCCTCTGTGTCCAAATATCCTTTTGGTTTCTTCTTCTTCTCCTTCCTTTGTTCTCCCTATCTCCTTTTCACAGTCTTCACTCCTTCTTCTTTCCTCTTTTCCTGCATCCTCGCTCCTCCTCCTCGCCGACATAATGCTGTTTACAGTTTCCAGAACCGTCCTTCCTGTTGTTGTTAACATCGTTGTTAATGTTGTCGCTGTTGCTGAAACTCGCTGTCCTTTCGAGATGCTCCCACGGGATTGGCGATTTGCCAGCATGATCCGATCCAAAATGGCTGCCTTTGCATCCTTTTTAGCAATGAGATCATAGACAAGAACGTCATCCTGAAACTCGGATTCTTCAACATAAGAGCCGCGCACCAGCTTGGTTGCATTGCGCCGCATTTCCTGGATGTGTCGAGGAGGCAGTGGGGGAGGTGCTGGCGGAAATGTGCATGTGTCTGCCTCCAATGATACATCCCCATTCGCCAGCACCACGTTTACCACAGCTGAAACCAAGGGATTGTCATCTGCAAAAATGTCATCCCACTCCAGTTCAAGGGCGGAGCTGGCTCTGCCCGCTTGGCTGTTATCTAAAGAGGATGGTGTAGGGGAGAGGGCAGAGGGCGGAGGACTGATAACCAGTGAGCAGATGGAGTCGCTCTTGACTCGCTGCATGAACTCTTCCTCATCTTCCATGTTGTTACCAGGTGTATCAGATCGATACTCTTGAAGTGGAGGATTGATGCCATCATAAGAAGCCGACCATAAACGGCAAGACCTGCCAACAAAGAAAAAAATATAGATTCAATAAACTTCTCTGAAATTACTCAGTGTATAACTTTTAGTTAAATTCGAAAAATTCCCAAATCATAACCACAGGGCTCTGTCACAGCAATGCTCTAAATTAACATTATAAATACTAAGATCCCAGTCAAATCCATTCACTGGATTGATCATGGATGGAGGCCCAAAGTGATGAAACCCAGTGCAAGGCAGTCCATGACCTTGAGCCCATATTCTGATTGGTAGAGGTAGGGACACAAGCGTGTCCCGAGCGTGGCACGAGTTGGGCCTAAACAACATTAGGATGGTAGTTTAAAAGTCAGTAGTGTCACAGCTGTGTCCTCATGTGTCTCCACATCCCCTGATCACCTCATGTGTGCATTTAAGTCCTCTGTCTTCCTGTGTTCAGCGTCGTGTCGTCTGTGTGTCACCCTTCATGTCATGTCAGGTTTCAGGAGTCTGTGCTATAAGTTTATAGTTCCTTCATGTTCCTGCACGACGTCCTGTTCATAGTCATCACAGTGACCTTGTCATTGTCTTCCTAGTTTTTATAGTGAAGTCTCAGTTTTCTTAGTTTTCAGTTTTCCCCAGTTTAGGTTCCAGTTTAGTTTTGCCTCTGTGCTTCCTGCCTTGTTTTGTTCCCTGATTATCAGCCGTAATAAAAGGCTCACTTTTTGTTCAAGTTAGTTTTGGTCTCCTCACCTGTGTCTGCTCCTGGGTCCTCACACACCCACACACAGTCTGCCCCCGCAGAGGCTTAAAAGTATGTATTTATGCAAACTTTTACACTAAGACTTTCAGATCTGAAACAATAATGGCATTCCCATTAGCCAACCATTATCAGATATTTGCATGCCAACTCACAAAACAAAGAGTATAAACAAGTAAGCATTAGCATGTAACTTAAAGTGTTGCTCAGTCTTAGCGTGGCTGTAAGCTGTTGTTCTCGTTTCTTTTATTAGTCTGTTTCCTGCACCTAAGATTACAACGATAAGGAGTGCATTTTTTTGTTTGATTTTGGTTTCACTGTCAGATAAAAGACCAAACTCATTATTGTGGCAACATTTATCTATTACCACAAATGTCTCAGTTCTCCTACCTTAGATGTGCCTTGCTGGTTTTCAGTTCGCGCTTATCTAATTGTAGTTTGAAAAGCAAAACTATGAACTTTAACTCGCCTCTGTCAGTGCGCCCCAGGGTGGCTGTGGCTACAATGTAGCTTGCCATCACCAGTGTGTGAATGTGTGTGTGAATGGGTGGATGACTGGATATGTAAAGCGCTATATAAATACAGGCCATTTACCATTTAAAACCAATAACAACAATCAAGGTTTTTAGTACAAATGTAATAGCATATGTTGACCAGCAGATGTCACTATAACACTATGAACCACTTTCACTGTTTCACACTCTGGTTTGCTGCATGTTTCCCAGTAAGTGGTGCAATGCACCATGTACACCAGTTATGAGAAACAACCCAAATCACATTTAATTTTAGTAATCAGACCCAGGCTGAACCATAGTCTTTTTGTAGAAGAAGAAGAAAGGCACACTAACCTGCGGGCAGTGGAGATAGCCTGACAGGCATCCCAGAGGTAATGGAGGTAGTTTACATCCATCAGGAAGTCTGAACCACGACAGTAACCAACGCTGTCTGACACTGACAGATCTGACAGACGGTTCAGGAGGAACAGGTCAGTACAGCCAAAGCTAATGTATAAATAAGCCGTTACCCGCTAACATACTGACCGGTTGCTTTGGGCCAGTGGATGTGCTCTGAGTGTGTGAGTGAGTTTTGGAGCTGCAAAGGGAACCAGGAGGGCATCAGCAGTAGGAAGGAGGCAGCACTGGAGGAGTAACAGTCCCTCTGCTTCAAGAAGCAGCGCTGCTTCCTGCTCAGGTGGCTGCAGGGAATCAGATACCTGAGGAGACACAGAACAGTTACACTCAGTCCAAGCATGTTATACACAACTGGCATCCAGGTGCAGTTTCCCCATGTTAAAATGCTTTATAGTAAGTCAATAAAGGAAGCTGTAGCTGACAGTGATCAGTGAGGTCTTACCATCATAGATAGAGTGTTTGTGCTGCTGGTGTTTTAAATGGATCGTCTAAATAATACATTTTCTGCAGTGAAGTTCCAGTTCTAGTGAAACTGTAATATTTTATTAGCACTAATTACAAGATGTGTGTCTGTGAGTTGCTGTTAGACTGACCTGAAGACCAGCTGCAGCATGACATCTTCACAGAAGAGCCCAATCAGAGTCCTGAACAGAGCCAGCGACACCGTGCCCAACTGAAGGACATGCAAAAGGTCAAAGGTCATTTACTGCATGACAGAGCATGAAGCAGCTGTATTAGATGACTGTGTGGATACCTGGAAAGGTGTGTTGACCCTGCTGACCAGTGTGTCCAGGATGTGAACGTTGTCATGTGTGTGCAGCAGGATGAAGGAGAGGAAGGTCTGGAGGAGGGCGGGCTCAGAGATGGAGCGCAGGAACAGGTCCAAGTATGCTGTGGTAGTCATCACTTCCTCCACCGTCAGCTACTCACAGACAGACAAATGATCACATACACTAGGATGTGATTAAGTAATAGGTATTTCATGCAGGTGTTTTTATCCTGCTGGAATTACAGTAAAAATGCTGTATTAATAGCTTTCCTGTGAGATGTTTACTGGTGACTAAATGTAAAAGATGAGGAAATAAATGTCCTGTCTGGTCACTTTAAAAACTTTAGTGGCTACAAAAACAGCTGAAATTACTGTATGGTCAAACTTACACTCTATAGAGTATAAGTGTAATGTTTTTGCATGAATAAATAAAGTATTTATGGTTATTACAGCAGGAAGACCAACATAACTGTGTTTGGTAACCAAAACCTCTGACAGTATCATCCTTTAAAACTCTGTGTTATATAACAGGCAACTGTTCCTGTTGTAGATTTCAGGTTTGCTGCCTGTACCTGCACGGCACTTTATCAGGCACTTTCTTTACAGTGTCGTGATGAAATGTGATACCTTGTGCAGAGCCGGAGCAAGTACAGGCACAAGGAAGCCATTGTAGATGTAACCAAGCAGCTGGGAGCGGATGGACGGATGAGCCACCTGAGGGAAACAAAGATGTACACTTACAGAGTAAAAATAAAGTGTGCGTGCGTGTGTGTGTGCGCGTGTGTGTGTGTTACCTTGGTAACAGCACTACAAAAGTCCAGAGAGTGCAAAAAGTGGACCAGAGCAGGAACCTGTTGACCCAAACACAAAGTGTTGATTCATTTATTCTCATTAATTGTGTTACTAACTTGTATAATTAATTAACATAGTTTTATTTTTCATACATTTATCTAACGCATACTTGTGCATATTATACTGCACATATCACTTTTTAGAATTACCATTGCATAGCTGTTACACAAGTGTTGCATTGATATACTGGAAAATTAGTTGTCTGGCCAAGTCAGGAAGGAAGGCATTCATGCTTGAGCATAGTACAGATTAAGTGTACTTAAAGTGGAAGCTCTTCATCTTCAGTCCTCTGAAGTAATGAGGAAAACCACAAACTTTGCTTAAGTGGCTTAAAACTGAAACCTCCCAGGCACCAACAGAAATACACCCCCCACACATGAAGGTACAAGTCCAGACACTACTTTTGGTTTCTCTCACAGGTTCACTCATTCATGATTTCATCCTGTCACCCCAGCACTGTGGTTGTTACCTGCTGCCAGTCCGCCTGGTCCAGAGAGTGCCAGTCCTCGCTGTAAACCTGCAGCCGAGCCGGAAGAGACGAGTACAGACCGGACAGACCCGTGGCCAGCACCTGCAGCAAACACACACATACAGGTGTTCAAAATTTACATTCTGAAGAAGAGTTGGTCAAAAAGAAACAAAAAGAGAGACAACATTTGAAGACTTTCGCCATACCCGTAACGACCAATTTTAGTACCTCAGTGTAAATCAACAGGCATGGTTTAAATTAGAATAGTTTTCAGGTTTTCCAAAGGGTCGCTGCATCAGCCCTGATGATGCCCGTGGGGGTATATAAGGGTTCATCAATCTTAAATGATAAGTTCACTGACATTATAGATTTCTTTACCATATTTTTATTTACTATTAAACACTACTATTGTGTCCCTGAAAACATTAGTTCCCTAATCCCAAAAATCTATGCTGACTTTGGAGCCACAACTCCTGCTGAAATTTTATTTTACAACTTGCTGATTTTGGTGTTTCTGGATGCTTTTGACTAAAGGTGGAAGTGACTTGTGGCAAATACTGTCGTGGTCTGTGTTATATTTGTTGTTTTTCTCATGATTCTTTGTATTTCTAGATTGTTCATTTCCTCCTGCCTTCTCTGCTTCCCTTCTTTCTGTAAATCAGGGACCGGGGCCCTCTGGTGGACTGCAGCAACAACAGAAGGTCAGTTTGAAAATTACTCATAGAAACTATGTACAGTTGCATATCTATATAATAATATGTATTTATACAACATGTGTATTAAAACTGTAAATAGGAGGTGGTTAGTTTGTGATAGTACTCATTACTCTGACTGAAATTTGCTGCTCTTCTGTTGCAGGTTGAGTTTTGGTCACACATGACATGACACTTTGCATATGTAAGGCGACCATATTTTGATTTCCAAAAAAGAGGACACTTGGCCCAGTCATGAAAATTTTTAATAATACTGTTTGTTTAAACAAAATTTTAACATATTTAAAAGATGCCTTCTCTGTGCGGTTAATGAATGGTGAAATAAAAAATGTCATATAGGCTTTTACAAGTCAACAAGTGCAAAAAAATAACTTAAAAACCTGTGGAATTAAATAATGTTACAGAAATAATGCCTCATCTGTATAAGAAAGCTTACCAGTGAAGTACCAGTGAGGTATTGTGCAATGGTTTCTGCTGTCTCATTTGGCGTTTCTAACCTCAATTAATTTTGTCTGCACGCCACCATTCTCCCAGTCAAAGTATGATTGGGAATATTTTCTCTGTTCCATGGTTACTTAAGTCTGAGAAATGCCACAGTACTGGATTTCATTAAGAGCTTCAAGAGTGACTTGAACTACCACCTACAGCACAGCAGTTCGGGGATGACGTTACAGATATGGGTCCTCTGTAGGCCTATAGGAAAACCCGGACATTTTCATCCATCTCAAAAGTCCCCCCGGACGCCTCGGACAGAACGTGAAAAGTGGACATGTCCGGGGAAAAGAGGACGGTTGGTCACCCTAGCATGTAACTGGTAAGCATTAGCAATTTATAGCTCTGTGTTACTTGGGTTTTTTGGGGGTTTTTTTCAATAAAAATTTCAAGGAAATACACCACCTTCTCCTATATAATGATTAAAGTGAAGATTTCAGAGTTTCTGGTTTCTAAATGGGCCACAGCGCTCTTTACTTTGGTAATGGCTTGTCTAAATATTTCAGTGGGACCTATTTGTCTTTTTTGATTAATCATACATTAAGAAAATGGATATAGCTGTGAGTCCAAGAGCTGCAGCCTTTAGACAAAACCACGAGAGGCCTTTCCTTGTGTTTCAGGTCTTTATGCTAAGCTAAGCTAAATGGTAAATGGCTCACACTAAAAATGGCATTTCACAAACTGGTCCTTTAAACACAGAGGTGAGCAAAGAAGTAGCCTGCGGAGCGAGAAGTTGTTTCTAAAAAAGAAAAGAAAGACATTGTTTCATTTGAGACAAAAGAAACAGGGATGAGATATCAGGAAAAAGGAAGAAGAGAGGAGGAGAGCTGGTGATCAACATCAGTATAAACAGCAGCAGTGGTGGCGGCGCTGGTCGTCAACAGCTGCCGTCTCGGGTCTCGTTAGCAATCGGGCAGGC